>NW_006922112.1:385086-397925 GCF_000298275.1 Orycteropus afer afer | reverse complement strand
ATCAGGATGTGTTAATTATCACTGGTGACTGGAATGCAAAAGTTGGAAACAAAGAAGAATCACCGGTAGTTGGAAAATTTGGCCTTGGTGACAAGAATAATGCTGGAACTCGTATGGTAGAATTTTGCAAGACCTTTAAGACTTCATCATGGAGGTGATTAATTATATCAGATCTCATCATGGAGGATGACTACATCATAACTGCTAAAACCACTTAGAATCATGGGCCAACCAAGTTGACACACAACCTTAACTAGCACAGGTGGCATGGGTCCCAGTTCCACATATTAACAAGGAGATTTGGACTAAGCTATTTAAGCCCTCTGAAACTTAGTTTCTACATGGAAAATGAGCGTAATAGAAGAACCTGATTCAGAGAGTTGGCGAAGATCAACTGGCTTAGCTATTATTGTATTCCATGAGTAATAATTAATGTTTATTGAAGGCTTACCTTGTGCCAGGCCCTATTGTAAGTGTTTTACTCATCTTAATGATATCACCACAATCTATGAAGTAGGTATTATTACCCTCCATTTTTGAGAAGAATGGAGCACAGAGACTTTAGGCAAGTTGTCTGAACTGACACGACTGCTAAGTGGTAAGGTTGGGATTTTTTGGAACCAAAGAGCCTAACTCCAAAGTCTTGTACTTAACAAGTGTAACTTACACCACAGTACTTCTTAAGGTATCATACTTAGTGCATGGCAAGTCAGTGATGCAGAAAACTGTCAGCAAAAATCCAAAACAATGAGTAATGGATGTTTCCAACCAAAAAATCAACACGTGGGGGCTGGGATTTTCTTGCACATCCAGACAATTTCATTGGAAAATAACTAAAATGGCTGAATAATGAATACATACCCAGTTGCTCCTGGAAGGAAAAGAAAGTTCCAGATCTTAGCATATGAAGAGGCTATTCAAGAAAAAAAAAAAAAAGTGATACAAATAGACAACAAACATATGAAGAAAATGGTAAGCCTGACGTGCAATTGAAATAATAGTAACAGTGTGTGATGGTGTATGGGAGGAAGGGAGGTACAGATTCAAGCAACCTTGTTGCTGGCCAATTTGGCAATATTAATCAATAGCCTTAAACACAGCCACACACTCTAACAACTAGACAATTCTAAGAGTTGATTCTATACAAAAAAATCATGTCATTGTTTTTGCTGTTGTTAGGTGCCTATGAGTCACCTTTCAACTCATAGCGACCCCATGTGATAGACAGAACTACATCATAGCGTTTCCTGGGCTGTAATCTTTATGGGAGCTGATGGCCAGGTGTTTCTCCCGAGAAGCCACTGGTGAGTTCAAACCTCTAACCTTTCTGTTAGCAGCCAACCATTCAATCATTGTGCCTATTCATTTAAACATTATTTATAATAAAAAATTGGAAACACGACAGCTTCCTGCAAAAAAAAAAAAAAAAGGAAACAACCTAATGAGGAATTTATTATGCATATGGTGTTTGAATTTATTGTAAGGAAATGGCTATGGATGTGTGCAAAGGTTTGTCTACCAGCTGTTCATAATAGTACATAGTAAATGATAGCAGAAAAATTAAAAGTGGGGGGAAAAATGACCTTAGCTGTTAAAAAGAAGGAATTAGTTACATAAATTATAGTGAATCCATCTAATTTGCAAAAGTATTATTTTGCATATGAAAAAGACCCAAAGAACATTTACTAAGAGATCAGGAGTGATAATCTCAATTTTGTAAGATTAAAAGTGAATTTTGTTTTATTTTCTTTTTTCTGTGTATTAGCACAAATCTATTAAATTAAAATATTATAAGTATAAATACTGAAATATTAGTGTGAAAAATAGTACATCTTCTCCTCACTTATTGACCACCTTGTTATCTGACATTCACATTTACAACAATAGTAAAAGAAATCTACTATCTGACTATTTTTCCCGTTAATGACTATGTCTGACACTAATGAATACTGAGGTGTGAGGTGAGAATAACACTGGCTGTTGATGATTAAAGTTATGTATCCTCTTGACTGGGCCATGATTCTCAGTGGTTTGGCAGTTAAGTAATGATGTAATTTGACAGTTATGTAATATTGTAGTCATCTTCCATTTTGTGATCTGATGTGATCATTCTGCATTTTCACATAATGACCTGGTCTTTAGAATTTACCACATTGATAAATGAGGAGTGTATTTCAGGTCTATATTACTCATTTTTTTCTTTTTCAATTTTAATTGTGATTTGGGCAAAAGTTTACAGAGCAAATTTATTTTCCATCCAGCAGTTCATACACATTTTGTTTCATGACATTGACTGTACTTCCCTACAGTATAACAGCTCTCCTCCCACTTCCTGCCTGTAGTTACCTCTTCCCTGTGTCTTTCTTTCCTACAGTATTACTCAAGTTTGTAAGCCACGAATGACAGAAAACCCAAATTAAACTGCCTCAACAAGTATCCAGACTTCAGGCAATGTTGTTAAGAGATGATCCTTTGCTCATCATCTCTTGTCTTTCTGTTTCTTCATTTTCAGGAATGTTCTCCCCATGCAGCAGCAAAAAATGTCCACAGAGAAGTTTATATCCTTCTCCTTTAGCAAACGCAGCAGATTATCTTTTCAAAAAACAGTTAAAAGAAAAGTTCTGGATCTTATTTTCATTGCTCATCTTGGGAAATTGTATTCACCCCGGTCCAATTAAATAGTCTATTGAATGGAATGCCCTGATTGATTATGCCTTGGATGCTAGAGCCGGGGCATGAAGTCAACTAGGATGGCATGGAGTGAGAATGAGGGAAGGATGGTTTCCTAAAAGACATAAAAGTAGAGTGAAGGCATGCTGGGAAGGTAAAAAAAAAATCACAGCAAAGAAACACAAATTCATCACAAGATTTAGTTTCTTAAGATGTTGGCTAGGCCTGGCGAGGAATAGCATTGTTGTTCTAAGTTGCCCTTGAGTTGGTGCTGACTCATGGCGGCCCCATGTGCAACAGAACAAAACATTCCTGGTCCTGTGCCATCTTCATGATCATGGGTATGCTCAAGTCCATTGCTGCTGCTATTGTATTTTGAGTACCTTCCAAGCTAGAGCTCATTTTTCAGAACTATGTTCAACATAGTTCTGGTGGCATAGTGGTTAAGGCATTCTGCTGCTAACTACAAGTTCAGTGGTTTGAATCTACCAGATAGGCTAACGAAGAGGCAGACTGCTTCTGTAAAGATTTACAGCCTTGGAAACCCTATAGGGCAGTTCTACTCTGTCCTATAGAGTTGCTTCAAGTCAGAATTGACCTGATGGCAGTGGGTTTTTATATTGAACAATATTCTGTTGGGATCCATGAAGTTTTCTTTCTTTCTTTAAAATTTGTGTTATGATTTGGGTGAAAGTTTACAGAGAAAATTCATTTTTCATACAGCAATTCATAACATTTTGTTTCATGACTGTCTGCAATTCCCCACAATGGAACAGCTCTCTTCCCACTCCCTCCCTGTAGTTATCTCCTCCCTGTGTCTTTCCCTCCCTCACTCTCCTGCCCCCGCTCCCCAGCTATCTCCCTGTGCAAGCACTGCCCTTCTGTTCTCCCATGATTGATTGATCATTCCAATGAGTGTATCTACCTGATGTAAACGTTCACCCCATATGCCTACCTATTGTTTGGCTAGAAGCCACAGGAGTGCATTCATTTCCAGACCTGTAGGATAACTAGGGGCCATAGTGTCAGGGGTCTAACTAGGCTCTATCAGACCAGCAAATCTGGTCTTTTTTCTTTTTTTATGATTTTGAGTTTTGTTCTGCATTGTTCTTCCACTCTATCCAGGATCTCCAACATAGCTCCCTCTTCAAGTAGTTGACAGTGGTAGCTGGACACCATCTAGTTCTCCTAGTCTCATGGTCATATAGGCTGAGGGTGTTGTGATCCATAAAGTATTCATTGGCTAATTTTCATAAGTAGATCATCAGGTCTTTTTCCCTAGTCTGTCTTACTCTGAAAGCTCCACTGAAGTCTGCCTACTGTGAGTGATCCTACTGGTTTTTGAAATACCACTAACATAGCTTGCAGCATAATAGCAATATGCAAGCCACCATGAGTGATGGAAGATTCATATCAGCAGCTTGGAATCATTTAGGTCTCTAGTGATTGCAAGTAACAGAAAACCTAACTAAAACTGGCTTAAACAAAGGGGATTTATTGGCTCAGATAACTGAAAAGTCTCTAAGTAGGGCTGGCTTCAGATAAAGTCTAAGCCGCCCAAACATATGACTTCTCACCATGCCTCCAGGTTGCCTTCTGTGGTGCTTCATTTCTGCACAAAGGCCCCTGGTAACTCTAAGCAGTCTCTCCATCATAGCAAATTACTCTGGCAGTTCCACATCTCCCATCCTTGCCCACACCATCCAAGGAAACAGAATCTCTTTTAGTATATTCCACATAAGTCCTGTGATTGGCACCTCTCTCATTGGCCCCAAATTGGATCAAGAGTCCATCCCTGGCTAATCAATGTGTCATCATGAATGGGGTATGTTGATAGCTTGAGCCAATTAGAGTCCATCCCTGGACCTGGGGGTGGGGTCATCCCATCTAGATCCCATGGATGAGAATGGAATAGAAGTGTAATCCCAAAGAAAATCTCAAGGAAATGTCCCTGGGTGGCATAAATGGTTTGCACATAGTTACTAACCTAAAGGTTGGTGGTTCAAATCTACCCAGTGGTTCAGGAGAAGAAAGACCTGGCAATCTGCTTTTGCAATTAACTGGATGGGTTTGAACCCCCAAACTTCAGATTAGTAGATGATCTTTCCATAAAGACTATAGGCAGAAAACTGTATGGAGAAGTTCTAGTCTGTAACACATGGGGTCACCATGAAAGGCTTTTTTTTTTTTTTTTTCTTTTTTTTGGACCCAAGGAAAATAAAGGGTGGGGAAGGGAGCAATCTGCTGGGGAGGTAATCTGAAAACGTCCACCACGACTCTGCAGGAGTCCAAGGGCCAGGTTTTAAATGATATCTAGTTGTCCATTTTTGAAGGGGAACTACAGCTTCCCCTGGTGGCATAGTGCCTAAGGCATTTGACTGCTAACCAGAAGGCTGTTGGTTTAAACCCACCAGCCACTCATCTACTTCTGTAGTGCTACCGTCTGGGAAACCCAAGGAGGGGTGGCTATGAATTGGATCCAACTTGACGGCACTGAGTTTGATTTTTTTTTGGTAACATAATTCTTGCCATTTGGATATTAGATTTTCACACAGACACTTTGCAGTGTAGTAAATTACTTAGTGTGGCTTTTCTACCCATAAGTCTTTGTAAACTCCAAGGTGGGATTTGCTATGAGCAACTGAGGAGCTCCTGATTGCTGAAGTTGTCCACTTGGAGTATTTCTGTTGGGAGTGGCACAAAACAATGTTCTGCAAGGTTCCCACTCTCTTTCAGGTGCTTAGAGTTCTGATGCTATGATTGGCTAGTTTGGCCACTCTGCTGGGCTCAAAAGGAGGCCTCCTAGAGGCAGAACTTTCTCTGACTGCTGGTTGAGGAAGATGTGCTGCTGAAAGAGACATGCACTACTGAAAGAGACACGTGTTGCTGGGAAAGAGATGCAAGAGACACGCATTGCTGAGACACCAAGGGACATGCACTGCTGGGGGAGAGACTGTGAGAGACTGTTGGCTGAGAGACGGTGGGCTGGGAGAGGGACTGAGCATTTTTTCCTAAACTTGAATTGTAGCCTGGTGCTTCCCTAATAAACCCCATGATCTGTGAGTTCTGCATGGCCACTGCAGCAAATTATCAAACCCAGGAGAAAGGTGGTGGGTGCTTTGGGAGGAACGGTAGGAGAAAGGGCTGGAGGGAGGCAGCATGTCTGGCCTCGCAGGAATAGGCCTTGGGCTATTGATGGTGATTCTGTCTTCCTCTTGTGGGATTAGAGGAGGTCAGAACATGTGGCCTCCTTGCCCTTTTTGCACACTTACACACACTTACAGAATGATGGTTATTTATTCTTCATTAAGTGGAATGGATCATCCCAGAGGTCTTCATCCCTGTCATCGACGTCATCATGTTGAGTCCTGTGAAAAGGAGGAAGAGCAGGGGTTGGTTGTGCTTTCTCAGGGGTGGCAGAGGTGGAGGAGGTGGAAGAGGAGGCAGCAGAGACAGGCACACTCGGTGTAACTTTAGGGAAATATATAGTCATTTCTCTTTTTTGCTTTCTCATTTCTTTAAAAATATTTCTATACTGTACCAATCCTTCTTGCACCGTTTGCTTTAGTTTCAGTGACTTATCATAGATGGGTCCATGTTGTAAAAGGTGTCAAAAGCAGTCTGGAATAATCAGAACGCTTCTGCCAGATTTTTTGGAAAAAAAAATCAACATGTAAGTGGACCTGTGCAGTTCAAGCCCGTGTTGTTCAAGGATCAATGGTAGTTATTAAAATGATTTCCTGCCTGTGGCTCAGTAGTATATCTCTGGCATGGCAGATTATTGCTAATTTGTGTGGCTAAGTGAAGAAGCATGATTTTATCATAGGTCTTCAACTGTATGTCAAGGTTAAACCTTTCAAATGGTGTCTGTTATAAAGGGAGTAGAGACAATCAGAACATCAAGTAAACGGCCTTTCACAGCCTGTAAGCAGCCTCTCTTCTCTTGGGCTGTCAAAACCTCAAAACAGTTGTTTTTTTTAAAATATGTATTTTCATGGAACTTTGTTTAGAGAAACATATGGAGCCTTAAAATGTCAGCACACTGGGAGAAAAGCAGGAAGTGTAAAGAGTTTTATGTTCCTGTCTCTTTTGTTTACCAAGTGGGTTCAAAGTCGTGCTAGCTTTGGAAGAAAAACAAACAAAATGATCTCGGCTTTGGATGACATCTGCCCACTAGGCTAGTAACTGGTTTCTGGTTTTGGAAAGGTTTTCAGTGGATGGTACAGGCTAGGAAGGAGATGTCTTCTTTTCATCTCCAGAAAGTAGTTTGCATGAGCCCTTTTGGAGACAAATTCCTTCTGTGATAAATAAATGCATCTCTGCCAGAAGAGAGCCACAAGAAAACGTCAGCAACTGACAGCTTAAGAGGAAAAGAATCACTAAGGCGAATGTCATTGCAAATGAGGGACAGCTTGGAAGGTTATGTGATTAAAATGCTCTGCACAGACAACAGTGGGGCTTGGCATATGATGTGACTAACTGATCTGTTTTTCCATGTGGCAATTGCTGCAGAAAAAAAATCCTCATCTTGTCTCACATGAGTCAATGTAATTCTGCAAAAGTGTCACAAAATGTCAGCAAAAACATTCCTGCCACCAAAGCCCAGGAGATTATGATGGTGGCAGTGAGGAAAGGAGGACCCCGGAGGGGTGGTCTGCTTGGCCAGCAGATATCTGCCATACATAAAGAATGGGTACCCAGCTGGCCTGTGTTGGTGAGCAGACAGGGACCAGGATGCCCAGAACCAGCACTGTGAGCACTGACATGGCCTGATGGCTCCAACCTTGCTCACAGAGCATCCAGTAGGTCGACTCCTACTCAGGAATCTGCATTAACAGATTTCCTTTTTGTAATCCCCGATCCTTGCCAGGACTAGTTTATTCACTGGGGTCTAGGTCCTTAAAGATTTCAGGGGTCATAAACATCACTGACCCATAGAATTCTTGCCTTCCATGCAAGAGACCTGGGTTCAATTCTCAGCCAATGTACCTCATGCATAGCCACTACCCCATCAGTCACTGGAGGCTTGTGTGTTCCTAGGATACTGAACAGGTTTCAGCAGAGCTTCCAGACTAAGATGGACTAGGAAGAAATGCCTGGTGATCTACTTCTGAAACTCAGCCAATAAAAACCATCTGAATCAGAACGGACCACTCTGCAGCCGATCACAGGGATGGCACAGCTCTGGGCCGTGTCCTCTTTCATTGTGCATGGAGCTGCCATGAGTCAGAGCTCACTGGGTGCAGCTAAAAATATAAGAACAACAAACATGGGTGAGTCTTGATAGGAAACAACTATGGTATTGGTTCTAATATACACAAGAAACACTGCAAGATCTGAGTTAAATATGTGCTTAATTGAATGCCCACAAAGCATAGAGGTAAAACCAATTCAATTAGCTGTTGGTTTTATCACTTATAAACATTTTATTACATTTGAAATCAATTTTAAAGTTAGATTTTTTCACTTCAAAAGAATTTCCAAGTGTGCATCATGACTGCTAAAAATCAGAGCCAATTGCAAAATAAATGAGTCACTCCCTGCCAAATGATTTCAAGAGCAAAAGTATAACAATCCTTTAAAATTTTTCCAGCCAAAATTATATTTAATGCAGAAGGTAGGTGTGTTTAAATATCTTTGCTAAGATGTGGGCTGGGACCTTCAAAAGAAAAGGGGAATAGGACACCAAGGCCTTTAAAACAGCCTGGGCCCTTGCTGGTTGTTTAGTCACACCAAAACCTGTTGTTGAGTCAGTTCTGACTCATGGCAATCTCATGTGTGTCAGAGTAGAACTATGCTCCATGAGGTTTTTAATGAGTGCTTTTTTGGAAGTAGATTGCCAGGGCTTTCTTTTGAGGCATCTCTGGTGGACTTGAACTTCCAACCTTTCAGTTAGCAGCTGCACGTGTTAACTATTTGTATCACCCAGGATATTGAGTTATGTGCATGTTTGATTGATGACAAAGTCCTTCCTTCACGTGGACCTGCATATCCCTACATTATATTTGGAGTCATTACCACTGAGTTGATTCTGACTTTTAGGGACTCTATAAGACAGAGTAGAACTGTCTCATAAGGTTTCCAAGGGTGTAATCTTTACAAAAGGAGACTGCCACGTCTTTCTACTGTGGAACAGCTGGTGTGTTTGAACTATTGACCTTTTGATTAGCAACCCAGGACTTAACTACTGCACCATGAGGGTTCCTTCTGAAAACATTACAGACTTGGAAACACTATGGGACAATTCTAATCTATCTTGCAGAGTTGCTACAAGTCAGAACCATCTCAAATGCAATGGATTTTTAGTATGTCCTAAGGATGGTGGTGTAGTGGATAAGGCACTTGACTGCTAACCAGAAGGTCAGTGGTTTAAACCCATCAGCTGCTCCATGGAAGGAGGATGAGGTGATCTAGTTCAATAAAGATTTATAGCCTCAGAAACCCAAAGGGGGTCGCTATGAATCAGAAACAACTCAATGGCAGTGAGTTTTTTGAGTTAGTTAAGGAGTTCTTAAGTTTTTAGTATGTTCTAAGGATGGTGGTGTAGTGGATAAGGCATTTGGCTTCTAATCAGAAAGTCAGAGACTCACCCCACCAGCTGCTCCACAGAAGAAAGATGGGTGATCTACTTCAGTAAAGATTTACAGTCTCGAAACACAATGGGGGTCACTGTGAGTCAAAATAGTTTTTTTTTTTTTTTTCCTTTTTAAGGAGTACTGGCATTGAACAATGGTTACGTTCTGGACTACTAGCTGAAAGCTTAGGGGTTCAAATCCACCCAGAAGTGCCTTGGAAGTAAGGCCTGGGAGAATGCTTACTAAAAACCTTATGGAATGCAGTCTTGAAAACCTTATGGAATGCAGTTCTATTCTGCACACATGGGGTCTACATGAGTTGGAGTTGACTTGATGGCAACTAACAATAACAACAACAGTATGCTCTACACAATGTCTGGATGCTGAGAAGACAGCCATAAAAGTATATAAAATCCCTGTACTGATGGAGTTCACATCTAATGGGAGAAAAGGCTACCACCAAACAAGCTAAACCTATGTTCCATATAGTAAATGCAAGGAGAAAAGTAAGGCAGAGAGTAATGTGGAAGGTTGCATTTCAGACACAGTGGCTAGGGGAAAGGTTGTTTGAGCAAAGAACTTGGGGAAATGAAGAAGGTCATGCAGATATCTGAGGGTAAAGCATTCCAGGCAGGGGGAGCAGCACATTCAGAGGCCCTGAGGCACTACACACTTGGGTAGTTTGAGGAACAGCAAGAGGCCAGGGCAATTGTGGAAGAAAGAGCAAGCTGGGACCAGCAGTGGTTAAGTCGATAAGGTCAGAGAGGTCCAAGAATCAGGCTGGGTGGGGCCTTGTGGCCATTGTAAGGAGTTTGGATTTGATTGTAACATGGGACAACATGGGAGGCAGAAGAGTGTCATGATCTGATCATGATTTTAACAAGATTCCCATGGCTATAGTGTAGGGAATAGACTGAAGAGGAAAAACACCAGCAGCAATTGCAATCAGCCAGGCAAGAGAGGATGGACTTGGACCAGTGTATGGTGGAAATGATGACAAAAAACAAGATGCTGCAGACATTTAAACTTTAAATTTTTTCTGTGTGGATGCATCCCTCCTCTCACCATCATTCCCTACTCCATTCAATGGAAACAGAAACACAACAAACCCAGAGTTGAAGTGGGTGCCCCCTAGTATGCAGGAGTACCATCTACATCTATGCTTGCCCCTTTGGTCTCCCACACCCCATCACTGGTGCCCAGGAACCTTGAGGGGCTGCTGTCCTGGAAGAGGAAAGTATAAGAAAGATGCTCACCATGAAGAAAAAAGCCCAGTGACTCACTGGTTTTGTTGTTGTTGTTGTTGTTATACAATGAGTGACTCATTGGTTTTAGAAACCAGTTAGGGGCTGGGGATTACTTTTGTCCTTGCTTCCTGTGGATGCCCTGGGAGATCACAATCTACCTTTGACTGTTAGAGTTGGTGCCCCTGGCACCCATTTCTTCAGGGATGCACAGCCAAGGTTTCCAGCAGCTTAGATGATTTTTCTATATATTGCTAATTCCTGAGCTTTACCTTGAGAAAACTCCATGGATCACAGTGATCCCATCCTGTTGTGCATTGGGGGGCAACTCAATAACAACCAACAACAGTTTTGGAAAGAGCCTGACATCAGGAAGGATGTACTTTTCACAGGATGGTCTCACAATGCCCTGCTCCCACTGGGGCCTAGCTCTCTGGCTGCCAGAAATGGGCTTGATTCCTGACAACTGTGGGGAGCTCTGGTGGCGTAGTGCCTAAGGCATTTGACTGCTAACCAGAAGGCTGGTGGTTCAAACTCACCAGCCACTCCTCAGAAGGAAGGTTGGGCAATCTACTTCTGTAGTGATACTGCCTTGGAAACCCAAGGAGGGGTCACTATGAGTCGGATCCAACTCAACAACAGTGTGTTGCATCCTGGCAACTGTCAGACAGCTGTGGGGCTCTGGTAAAAGCACTGGTGTTGGAGTGGGGATCCAAACACAAATTTTAATAGACATGAAGTGGTACTTGCCAGTTCAAAAATATTCACACAATATAGAAATTTTGTAATGTTAGCAAACAAACCAACCTATTGTCTTTGAGTCGATTCTGACTCAAAGTGACCCTATAGGACAGAGTAGAACAGCCCCAGAGGGTTTCTAAGGTTATACATCTTTATAGGAGCAGAAGCAGACTGCCACATCTTTCTTCCACAGAGCAGCTGGTGGGTTCAAACAGCTGACTTTGCAGTTAACAGCCAAGCGCTTAGCCACTGCATCATGAGGGTATGTATGTATGTATGTGTATGTGTGTGTGTGTGTGTGTGTATCCTGACACATACAGATACACACATGCACACAAATGAGCTCATCAATATACACTCAGTGAATGCAGTTGAATGAAACTGGTTATTTTGACTCAAAAATATATCACTGATAACATTTCCTATCAGTTGTTAGGTGTCATTGAGTTGGTTACAATGCATAGAGACCCTGTGATGACAGAACAAAACATTGATCAGTCCTGTGCCATCCTCACATATGTTGCTATGCTTGAGTGCATGGTTGCAACAGTCACTTTGTCAATCTATCTCATTGAGGGTCCCCCCCTTTTATTTGAACCGATCCTCTACTTTACCAGTCATGATATCCTTCTCCAGGGATTGAATCCTTCTGACAATATGACCAAAGTGTATGAGACAAAGTCTGGCCATTCTCACTTCTAAGGAGCATTCTGGCTGTACTTTTTTTAAGACAGAAACCGTTGAGTTTGTTCTTTTGGCAGTACATAGTACATTCAATATTCTTCCCCAACACCACAATTCAAATGCATCAATTCTTCTGTGATCTTCTTCTCACATGCATATGGAGTTACTGAAAATTCCATGGCTTGGGTCAGGTGCACCTTAGTGTTCAAAGTGACATCTTCACTCTTAAGCACTTTAAAGAGGTCTTTTGCAGTAGATTTGTCCAATGCAACACGATGTTTGATTTTTTTTTTGTGTGTGATTTGGGTGAAGATTTACAGAGCAAATTCACTTTCCATACAACTGTTCACATACACGTTGTCTCATGACATTGACCAGAGTATACCACAATGCAACAACTCCCCTCCCATCTCCTCCCCACAGTTACCTCTTCCCTGTGTCCATCCCTCCATGGGCTTCTGCCCCCTGAGCTGTCTCCCTGTGCATAAGCAGCCCTTCTTTCTCCCATGATTGTTCTCTCCAAGTAATTACCATTACTTGAGGTAAATGTTCAACTCATATGCCTGTATTTTCTTTGGCTGGAAACCACAGGTCTGGGTTCAATTCCAGACCCGAAGGGCAGCGAGGGGCCATAGTCTCAGTGGTTCCACCAGGATCTATCGGACCAGCAAACCTTCACCCCCTTTGTTTCCTCTAATGATTTTGAGTTTTGTTCCACATTGTTCTCCCTCTCTATCAAGGATTTCCTACATAGATCCCCTTTCAAGTGGATGACAGTGGTAGCTGGGCACCATCTAGTTCTTCTGGTCTCATAGTTGTATAGGCTGCAGATCAGATGATGTATCAGTCGCTAGGACTAATTGTTTCCATGAATTTTGGTTTTCTTCATTCTTCTTTGCTCTGGATGAGGAGAGACCCATCATTG
>NW_006922112.1:368637-370846 GCF_000298275.1 Orycteropus afer afer | reverse complement strand
ATCATTGGCCTGCTGGTGGAGAAGGAGGTGCTGGCTCTTACTCAGTAAGTGAAGTTGCAGGTGTGGGTTACTTGTATCTTATGGGGACTGTTGTTGTCTCCCACTCAGTTAGGCAAAAGTTACAATTGAATAACCATTGAAAAAACTAAAAACACATGGACAAAAAAATACACCCTGAAATCACACAGAAACAGTAACCCCCCCAAAAAAAGAAAAAGTGGAGAAAAGAAAAAGAAAACAAGTAAATATGCAATATCTGGGGATAGGTCACTAAAGGAAAAAAGGTAGAGAAGGAGAATAATGAAGAAAGAAAACAAACTAGCAAACAGAAAATAGAAAAAAGAGAGAAAAAAAAAAAGGAAAAACAAAACAAAACCAAAAAACCCAACAAGTAACAGGGCTAATCACTAGAGAAGAAAAGAAAAAAGAAAGAAAGAAAGGTGTAAACTAAGACCTTTTCAGTCGTGTAGTGCCAGTTCGGAGAGTTCTTGGGGTTATTGGAAAGCAGAACCTCTTCTTAAGCCCTTGGAATCTGGTAGAGCATTGTCTCTTTAGGTTGTCTCTAGGTGCTCGTTACATGTTGATTTGTTTTGTCTTGGTTTTACCATTTAATATTTTGAAAATCTGAAGCTGGTGTGTTTTATCTTAATATTGATTCAGGTGTGTTGGGTCGCTCTGTTGTTTTCTTTGTGGTAGTGGAATCACTGTGGGTTAGTGTGGATATGTGTTTCTGTTTTTGGTTCAGAGGGTTTAGAGTTTGAAGCATAAGGTTTTATGGTAATTGGCTGAATATGGTTTCTTCTATTGAATGAGTGAAGTTATTGGCAGAGAAGGTGGGAGCAGAAGAAGGAAAGCTTAGAGTTGCTAGGGTAGGTTTCTACGGCTTTGAGCTGGGTATTATTGATGAGGTATTTATTTGCAAGACCGCGGCTCAACCTCAGGAAAAAATTCCTCTTGTTAGAGGGTCACAAATTTCCGCTGATTTCAGGCACACTCAAAGACCCTGCCTCCACAGCCCCACAGTGCCAAAGCATGGCTCCAAGGCAAAATTCAGGGACCGGGCTCAGCTGCACTTTCTTTGTTCTCTGTGCCCCTTCTGCCTGCAGTGCTGATTCAATCCAGCCAGACTGCCAATGGCCGGCTCTGGAGTTTGTCTGTGATACCTCCCACTTGCAGTGCCAAAAATACGTGCAATTTCAGGTGTGTTGGACTCGGGGGAGTACTTGAGCAGGCTCTTACTTATGATGTATTTATTTGCAAGACCGCAGCTCAATCTCAGGAAAGATTCGTATTATTAGAGGGTCACAAATTTCTGCCAATTTCATGCACACTCAAAGCCCCCTCCTCTGTGGTCCCACAGTGCCAAAGCACGGCTCCAGGGCAAAATTTGAATGAGCGTGCTCAGCTGCGGTTTTTCTGCTCTCTGTGCCCTGTCTGCCCGAGGTGGTAACGCAATCCTGCCCAACCGGCAATGGTCGGCTCTGGAGTTTGTCTGCGATATCGCCCACTTACGGTACCAAAGATGCATGCAATTTAAGCTGTGGTGGATTTGGGGAATACCTGCCAGTGACCTGCGGTCCCGATTACCGTGGCAAAGAAAAGCACGGTGTCTCCCAGTCTGACCCAAACCCGCTCTGTAATCTGCTGGGAGGGGAGGGAGTTAGACTTTCTGGTGAACCAGTGAGATCTCCACCTGTGTCTCAGCAATGGTATGTCCATGTCCGGCTGCACCCTCACCACCCAAATTACTGACAAAATCAGCTGCTGGAGACAGGTCTTTGCCACTGCTGGCTGGAATATTGTATTGGTTACTGATAAGCTGTTATAAGTGATCTCGTTCTTGGCTCGGGGATCGCAGGCTGCCGCCTCCGCCTGTCAGACAGTGACTGCCCCAGAAAGGTTTCCAATGGTCTCTCTCAGGTGCCCGTTCATCTTCTGGCAGTAGCTCTTTCCTAAAAATCTCCCTGTGCTTTTCCTCCAATTCTGCTCTTCTATTTGGTGCAATCTGATTCAGTGAGCTGTTCAGAGCCCCAAAAATCTCAATTCAAACTGTTGTACCTAGTTCTTAAAGTTCTTAGATGCCAGAGGGAAAAAACGTGGTGCTCACTGGTGAGACTCCATTTTGAATCTTGATTTTTGACTTTTTAACTGCCACTTCCATAGGCATTGTTATGGTTACTTAGTACCACTCTGACAGATAATATACCAC
>NW_006922112.1:357265-368502 GCF_000298275.1 Orycteropus afer afer | reverse complement strand
GACCTTGGGCTTCAGCTCTGCCTCTTGCTCCCAGCCCACTGAAGCTAGAGGCATCTCTTCACTCAGGCAGCTACTGACTGCTGAGGCTAACAAGCCAGGTCAACAAATAAAATGGCACAGTCCTGATATTACCAAACCACATAGCAGGCCATTAATTCAAGTCCATTGTAAGGCCCAAGGTCAGCAAAGCGTGGCAGGCTGCTGAACAATGACATGGCTACATGCAAGGTCCAAGTATGCCATAAGCTACAGACCATTCCCAAAGTTGCTTCTTATATATGGGAACCAAACCACATACCCAAAGCAGCTACTCAGCTGCTCCAATATATTCCACCATGGAGTTAATTACTAATCTCACCATGGAGAATAACTACATTCAGCTGCCCAGCCATTTAATCAGGCCCAGCCAAGTTGACACACAAATGTAACCAGCACAGGCATTGATTGCAGATCCAAATAAAATTAAATCCTCGACAATTTTAATCTTTTCTCCATTTATCATGATGTTGCTTATTGGACCAGTTGTGAGGATTTTTGTTTTCTTTATGTTGTGGTATAATCCATACTGAAGGCTATAGTTTTTTTTATCTTCATCACTAAGTGCTTTGGGCCCTATTCACTTTCAGCAGCCAAGGTTGTGTCATCTGCATATCACTGGTTGTTAATGAGCCTTCCTCCAATCTTGACGCCATGCTCTTCTTCATATAGTCCAGCTTCTCAGATTATTTGTTCTGCTGACACTTGTCTACCATGGGTGATCCTGTTACTATTTGGAATACTGGTGGCATAGTTTCCAGCAACACAACAACATGCAAGCAACTACAATACATCAAACTGACGGACGTCGGGTGGTTTTCCTATCAGTATATGCAGTAAAATATCATATTTTTAAACAGTTATTTGATATTTCATGGTAGAAATGGTCCCTACATTATTTAACCATCCCCCCATTGATGGGCATTTGTATTGTCTTTGATTATTTGAAGCAGGTTTTTGTTTACCGTCTTGGCCACTCTGTAGCTGTGAGAGCTTGGTCAAGTTATATAACGTTTTTATGACTGATGTTTCCTTTATCTGTAAAATGAAGTTATGAACAGTCTCTCACAAGGTTGTGAAGACTGAAAAAGCTTACCTGAGAGAAAGTGTCTGATAGTAAGTAAATAAATAAAATCTTTCTTTCAGTCATTTTCTGACTGGCCTCAATTGCTTAGGTCTAGAAAAAATGGCTCCCAAACAAGCTTTCAATGTTCTAGTCGGGGGATGTGGCTGGAAATATTGCTACTGTGTGAGGAACACACCACAAACTGGAGAGTCACTGTGGCGTCCTGCTCTGGACCACTGTACTTATTGCCAGAACAAATACAGATTTGAATTTGCTTTTGGGAACATTTGTTCAAAATGTGCTGGACTTCCCCCCACACACCTTCAACTGTTTATTTTTTATTTAATTTCAGACTTATAGAAAAGATGCAAGAAAGTACAAAAATTTTTAATTCATATACCCTAAATGTTAACATATTGCCTTCCTTGTTTTGCACACACACTCACACACACACACATTTTTGTCCCGAACCTTTTGAGAGTCAGTTGCAGTTAGGGTGACCCACTCCTCCGGGTTTGTTTGGGACTTTCCTGATTTCAATCCTGTGTCCCCTGTAGTCTCTGAGAAACTAGAATGATTAGTTTCTAGTGACAGCCATGATGTCCATTTTCATGTAACTATGTCAGAGTGTATGTACTATAAAGAAAGACATAAGCACTGTAAAATTGTCAAATCTTAGGCACTAACTTTGTTACAAGATATTATGCAGTCTACAGACATTTTTCAGGTTTAGCCAATCTTTTTTTAAGAAGAAAATCCTAGATCATGTGTTGCATTTAATTGTCTTATCTCTTTAACATTATTTAATCTGGTTCAGATCCTCAGTCTTTGCCTTACATGGCATCGACATTTGTGAAGAATGTAGGCCAAGAATAATCAAATATCATGTAGAATGGCCCTTCGTTGGGTTTGGTTGATATATTCTCACGATTACTCAGGTTCTTTCTTTCTGACAGTAATTCCATTCAGGTGAGGCACATGGTATTGATTTATCCCATTATAAGGTATGTCAACTGATCACTGGATTGATGTGGTTTCTCCCAGCTTCCTATTTTCCATTTGCATTTAATAAGTATATTGTGGGAAGATACTTGGAAACTATGTAAATGTGCTGTTTCTCATTAAATTCTCCCACTTGTTTTACTATCCAGTGATGATTCTCGCCTGAATCCATTATTATGAATGATGGGTTGCACAACAGCTGGACTTTCTTTTTGAAAATGTTTAAACAGTGGAGAATCTTCAGCAGAAGTGCATGGGTTTGTGGAGGAGACAGGCAAGTTACAGATAAAGTACAATGCGCAATCACTCTGTAATAATATAAAGCAGGGGTTGGCAAATTTATGGCTCCTGGGCCGAATCTAGCCCATTTGTTTTTGTAAATAAAGTTTTATTGGAACAGAGCCATGTCCATTGGCTTACCTATTGTCTGTTGCTGCAGCAGAGCCAAGTTGCAGCTGTGACTGTATGGTCTGCAGAGCCTCATGTGTTTGCTATCTGGTCCTTTACAGAAAATGTTTGCTGATCCCTGATATGTGGTCTGCAGAGAATGCGCCTCTGAATGAACTTCCGTTTTACGTGACTCACACGTGGTGAGCATTCACTGAGTATGATGTCCTGGGGGTACAAGTCAGGAGTGGTCGTGCCTGGCTGTTAGCTGCCACTGAGTTGGCCCCTGACTCATGGGGACCCCAGCACAATGGAACAAAGCACTGTCCAGTCCTGGGCCATCCCCATGACTGGCTGTGGCTCAGAATTCATTGTGATCCAAGGAGTTTTCATTGACTGATTTTCAGAAATAGATCACCAGGCCTTTCTTCTTAGTCCATCTTAGTCTGAAAGCTCTGTTGAAGCCTGTTCGGGATCAACATGTCAGCCTCCACTGACAGATGAGTAGTGGCTATGTATGAGATGCACAAACTGGGAAGGGAACCCAGCTCTTCTATATGAAAGGCAAGAATGCCAACACTGAACCACCAATTCCTGCTCAGTCCTACCCTAAGCCAAACCAAATCAAACTGCTTCCCAGTCAATTCTGACTCATAAGACCCTGTAAGACAGTCAATGACACGGTGGCTGCGATGATGGGCTCAAGTACAGAAGGGGTCGTGGAGCTGGAGCGAAATCGGGCAGTGTTTTGTTCTGCTGTGCATGGGGTCGCTATGAGTCGGAAACGACTCAATGGCACCTAACAACAACAACAACAACAACAACAACAACAAGACAGTCAAATTGTCCCACAGGGTTTCCAAGGTTTCCAATCTTTACAGGAGCAGACTGGCTCATCTTTCTTCTGTAGATTTGTTCAAACTGCCAACCTCTCAGTTAGCAGCCAAGCACTTAACCACTGCTCTACCAGGGCTCCCTAGTCCTGGCCTTGAACTTATTAATATACAAGGTTCTCATTTAGGTTACCACACATACTGTAGAGGTGTCATGCCATATCTTACCTAAAAGAAATTAAGTGTGCTTTTTAAAATATAACAATATAAATTATCAAAAAGAAAGAAAATGATATCAAATCATAGTAATTAAATATAATTACCAAAATCACTCTGCCCCAAATCTTTTCATTTCAAAGTATTTCCAAGTCCTGTAAAATATCCTCTTTATATCTAGCAAACATTTGGTATAACACCACTCTGGAGATCAAAAGAATTGGAATGACGCTAACTATGTGTAATATGAAGACAGAATCTGTTTTGGCACCAGATTTGGTTAAGGTAAATAATAAGGGTTATTGGGAGGCTAAAAGCATCAATTACACATTTACAAGTGAAATCATTTTTACTTCCAGAATGTATCTTGTTCACTCCACTAAGGTTCCCTGCAGGATTAGGCTAAATTAAATCTGTTGCTCAGAGGGCTATGTTTTGTGATAGGAAGAGGAAATACTGGAAAATCAATTAAGAACTCAAAGTAACTTAATCCTGTTGATTGTTCTCTTCTGTGGGGAACACCCATGTGCTGCTAGAATGACCGCTCCAGGAAAAGATCAGATTTTTAGGACTATATGATGAAAGCAAAGTAGGGCGTTCACAATCTTTTTGGTGCATTTTGGGCACTAAAAGTCACCTAGCACTTTTCCAAAAGGAGAGAAAAGAGTTCTTATTGGTGAAAACCCTCCTTAGGAGATTCCTGCTTGAGATAGTGTTGGGATGAGGAGATGATAAGTGAGAGAGAATTTCAGTTAGTGATAGAGTTCTTACTAGAAATTATTACCTTATGTTTAAAGGAAGTGACTTCAAAGCAGGTAAAGTAACCAAAAAACAGAACAGAATGGTGAAGATTTGGAAAAACATATAGATGAAACCCTAATGATTACTGAATGGCAGAAGGAGGAATAGGAAAAGTAGCTTGATTGATGTAAGAGCAAAGCATAGAAATGTCTACCCAAGATGCTCTCTGAAGGTGGTTGATAGGAATCAATGGCAGCAAGGAATGGGGGGGGGGTCCCTCTGCAGCACAAATAGTTAAGTGCTCTACTACTAGCTAAAAGGTTGGTGGTTTAAATCCATCCAGAGTTGCCTCAGAGGACAGGCCTGCCAGTCTGCTTTTGAAAGATCACAGCCTTGGAAACCCTATAGAGTGGTTCTACTCTGCACTTGTGAAGTCACCATGAGTCAGAATTGACTCGACAGCAACTAACAACAATGGTAAGCAATGGTAGTATCCTGAAATGGGCACCTAAGGAGAGGAGAGGGCAGGGCATGCGCTCCATTTTTCTAGTCGTCTGTAGCCATTTCTGGCACAGGGCATAGGAATTCTTTGCTGTACCCACAATAGTTGAGGGATACTCAGAATAATTGAATAAGAGAAATTCTAGTTTTCTAGAATTCCTTGCATTTCTTTAGTGCTTCCAAGGCTTTTTCACATACATTCCTTCTTATCCCAGCACACATGGAAATATGCATTATTGGCCCCTTTCTCACAGATAAGAAAAGCAAGGATCAGAAAAGTGAAGTGTCTTGTTCAAAGTCAAGTAAGCCTCAAACACAGGACTCTTGATTCAAGACCACGCATTTTACAGGGCACCACAGGGCCTCTCTGATTTTCCAACCATATAAGTCAATGTGCCACCATGAAACAGTGTTCACCTAGATGGATCAAATGGGAAGCCTCTAATAAAAGGGCTGCTTATGAAGGTATAGGAATAAACAAAGATGGTGGGATACCCAGAGATCTTCAATAGTAGGAAGCAACCTTTAGGAGCTGAAGGAGAAAGGGGAGGAGATAGTGGACTGATAAACAACATTGTGATGAATGGAGAAAAAATTCAAGTTGTCAACAATTCCATTCTACACAGATCAATGATCAATGTCCATAGAAGAAGCAGTCAACAAATCAAATGACTTAGTTACTGGGCAAATCTGCTGCAAAAAGACCTCTTTAAAGTGTTATAAATCTAAGATGTCCCTTTGATAACTAAAGTGCATCTGATCCAAGCCATGGTCTTTTCAATACTCACGTAGGCTTGCGAAGGTTGTACAATGAAAAAGGGAGACTGAAGAAGAATGGATGAATTCAAATTGTGTGTTGGTGAAGAATACTGAACATACAGTAGACTGCCAGAAGGTGAAGGTGGGAAAGAAAGATCCTAACCTCCCTCTTCCCTCGCCCTTCATTCTCCTGCCACTACCTTCTGCTGACTACCAAGGGATGTCATCTGCATGGGTCAGCCTCTCTGGGCAAAGAGCAAGGCAGTGGAGTATGGAAGCAGGAAGGGATGGGCACGGGAGGGGAGCAATGAAAAGGAAATAACTAACACTCCAATTATCACAAAGATGGAAAAACCCATAATGCCTGCCTATGCAATTAAGTTTAACATAAGTTATACAGGGTCGGGCCCTCAACCTTATCTGAAGCCTTTGGGCCAGATGCATTTTGGAATTCAGAATATTTTGTATTCTGGAAAGATAACAGAGTGTACAAACTCTAGATTATATAATGCTCTGCAGCAGGTTTTGGGGCAGCACCATGTATAATAAAATACACTTGTATTTCTGCACCAAAATATATGAATATTTACCATAAGTGAAAGAAAAAAAATGCCTTACAAAGAACTTATTAGTTGAAAATTTTTGCTACCAAATGAATTTGGGTCCTAAACTTATAAAAAAATTTGGATGTCAGAGCTCTCAGGAATTTGGAATTGTGAGCAAGGGATTATTGATCATTATTTCACCTTTCAGAAGGCATTCTGGGATTCTGTGCCATTTTGTTGTCAAAATTATGAATGATGGTTGTCCTTGTACATTTTCTTTTAATATTTAGCTATATATATATATATATATATATGCATGTGTGTGTGTATGTATATATAATTTAAAAATTTATTATTAAAAGATAAAAGAGGATGGTGATTCACTTTACAAAAGAGTCTTTGTGTCCTGGAAATGATTCAGAACAGGATTCCTTTAAATAGTGAGCAACAATTTGGCTTTGTTGATAAAAAAAGGGAGTTTCACACTGCTTTTTCTGAGTGGTGCTGGATAAGAAGTCAAAGGTAGGCCCCTGAAAGTGAAGGGAACATCTCCCTGTCTCCAGCCTACTAAAGAGTCAGTGGTGTCTGGTGTGCCCAGGTTAGCAGAGGAAGGAATCATTACTTGGAATTCAGTGGGGATCTTTAGTGGTAATTTTTCTGGCAGCCATTCCTGGTCTTTGAACCTCTGAAAACCACAGTTCTCAGAACGACTTAACAGGAAGCCTCACCCACTAACAGAGGAAGTTGAGGAAGGAAGGAAAGATGGCAGTGCTGGGGGAGGGTCAGTATATCAAACAATAAGCAAAGTCACACGCCTTGGGATTATGTCTAGATGGTAAGAGGAAACACCCCCATCCACACCTTCCTTCAGCCTCCCAGTGCTCTTCTCATTACTCTGCACTCCTGCTAGCCAGGATAATGCCTCATTTCCCATCCCAGGTGGACTTAAGTGTCCTGTCTCAGAGAGGCATTTATATTTAGGGCTCCTTCCACCTAAATGGCCTTTCCTCCCTATTTCTCGTCATCTGCAATCCCACTGCCAAACTAATGCCATCCTTCATGACCTTCAAACCTCAACAACGCTCACTTCTTCAAGGATGTGATTGCTACCTACTTTCTGGATTTTTGAGACTTTCCTCATGATTCTCCCCATATTTCATATTTCATTTTGTATTAGAGGAATTGCTTATTCTGTTCCCAAAATTAAAAGCTTCGTTCAATAACTAACTTTTTTCATTTATTGATCAAGGTATTTATTCAAGACCTGCTATGTAGGCAAGATGCTTGGCTTAGGAATTTGAAGACAAATAAGACAGAGTTCCTGCATCACAGAGCTTAATGGCTAGAGGAAAGACTTAGACCTCAAAGACAAGGAGGAGGTAGGCTAATGAATGGTGGGTGGAGGATGTTCCTGGCAGAGAGAACAACATAGCAAAGGTCCAGAGATTGGGCACTCAGAATATGTTCCAAGAACTGCAAATAATTGAGCATAGCTGGTACATAGTAAGGAGCTGTGGTAGTGCAGTGGGTAAGGCATTTGGCTGCTAATCAGAAGGTTGTTGGTTCAAACTCACCAGCTGCTCTGTGGGAGGAAAATGAAGCAATCTACTTCTGTAAAGATTTACAGCCTTGGAAACCCTATGGGGTTTGCTGAGTCGGAATCTACTCAATAGCAAACCTACCAGTCACTCCATGGAAGGGAGACTGGGCAATCTACTTCCATAAACATCTACCACCTTGGAAACCCAGTGGGAGTTGCTATGAATCAGGATCAACTTGATGGCAGTGAGTTTGTTTTGTTTTTAATTTTTTTTTTATTTGGAGTAGTCAAGCCAGGAAAGGTGGTAGAAAAAGGATTAGGTAAAGGTGAAGCAGACAGTGAGCCTGATCATGAAGGGACTTATAAACCTTGCTAAGGAATTTATAGTTCAGTCCATGGTGTCTCATGAGTGACCTGTGTAGATGAGACACACCATTATGTCATAAGTCAAGATATGATTCTTTGGTATCTTAGGTTAAGTTCCCACAGAAGCAGATCCTGAGTCAAAGATTCAAGTTCATGCAGGCTAATTGGGAGATGATGCCAAGAAGGATCAGTAGGGGAGCAGGGAGGTAGGTCAGGCTAGGTAAGACAGCCAATACAGGAAGTATTGATGACCAGGTTATCTCTGTGAGGAATTCCATTCAGACTTCTGAAGAACAATGAAGAACATGTCTCAGAGTTATCCCACCTGATGACCCTGAGGAGGCCAGGGTATTATTCACCAGCTCCCACTGGTTGCTGTTTGAAAGCTGCTCTCTAAGGTGTTAACTCCCCACACTTGTAAGGGCAAACTTGAGCCTTAGCCTTTCTTTCAGAGCCTTTCATCAGTGAAACCCCCAGACAGAAATCAATAGGTGCAACAAGAAACCATTGGTTGGCTGTGTGTGTGAACAGCAGAGCAATGAGAGGATGGGGTGGGATCTGGTTATTCGTGTAGAATCAGTGGGGGGCTTTTGATCTTTCCCTCTTGTTGTCAGTTGTGTCAGGAAAGAGATGGCACTCTCAAGGAGGTAACTGAAGAGAGTTTGATGGGAGGATGCAGTGGTGAGAGCAGGGTGAGGGAGCCCCAGGGAGGTGATGTACCAGGAAGTAGCATAAGTGGGACGCCAGATAGCACCTCCAGGCCTGAAGGGGAAGGATTCGTAGCCTCCTCAAGAAAGAGGACCCTGAGGCATGTTCCCCAGTTTTTTCCAGACATCTAAGCCCGGTTCTCATGGCAGCAACCTGCTCGTCAGTGCTCCTGGGATTGACTACCTCCCTTTTCTGACTCTCTTTCCCACTCCCCTGACAATGCTGCTTGGCATCTCCTCCCAGTTGATCTACTTGGTGGAATCTGGTGATAGCTGGAGTTGAGGGAAAGAGGTTATCTAAAAGGAGTGTGGCCTTATGTAGAAAATTGCAGTCCTGACTAATTACTGGAAGGAAGATTGGGCAATCTACTTCTGTAGTGATTCTACCTTGGAAACCCAAGGAGGGGTCACTATGAGTAGGATCTCACTCGAGGGCAGGGAGTTTGGTTTTTTGGTTTGACTAATTACAGCCTGCTAGCTAATGTCTCTTGTGTAGCACAAACATATTGCATTTGACTAGTAACTTAAATGTTGGTAGTTCGAACCCACCCAGTGATGCCATGGATGAAAAGCCTGGTGATCTGCTTTTGCCACGAAAACCCCATGGAGCAGTTCTACTCTGCGACACATTGGGTCATCATGAGCAGGAATTGGCTTGACAGCAGCAGTTTTGTTTTGGTTTTGTTTTTCAGTTTCTAGGGAGGAAGCTGTGGGTCCTTGTTAGTTCATCCAGCTGCTGACTGGAAGGTTAGAAGTTCAAGTCCACCCAAGGCACCTTGGAGGAAAGGCCTACTGATCTACTTTCAAAAACCCAGCTGTGGAAAACCCCTTGGAGCACAGCTCCACCCTGGCACCCATGCGGTCACCAGGAGTTGGTGTTGACCAGACAATAACTTGTCCTGGTAGCGAGGCAGCTGGGGAAGAAACACAGTGCCCCCTTTCTCCTCACACACCCTGGCCGTGTGAACTGAAGACAGAGGGCAAGGGATCCCCACTGATACAGTCCCAAGTGAAATGCCTTCCAGGGCACAGAGCACTGAAGGGAAAGGGTGGAGAGCACAGCCCCAGGGGCACTTACAGAACATTCTGGTGTATAATTCTCACAACAAAATGCAGCTTTTAATCTGCTCTGTTCACGTAGGCCCATCATTTCATGATACACCACCACTTTTCCTAATAATTCCTTGTATTTGTGAGTTCCTTGTCAGTTACAGAGGAGCCCTGGCGGTGCAGTGGTTAAAGCATTTTCTGGTCAGCGGTTTGAATCTACCAGCTGCTCTGCCAGAGAAAGATGAAGCAGTCTGCTTCCATAAAGATTTACAGCCCTGGAAACCGTATGGGGTAGTTCTACTTTGTCCTACGGTGTTTCTCTGAGTTAGAACTGACTTCACACAGGTGGTTTGGTTTACCATTTACCAACGTATCACTGGCCTCACACTCCTTTTGCCTCAAATTAACCAGGTCTGCTGGGCAGAACAGGTGTTAATAGTCATTTTCTATCCACACAGCAGCCTGTAACCAATCTTTTGATTCCAAAGCCAACATTCACTCAGTGTACCATGTCTTCTTAGGAAGTAAGTCACTACTGCTCTGCCAAGTATTAATATTTATCATTCCATTTTTGTAACAGTTTAGTCAGTGCCTGGAATCAGTAACCAAATGCCTCAATCTCTAGAGGTCTCTTTTACTTTCAAGCTTTATTATTATTATTATTATTGTGATTTGGGTGAAAATTTACAGAGCAAATTCACCTTCCATACGGCAGTTCACATGCACTTTGTCTCAAGACATTGACCACAATTTACCACAATGCAACAGCTCCCCTCTCACTTCCTCCCTATAGTTACCTCTTCCCAGTGTCCACTCCTCCATGCACTCCTGCCCCCTGAGCTGTCTCCCTGTGCATAAGCAGCCCTTCTTTTTCCCATGATTGTTCTCTCCAAGGAGTGTATCTACCTCAGGTAAATGTTCAACTCACATGCCTGACTTTTGTTTGGCTGGAAACCACAGATGTGGGTTCAATTCCAAACCAGAAGGGCAGCTAGGGGCCATAGTCTCAGTGGTTCCACCAGGGTCTATTGGACCAGCAAACGTGGTTCCCCCCCCCCTTTTTTTTTCTCCAAATTATTTTGAATTTCATTCCACATTATTCTCCTTCTCTATCAAGGATCTCCTACATAAATCCTTTCTAAGTGGATGACAGTGGTAGCCGGGCATCATCTAGTTCTTCTGGTCTCATAGACATATAGGCTGCAGATCAGATAGTGTACCAGTCGCTAGGACTAATTGTTTCCATGAATTTTTGGTTTTCTTCCTTCTTCTTTGCTCTGGATGAGGAGAGACCCATTGCTGCATCTAGATGGCAGCTTGTTAGCTTTTAAAATCCCAGTCGCTACTCACCAAAGCAGGAGGTGGAATAATATTTTGTATAGTATGTTATGCCAGTTGGGCTTGGTGTGACTATGGTCCCAAGCCCACAGGTTCAACTGCCTGGTCCCTCTGGGTAGCTGGCTGTAACCAAGCAGTGACTACAACCTT
>NW_006922112.1:350274-351870 GCF_000298275.1 Orycteropus afer afer | reverse complement strand
CTGGCAAGTAGAACCTGTTCTTTAGCCCCTGGAATCTCAGAGAGTGCTGCCTCTTTAAATATCCAAAATTGTCAAGCCCCTTGTAAACATTCAAAATGGCTGCACCCTCCGGACAGGCAAAAGTCCACAGCTAAGCCTGCCTTTCTCTTTGCTGCTTCTCCGTTTATTCCCCAGCCAGCAGAGCAGTCCTCCATGCAGTCCCTGGTTATCAGGGCTGATTTTTATGTTAAATCTTAGGTCCTACCACCACTCGGCACTGTCCAACCTGTCTGTGCTGTCAGGATCTCTCAGGATCGCTGCCAGACCACAGCTCTATATATCTCCTTTTTTGGTATTTTCATGCAAATTCTTCTGCTAGTTGGGGTTTTGTCCACTTCTATATCCTTCCCTTCAAGGCTCAGGTGTCCAGGATTATCTTTTGTGTCTGTGTTAATTGGTTTCCCTTTTTTTTGTTGAAGAGGGTCTGTGCAGTCTTTCTGCCTAGTCCGCCATCTTCACTTTCAAACTTTCTAATGTAATAATTGTTTGGCTTAAATTAGATGTGACCTAAAGAGGGTATGTAACATCTCCTCTGTTTACTGTGGAGTTTCATATAAATCTAGTTGGGCAAATGACAGAGCCAAAATTGTAGCACATTTACTATGTTTTAGACAATTTGTCAACATCATCACTTGAAAAAACAAACAAACAAACAAACAAACCCAAAATTCAAACCTATTGCCATAGGGTTGATTCTAACTCATGGTGACCCCATGTGTTACAGAGAACTGCTACATAGGGTTTTACTGGCAGTAATCTTTATGGAGCAGATCACCAGGCCTTTCTTCCACAATGCCAGTGTGGGGTTTAAACCACCAATCTTTAGGCCAATAGCTGAGAACAAACCATTTGTGCTACCCAGAGACAATTCATGATGGAGAAATCACAGCCCAGAGAGATTGAGGAACTTGTTCAAGGTCATACAGTTCAAGGTCTACAGTTAGATTGAAATTGATTCCTTCCTGACTCCAAATTCCATATTCTACTTTTCAGTAAATATTTCTTGTGGATTATTGCTAAGAAAATTAGAAACATAAACAGCAAACATAAGCACCTTGAGAGAAAACATTTTTGGGTTCTCAGTGACAGCATGATAATTCTCCTTGCAAAGACTCGCTCTTCTAGCTTCACTGATGGCACTGGCTGAGAGTCTGGGCTTTGGAGCCAGACCATCTGGCATCAGATTCTGGCTGTCACTTATTTCCCATTTAAACTTAGACAAGTTATTCAACTCCTATGTGCCTCTGTTTCCACATCACTAAATTAGGGTTAATACTAGTCCTTATCCCTAGGATTGTTATGAACATTAAGTAATGTTAATAGTGTCAGGCATAGAGGAAACACTCAACAAGATCAGCTGTAATTATTATTATGAGCCTATAATGTACACTCACCACTTGTCTGTCAGTTTGTCATACTGTGGTGGCTTGTGTGTTGCTGTGTGGCTGGAGGCTATACCACTAGTAGTTCAAATACTGGCAGTGTCACCCATGGTGGATAGGTTTCATGGAGCTTCCAGACTAAGACTGGGAAGAAGGACAGGTCCATCCACTTCTA
>NW_006922112.1:347694-349629 GCF_000298275.1 Orycteropus afer afer | reverse complement strand
TATACCATAAATAGGATGCCTTAACAAACAGGAGTTTATTCTCTTACAGTTTGGAGGCTTTAAGTCCAAGTCAAATTGTCAGGCTCTAGGGGCTGGGTGAAAGCCCCTCAGCCTTGGGGTCCAGCTCTGCCTTCTGCTCCTGGCCCACTGGAGCTAGAGGTGTTTCTTGACTCAGACAGCTGCTGGCTGCTGAGGCTGAGAAGCCCCAAGCTTAACAAGTAAAAAGGCACAGTCCTGATGTTATCAAACCACACACCAGGCCATTAACTTAAGTCCACTGTAAGTCCCAAGGTTGGCAGAGCCTAGAGGGCTGCTAAGCAATGACACAGCTACATGCAGGGTCAAAGTATTCTCAAAAGCTTCTCCTTATATACAGGAAGCAGACCACATACCCAAAGGCAGGTACTCAGCTAATCCCAGTAGATTCCACCATTGAGTTGATTACAAATCTCATCATGGAGAATACTACATCCAGCTGCCCAGCTACTCAACAAGGCCTAGCCAAGTTGACACACAAACAAAACCACCACACCAAACATGCAATCAAGCTGTATTAATTATTGCAGGTGATTGGAATGTGACAACTGGAAACAAAGAAGAAGCATTACTAGTTGGAAAATATGGCCTTGGTGATAGAAATGATGCTGGAGTTTGCATGATAGAATTTTGCAAGACCAACGACTTATTCATTGCAAATACCTTTTTTTCAAGAACATAAATGGAGGCTATACATGTAAACCTCACCAGATGGAACATACAGAAATCAAATCTACTATATCTACTGAAAGAGGTGATGGAGAAGCTCAATATTGTTAATCAAAACAATCAATTGCTCATCTGCAAGTTCTAGTTGAAATTGATGAAAATTAAAACAAGTCCATGAGAGCCAAAATATGACCTTGATTATAACCCACCTGAATTTAGAGAACATCTGGAAAATAGATTTGATTCATTGAACACCAGTGACTGAAGACCAGATGAGTTGTGGGATGACATCAAGAAATGACATAGGTGAAGAAAGGACATGGTCATTAAAAAGACAGGAAAGGAAGGAAAGACCAAAATGGATGTCAGAAAACACTCTGAAACTTGTTTTTGAATGTAGAGTAGCTAAAGCAAATGGAAGGAATGATAAAAGAGCTGAACAGAAGATTTCAAAGGGCAGCTTGAGAAGACAAAGTGAAGTATTATAATGAAATATGCAAAGACATGGAGTTAGAAAACCAAAAGGGAAGAACATGCTTGGCATTTTTCAAGCTGAAAGAACTGAAGAAAAAATTGAAGGCTTGAGTTGTAATATTAGGCGTCGTATTTTTAATCCCCTCATATGCATATGAAAGCTGGACAATGAATAAGGAAGACCCAAGAAGAGTTGTTGCCTTTCAATTGTGCAGTTGGTGAAGAATACTGAAAATATCATGGACTGCCAGAAGAACGAACAAGTCTGTCCTGGAGGAAGTGCAGCTGGAATGCTCCTTGGAAGTGAGAATGGTTAGACTTCATCTCACCTACTTTGGCCATGTTGGTCATAAGGGATTGTCCCCTGGAGAAGGATTATCATGCTTGATAAAGTAAAGGATCAACGAGAAGAGGGGAAACCCTCAATGAGATGGATTACACAGTGGTTGCAACAATGGGCTCAAGCACAGCAGGGATTGTGAGGATGTCGCAAGACCAGGCAGTGTTTTGTTCTATTGTACATAGGTCGCTATGAGTCAGAACCAATTCGACGACACCTAACAGCAAGAACATAATGTACATAGCCCTATCAACCTGATTTTTTTTTTTTAAAAAAACAAATCAGTTGCTATCAGGTTGACACTGACTCATGGAGACGTCATGTGTGTCAAAGTAGAACTGTGTTCCATAGAGTTTTCATTGGCTATGATCTTTCAGAATTAGGTTACCAAGGCTTTATTATTATTATTGTTATTT
>NW_006922112.1:333911-347349 GCF_000298275.1 Orycteropus afer afer | reverse complement strand
ACTATGGAAGTAGATTGCCCCATCTTCCTTCCGAGGAGTGGCTGGTGGGTTTGAACCACCAGCCTTCTGGTTAGCAGTCAAGTGCCTTAGGCATTATGCTACCAGGGCTCCCTAGGTTGGCAGTAGAACATGGTAACTGCTTGCACCTCTCAAGGACTCTTATCAACATGACAGATTATGTAATTATGTCTTTAATTCATCACCTGGCCTAGAAAACATAGGAATGACCTTAAAGCACCAAGAATTTAGGACCCAACACACTACCTACCTAAACTAAGACAGACTGTAGTAGACAATTTGAACAGATTCATAGCAAAAGAAGAAATTGAAGAAGTAGTAATAATAATAATAAATTTCTGACAATAATAAAAAAGCCCTGTCCTAGATGGCTTCATTAGAAAATTCTACCCAACTTTCAGAGAAAAGCTGACACCAATTCTACTCACACAGTGCCAGAACATAGAGAAAGATGACATGCTCCCAAATTCATTCTATGAAGCAAGTATAACCCTGATACAAAGCCAGGCAAAGACATCACTAAAAAAAGAAAACTATAGATTAATGTCCCTAATGAAATAGATGTAAAAATTCTCAACAAAATCTTGACAATAGAATCCAGCACCACTATATCAAAAAAATAATAATGACTAAGTGAGATTCATGCCGAATATGCAGGGATGGTTCAGCATTAGAAAATCAATGTAATTCACCATATTAATAAAACAAAGGAAAAGAAACACATGATCCTATCAATCAAGACAGATGAGGCATTTGACAAAATCTAACACCCTTTCCTGATAAAAACTCTTAGGAAAATAGGAATAGAAGGAAAATTCCTTAACACAATTAAAGGCATATACACAAAATCAACAACCAGTATTATTCTCAATGAAGAGAAACTGAAAACATTCCCCTTGAGAATGGGAACCACATAAGGATGTTCTCTATCTCCACTCCTATTCAATATTGTACTGGAAATCCTAGCCAGAGAAAGGGAAATAAAACTCATCCAAATTGGTAAGGAAGAAGTAAACCTATTCGTATTTGCAGAAGAGTTGGGGGATAATGTCAAGAACAGCATACATGAAGAAAGCAAAAGATGATTAAAAAAAAAACAGGAAAGAAAGAAAAGACCAAAATGGATGTCAGAAAAGACTCTGAAATTTGCTCTTGAATGGAGATTAGGTAAAGCAAATGGAAAAAATGAAGATGTAGAAGATCTGAACAGAAGATTTCAAAGGGTGGGTAGAGAGGACAAAGTAAAGTAATATGATGAAATGTGCAGTGACCTGGAGTTAGAAAATCAAAAGGGAAGAACATGCTCAGTATTTATCAAGTTGAAAGAACTGAAGAAGAAATTCAAGTCTTGACTTGTAATAACGAAAACTTCTAGAGGCAAAATGTTGAAAAACGTGGGAAGCATCAAAGGAAGGTGGAAAGAATACACAGTCACTAGACCAAAAACAAGGAGCTCTGGTAGCATAGTGGCTAAGGAAGAAGTCCAAGTTGCACTGAAGAAAAACCAGACTCCAGGAGCAGATGCTACCCAAGAAGCTTTCAGCAAATGAATGCAATGCTAGAAGCACTCACTTATTTATGCCAAGAAATTTGGAAGACAGCTACCTGCCTATTTCAAAGAAAGGTAATCCAACAGAATGAAGAAATTATCCAATGCTATCATTGATATCAAAGACAAGTAAAATTTCACTGACAATAATTCAAAAATGGTTGCAGCGGTATATTGACAGGGAACCTCCAGAAATGCAAGTTGAAGTCAGAAGAGGACATGGAATGAGGGATCTTATTGCTGATGTCAGATGGATTTTTGCTGAAAGCAAAGAATGCCAGATGTTTATCTGCCTTTTATTAACTATGCAAAATAATTTAACTGTGAGGATCATAACATATTCTTGATTACAGGGAAAAGGATGGGAATCCCAGAACACTTAATTGTGTTCATGGGGAACACCAAGAATATTCACAATAGCAGAAGATAAACTAGACACCTGAAAGGTACTAAAAATTAAACTTACCTACATGTGGTAGTTATGTCAGTGTGTCAACTTGGCTAGGCCTGGTTGAGTGGCTGGAAAGCTGGTGGTAGTTATTCCCCATGATGAGACTGGCAATCAACTCCATGGTGGGATCTACCACAAACAGCTGAGTAGCTGCCTTTGGGATGTGGTCTGCTTCCTGTATGTAAGAAGAAGCCTTGGGAATGGTCTCCAGGCTATGGCACGCTTGGACCCTGCATGTAGCTGTGTTGTTGCTCAGCAGCCTGCTATGCTCTGTCGACCTTGGGACTTAAAATGGACTTAAGTTAATGGCCTGCCATGTGGTTTGGTAACATCAGGAATGTGCCATTTTACTTGTCAACCTTGAGGCTTCACAGCCTCAGCAGCCAGCAGCTGTCTGAGTGAAGAAACACCTCTAGCTCCAGTGGGCTGGAGCAGGAGGCAGAGCTGGAAGGGGCTTTCACCCAGTCCCTAGATCCTGGCACTTTGAACTTGGACTTAAAGCCTCCAAACTGTAAGAGAATAAAATCCTGTTGTTCCGGCCATCCCATCTGTGGTATATTCTTGTCAGAGTGGCACTAGGTAACCAGAACACTGCATTTAAAGACTTCCACAAAAGAGTAAAAAGAAAACCTACAGACAGTGAAAAAAAAATTGGCAAAGACATGTTGGACAAGGGACTAATCTCTAAAATTTATAGAAAACATCACTTCAACAACACTAAGACAAACAATCCAACGAAAAAATGGGCAAAAGACATGAACAGACACTTCATCAAAGAAGACATAAAGGAGACCAACAAATCCATGAAGAGATGTTCTCGATCTTTAGCTTTTACAGAGATGCAAACCCAAACAATATCATCTCACCTCAGCAACAATAGCAATTATAATAAAAAGAAAGCAAAAGGAATCTCAAATAAGGGAATCTGTCATGAATTTCCCAAGTTAATTTAAACTTGAAACCCTACTGAAGGGGGGAAAAAAAAACAAACCCAGAAAACAGCAGATGCTGGTGAGTGTGTAGGAAGATTGGAATTCTCATATACTGCTGCTGGGATTGTAAAATGGTATGAATACTATGGAAAACAGTAGGATACTTCCTTTAAAAGTTAGAAATGGAGATACCATATGATGTAGAAATCCCACTACTAAGCATATATGCTAGAGAAATAAGAGTTTGAGACAGGTATATATGCACCCATGTTCATCATAGCATTCTTCACAATAGCAAGAAGATGGAAACAATCTGTTTTGGTTACCTAGTGCCGCTCTAACAGAATATACCATAAATGGGAATGGCTTGAACAAACAGGAGTTTATTCTTTTACAGTCTTGGAGGCTAGAAGTCCAAGTTCAAAGTGCCAGGCTCTAGGGACTGGGTGAAAGCCCCTCAACCTTGAGCTTCAGCTCTGCCTCTTGCTCCCAGCCCACTGAAGCTGGAGGCATCTCTTCACTCAGGCAGCTGCTGGATGCTGAGACTAATGAGCCCAAGGTCAGCACGTGAAAAGGCACAGTCCTGATATTACCAAATCACATGGCAGGCCATTGATTCAAGTCTATTGAAAGTCCCAAGATCAGCAGGGCATGGCAGGCTGCTGAACAATGACTCAGCTACATGCAGGGTTCTAATATGCCATAAGCTGGAGACCTTCCTCAAAGTTACTTCTTATATAATGGAAGCAGCCCACATCTCTAAAGCAGCCACTCAGCTGCTCCAATAGATTCCACCATGGAGTTAATTACCAACCTCACCATGGAGAATAACTACATCCAGTTGCCCAGCCACTCAACCAGGCCTAGCCAAGTTGACATACAACCTTAACTACCACACAACCTAAGTGCCCATCGGTATATAAATGAATAAAAAACTATAGTACATTCACACAATAGAATATTACACAATTTTAAAGAATAACGATGAATCTGTGACGTATCTCACAACACGGATGAACTTGGATGACATTATGTTGAGTGATATAATCAATCACAAAAGAACAAATATTGTATGAGGTCATATTACAAAAAGTCAAGAAAAGGTTTTCACATAGAAAGAAACATTCTTTGATGTTTAGGGAAAGGAAGGGAGGGAAAATCAGTAGCTAGAGAGTAGATATGTATTAACTTGTGTGAAACAAGTAAACAAAAAAAAAAACAAACAAAAAACTAAAAAACCAAACTCATTGCCATCGAGTTGATTCTGACTCATAGTGACCCCCTTTGGGTGGGTTTTTGAAGTGGTAAATCTTTACGGAAGTAGATTGCCCAGTCTGCCTTCTGCAGAGTGGCTGGTGGGTTTGAACTGCCAACCTTTTGGTTAGCAGTCAAGTACCTTAGGCACTATGCCACCAGAGCTCCAACTTGGGTGAAGGGATAAGCAATACACAGTAAGAAGGAGGTCACCAAAATATGGTGAAGGCAAAGGAATACACTGGGAAGTACACACTAGTAAAAGACAACAAGGTAAGTACCATTACAGATAAAATCCTGCAAAAACAGCAATAACAAACTACAACTTGTAAGTGAATACATAAATATGTAAGAGGAGTGGGATGGCATATAGGAGTACACCCAGGAGCATATATGGACAAATTTGGCAGAAGATATTTCTGCATTTGTATTTGTTGTTGTTGTTGTTGTTATGTGCCATCGTGTTGGGCCCTACTCATAGTGACCCCTCCTTGTAGGTGCTGCCAATAAATTCAAGTATGTAGTAGAGCATACAGGGGGCAATGTTATACAAACTTCTTAATCAAAAACAAACCCCTTTATGGACTGAGTCACTGGGTTCGAGGGTTTAGGACAAAATCTTGGGTGACCTCTAGGTCAATTGGTATAACATAGTCCATAAAGACAATGTTTTACATCCTACTCTGATGAATAGCAACTGGGGTCCTAAAAGCTTGAGAGTGACCATCTAAGTTACAGGTATTGATCTCTTCTCATTGGAGCAAAGAAAAGTGAAGAAAATCAAGACTCAAGGAAACAATTAGTCCAAAAGACTAATGGACCACACCAACCACAGTCTGTACTTGCCTGAGACCAGAAGAACTAAATGATCCCATCTACCACTACCAATCGCTCTGATTGGGATCATAATAGAAGGTGCAAGACAGAGTGGGAGAAAACTGTAGAACAAAATTCAAAATCATAAAAAAGACCTGACTTATTGGTCTGATAGAGACTGGTGGAACCCCCAACGCTATGGCCCTTAGACACCCTTCAAACCTGGAACTGAACCCACCCTCACAAATCATCTTTCAGTCAAACAATGTTGTTGTTGTTAGGTGCTGTTGAGATGATTCCAACTCATAGCAACACTATGTACAACAGAACAAAACACTGCCTGGTTCTACACCATCCTCACAATCCTAACTATGTTTGAGCCCATCGTTGCAGCCACAGTGTCAATCCATCTCATTGAGGCTCTTTATGTTTTTCTCTGACCCTTCCCTTTACCAAGCATGATATCCTTCTCCAGGAATGGTCCCTTCAGACAACATGACCAAAGTAGGTGAGATGAAGTCTGGCCATTCTCACTTCTAGGGAGCATTCCAACTGCACTTCTCTAGGATAGATTTGTTTTTTCTCCTGTAGGTCCATGGTGTTTTTAGTACTCTCCACTAACAGCACAACAAACAAAAAGCAACAATTCTTTGGTCTTCCTTATTCATTGTCCAGCTTTCACATGCATATGAGGTGATTGGGTTATGTGCACCTTAGTCTTCAACGTGACATCTTTGCTCTTCAACATTTTAAAGGGTCTTTAACATTAGATTTGCCCAGTGCAATACAACATCTGATTTCTTGACTGCTGCTTCCATGAGTGTTGATTGTGGATCCACGTAAAATGAAATCTTTGACAACTTCAATCTTTTCTCCATTTATTGTGATGTGGCTTATTGATCTTGTTGTGAGGATTTTTGTTTCTTTTATGTTGAGGAATAATCCATACTGAGGACTGTATTCTCAGTGAAAGAATAGACAGGGCTATATGTGAATAATAACATCCATAAGGGATGTGTTCCTCAGAACTTTCAACCATAAGAGACTAAAAGGGCTGCATTTGCCCACAAATAAAGTTCAGAAGGCAGGAAGGGATAGGCAAGATGGGCGTATGGAAACAGGGAAGCCAGGGATAAAGGAAGAGTGCTGTTACATCAAGGAGATTGGAACTAACATCACTAAAAAAAACATGTGTAAATTGTTGAATGGAAAACTTACTTCCTCTGTAAACTTCCACCCAAACTCCAACAAAATGTTCAATAAATAAAGGAATGAATAGGAGAACATGTTTTGCCCAACCCTATTACCACTCATGCTCTCTCAGACATTCCCTGAAAGTAAAATATGATTGATATAGTATTTTCTTATTTATTTATTTATTTTTATTGTGATTTGGGTGAAAATTTACAGAGCAAATACACTTTCCATACAGCAGATCACATACACTTTGTCTCATGACATTGACCACAATTTAGCACAATGCAACATCTCTCCCACTTCCTCCCAATAGCTACTGCTTCCCTGTGTCCATCACTCCATGCACTCCTACCCCCTGAGCTGTCTCCCTGTGACTGAGCAGCCCTTCTTTCTCTCTTGCTTGTTCTCTCCAAGGAGTGTTGATACAGTATTTTCTAAGTGAATCAATCCAAACTAGTATCAGTAGCACTTATTGAATCAAATTGTACAAAATATTGTTATTGTCATATGAGCATGCATGTTCCTTACAAAGGAGTTGGTGGAAATAGAAATGGTCCTTGAGCTGTCTTGAATCCATATTGCTCTTAAAAACCTACTTATAAAATCCAAAACAAAACAAAAAGGCATTTGGTACCCCAATAATTTTCAATATTTTATGTTTACATTTGCAACCATAACTTAAATATCTCTAGTCTCTGTGCCTGGCATGTATTAGGTGCTTAATGTTTGGTGAAGGAATAAAAAATTTTCAATGAAAAATAGAAAAAGAAACCAGGGCCCAGAGAGAGAGAGAGACCCATAGGCGCTGGGTGGTTTGTGACTTGAATGACTTGATAATGTCCCAATGTCCCAAGTGATGGGAGAGAATGGCCTCACCAAGCAAGTGGTACATTGAAGAGAGGACAGTTCTCGTCAGAAACATATTTTTGTCTGTGGTTTCTCTGAGCCATTTTTATCTTCACCAAATGACCCCCTTGGGAAAATGAGGCAGCTTGACATGTATAAATAGCCAAGGTGCCAGGGAAGAAGAAGAGGTCAAAGCTGGGGCTGTGGGAGCTGAGTTGGGCCCAGCCCCTAGAGCATGGGGGTGCTTGATCAGTGTTGCTCAGGCATAGATAGGGATTAAAGAACTTCTTCACAGGAGGCCTTCCTCCCTCCTTGGACAGGGGACATTGCCTTGGTGGTGAGAACCAGCTCTGGAGTTTCAGACTAAGTCAGGGCTAAACTTGGCTGAGTCAGGGCAGTTACTTGTCTCACCTCCAAGAAGAGGGTAGGAGACCTTCTGGATGCCCTGTTTTGTCTACTGAGAAAACACTGTCTGCAGATGCTCAACGAGGTCCCTGAGCTGCTAACATTATAAGGAAAAGGAAAGGAATACCTTTGCTTCCTCATGAGAGTCTGAGTGCTGGGGTCAGGGTGTAGGGTGGGACGGTGTCTTTGACTTACTTACCATCAGTTGTTGGATACCTTCTCTATGCCAAACACACTGCCAGTTAGCCTGGATGTAAAGATGAATAAGACCTCCAACAATCTCACAGCCTACTGGAGGTAGACACACAAGTAAATTATAATTCCACAAGATAAATGCAATGATAATATAAGCTAATGCATTGCATTTGAGTGCTTACTAAGTGCCAACCACTATTTTAAGCAATTTACATTTTAACTCATATAATCAATATGGGAGCTCTGGTAGCATAGTGGCTAAGGCACTTGACTGCTAACCAGAAGGCTGGCAGTTAAAACCCACCAGCAACTCCTCGGAAGGAAGGTTGGGCAGTCTACTCCGGTAGTGATACTGCCTCAGAACCGAAGGAGGGGTCGCTATGAGTCGGGTCTGACTCGATGGCACATATCAATAACAACAACAACAATCCTCAGAGTAATGTTATTATTATCCCTATTTTACAGATAATGAAACAGAGTTCCAGAGAGGTGGAGTAACCCAAGGTTGGACAGGGGACATTGCCCCTGCTAGTCACGTGGCTGTGGAAATCAGTACGTGAGTAAAGACTTGGTTCAGGAAAAAGCAGCCCTTATGGGAAGCCTGGAAGGGGGTGAGGATGAGGGCAAGTGTTGCAGGCAGAGGCAAGAGTCAGTGCAAAGAGGCAGGCATCAGTTTAGCAGGTGCAAAGAAGAGAAAGGAGGCCCAGTGGTTACAGCCCAGGGCAGGGCAGCTCAGGGATGAGGTCAGGGAACAAAACTCTCAGGGAGCCTCCAAGGCTATAGGAAGGAATTTGGGTCTGATTCTTTTAAAACTCTCCTACCTCTTAAGCAGGGACACAGTAAACAAAAATAAAAACAATAAGTAAAAAATCACCCAAACCTGTTGCCATCAAGCTCTTCTGAGTCCTAATGACACCATAGAACAATTCTTCTTTGCACACATGGGGTTGCCGTGTGTTGGAATTGACTTGATGGCAACTAACAACAAAAGGTATTAGTGATAGGACTTGATGGATGTGAAGGGTAAGGGAAAGAGAGAAATCACCAGCTTTTGCCGAATGAAGATAAAGATAAACGACATGGTGAAGATGGGACGGGGGCAGGAGAGATGGAAGGAGAGAGTGATATGTTTGACATGTATCTTTGGCATCTATTGGTCTTTGAATCCATGGGACCAAATCTGAATGAGGATATCTGGGTTGAAAATCCTGTCGGGGTCCATGATAGGGTTTGAGGTCATTTCTGGGTAGGTTGTGGGACCTTGGTTCCCATACTTGGTTGCCCAAAAGAAAATCCTAGGGAATGTATTGAAAATACAGATTCCTAGGCTCTGCCTCAGACTCACTGTGTAGTAATATATGAGGCTTGGGTCCAAGTGTCTTTAGTTTCAATGGTATTAGTGTAGACTTTGGGGGCAGTGGTGGTTCTTTGGTAGATTTCTCGTCTTCCTTGTGAGAGACCTCGCTTCAATTCCTTGCACCTCAAGCCCATCTGTACTGTTCTGTTGTGAGAGGCTTGCATGTTGCTAAGATGCTGAATGGGTTTCAGTGGAACTTCCAGACAAAGATTGACGAGGAGAAATGGCTGGTGATCTACTTATGGAAATCAGCCAATGAGAACCCTGTGGATCACAAAAGTCCGATCTCATTGGGTATGGATTTGCCATGAATCAGGGGTTGACTCAATGGCAGCTAACAACAACAAAATGGTGAGTTAAGTAGTAACAGCTCACTTCACTTTTTTTTTTTTTAATTGTGATTTGGGTGAAAGTTTACAGAGCAAATTCATTTTCCATACAGCAGTTCATACACATTTTGTTTCATGACATTGACTGCAATTCCCTACAATGTAACAGCTGTCTTCCAACTTCCTCCCCATAGTTACCTCTTCCCTGTGTCCTTCCCTCCCATGCACTCCTGCCCCCCAAGCTGTGCAAACACTGCCTTTCTGTTCTCCCATGATTGATCACTGCAAGGAGTGTATCTACCTGATATAAATACTCACCCCCATGCCTGTCTATTGTTTAGCTGGAAGCCACAGAAGTGAGTTCAGTTCCAGACCTGAAGGGTAGCTAGGACCCATGGTCTCACCAGGCTCTGTCAGACCAAGAAAACTGGTCTTCTTTTTTAAAAATGACTTTGAGTTTTGTTCCACATTGTTCTCCCAGTCTATCCATCATCTCTTGAGCTCTGGTGGCATAGTACCTAAGGCATTTGACAGCTAACCAGAAGGCTGGTGGTTCAAACCCACCAGCCACTCCTTGGAAGGAAGGTTGGGCAATCTACTTCCATAGTGATACTGCGTCAGAAACCCAAGGAGGGGTCGCTATGAGTTGGATCCAACTTAAGGGCAATGGGTTATCCAGGATCTCTTGCACCCATCCCCCTCCGAGTGACTGACAGTGGTTGCCGGGCATCATCTAGTTCTGGTCTCATGGTTATATAGGCTGAGGATTGCATGGTCTACCAGTCCCTTGGGCTAATTTTTTCCATGCATCTTTGGTTTCCAGCTCACTTCACTTTTATTAAACACTTTTTTTGTGTCAGCTGCTTATATTTATTATTTACTTCAGTCTCATTAGAATTCCATGAGATGGCTACATTCCCCACTTCATGTTACAAATGAAAACACCAAACGTTAGGGCAGCTAACTTATTTGTCCAGCCCTATAGCAAGTCTCAGCATCTGTGGAATGAGGAGTTAGGCTACGTGATCTCAAACCATAAACTGAATCCATGAATCTTCTGCATTTTCCAGGGCTTTGAACCAGTTCCTTCCAGATCAACTCCCTGGTGAGAATGTGCATTTTCACCCCAGATATACCACATTCTACTCACTGAATTGACACTGAACAAGAATCTGATTCACTAAATCTGGGGTGCAAATGCAAATTATCAGCAAAGAGTTGAACTGAAATGAACCAGTTTGAAGTCCTGGAATTTTCAGGCCCCCTTTCTGTCTTTCACCCAGGAGATTTCGTTATTGCCTTTGGTTAACTTCAGAGAAGTGAGCTTCAGCGTCTCCCTGTCCTAAGTCTAGGTTAGAATGTTTCAGATGTCGATCTCCTCTTTGAGTAAATATTTAAATCGCATTTAACTTTTCCTCTTCAGCCTTTCTAAATAAAAATCAATCTTACCCTCTGGACTGTGTCTGCTGCTTCCCGTTTATTTAAGAGCTCCATTTATTGCACACACCACAAGAACTCGTAGAGTGTTGGCAAAGGGCTGTAGTTAAGACAGGTAGTCTGACAAGCCTGGCTGACCTTTGCGGAGGCTGGACAGGCAAAGCTAGGTCCTCAGCTGGGCCTGGTCTTTCTGGCCTATTCTGGTCGTTCAAGGTTGCTGTCACGCTCTTTCATGACACTTTAAATTAGCTGAATTCCACCACAGCTTCCTCCAGGTGAAAGGCTTCCACCCCAGATAGACTTTCAGATACCAGAGTTAATGCCCCAGACCGCCTGTCAGATCTCACAGGTTGGTAACAACACAGAAAAATGCAGCTGCTAACTTTGTTTAGAAGTTGGATTTCTGGGTCCTCAGAAACAAGTCAACTGAATGAGGAATTGAGAATGCTAAATTAGCCTGCTACGGAATTCCACTTGGCTTCCAGAAAATTCTTTCTTTCCCGCCTCGATCTCCCCTCCCTTCATTTATAATTCACTGCAGTTTATCAAGACGTGATTCTTGTTCAAAATGCCCTGTAAAATCAGAAATGGAAAAGAGACATTTCTCTGTCCTTCTTTCCCCAACCATCCTCTGTCTTCCTTGTTCTGCCATAAACCCCGTCAGTTTGCCAAGAGCCACCCAGGAACAGATTTCCTCTCTAATCTGTTGCATCTGTTCACCCACTCCTACTCCCTGCTAATCCCTCCAAAGGCACTGTTTGCCACAAATGGGCTTGAGACAACTGGGAGGGAGACCACAGGGCTGATTCATGTGACTCCAGCCACTCTCATTTGTTCTGTTTCTGAAACGCGGTGGGACAGCCCCCTGCGTTCCACCCAGTGAACTGACGCTGGACAAGTAGCTTCAGTCACAGGGCCAATTCCAAACTCCAAGTCTGTGAAGCCAAGTCTTTGTCATGTATACATTTGTGCCCATCAATTTTACACCAATGACTTGGCTATATTTGTCTGGGAATGGTTCAGATGCAAGCCATGGGAAAGTCAGAAGGCTTGGGTGGTATTTATGGTTCAGTAATTGTCTTGCTGTGGGGACTGGCTCAGGAAATAATCCCCTCTGAGCCTGCATTCCTCCTTTTGGAAAACAGGGGAAATCTTCCATGTCCCAGCTGTTTGTCAGGTGCACTGAAATCTGCTGATTAAAAACATTGATTTATTTTCTTCTTTTACCCCTTGTAGAGAACACTTAGTATTTATCCTTCCATCGTTTTCTTCACCATGTTCATATATCTATAAAAATCTAGCTATGTCTATACAGATACATAAATAGTTTGCCTCTGCTTTACTACACGCACACAAACACACACACACAACACAGAATATATACACATCATTTCTGTATCTTGCTTTTTTTTTTTTTTCTCCAACCCCTAAATTGAATCCTTTCTTGTTCATCTGGTTTAATTCCAGCTTCTGTGTTGGTGTGATGCAGAACACATTTCAGCAGAGCTTCCAGACTAAGGAACTAGGAAGAAAGGGCTGGTGATCTACTTCTGAAAATTAGTCAGTGAAAACCCTATGGATCACAATGGTCTGATCTGCTACAGGTAGTGGGACGGTACAGGCCTGGACAGTGTTTCATTCTGCATGCTTGGGGGCAGATGAGTTAGGGCCAATTCTATGGCCGCTAACAGGAGAAATTTCAACTTATTCTTTTTAATGGCTGCGTATAACTCCATGGTGTGACTATACTATACTTTATTCAACCATTCCTATACAAATAATGTTCACTTTTTTTCCAGTCTTTTTGTTTGTTTTTGTAGTCACTGCTGTATTAGGTTTTATAGCTTTTATTCTTAAGGGATTCCTGGATCAAAGATGTATGTGATTTTCATTACTACAAATGTGCCATATTGCTTTCCAAAAAGACTACATTAATACATATTTTCAACCAGAAATGTTGACATTCTCTTTAGTAATAAGGATTATCAGTGGCTATCATTTTCATTATCAGTGGAGACAAACTTGTGTGTCGGTTTGTCCTACCATGGTGATGTGATGATGTGAGTTTGAGGCAGAGCCACTGGTGTTTCAAACCTAGTGGGATGCACATGCTGCACAGGTATCAACCCAGCTTACAGACTGAGACAGATTAGGAAGAAGGAAGAGGCCGTCCACTTCTCAAAGAATTGGTGAGGGAAAACCTTATGAATACCAAAGAAACACTGTTTGATACATTACCGTGCAACTTTATGAATAGTCCGGTTAGATTAGAAGGCTCTCCAAATAGGACTGGGAAAGAGCTGCATCATCAGAGTAAACCCAGCCTTACTCATATGGATAAGGTAAAGCTTTCAAGACCTCCATTTGCTGAGGTGACATCACTCAAATTGAAGACAAACAGCTGCAGGCATCCATTAATCATCGGAACATGGAATGTACAAAGTATGAATCTAGGAAAATTGGAAGTTTTCAAAAATGAAATGGAACACATAAAGAATGATATCTTTGGCATTAGTGAGCTGAAATGGACTGGTTTTGGCCATTTTGAATCAGACAACCATGTGATCTACTATACCGGGAATGACAGTTTGAAGAGGAATGGTGTGGCATTCATCATCACAAAGGATGTTTCAAGATCTGTCCTGAAGTACA
>NW_006922112.1:322803-331691 GCF_000298275.1 Orycteropus afer afer | reverse complement strand
AGGAAGACCGAAGAAGAGTTGATGCTTTTGAGTTGTGGTGCTGGCGAAGAATGCTGAAAGTACCATGGACTGCTAAAAGAACTAACAGATCTGTCCTGGGGGAAGTGCACCCGAAATGCTCCTTGGAAGCGAGAATGGCCAGACTTCATCTTACCTACTTTGGTCATGTTGTCAGAAGGGACCTTTCCCTGGAGAAGGATGTCATGCTTGGTAGGGTGCAGGGTCGACGAAAGAGGGGAAGCCCTTCAATGAGATGGATTGACACGGTGGCTGTGATAATGGGCTCAAGTATAGCAGGGATCATGGAGCTGGTGCGGGATTGGGCCGTGTTACATTCTGCTGTGCATGGGGTTGCTGTGAATCGGAAACGACTAGACGGCACCTAACAACAACAACAACATCATTTTCTTATCTGATGGGTGTAAATCGATGTCTTATTGGACCTGCTAGTACATGAATTTTAGCTTCTTTTCATATGTTTGGGCCATCTGAATTTGCTCTTCTGTGAATTGCCTATTCGTACCGATGGCACATAACAACAACAACATACTTGGCTAAGTTTTCTATTATGATGTTTATCCTATATTGTTTATTTGTTTTATAAGACTTCTTTGTAAATTACAGCTATTCAACTTCTATCTGCTTTCTGGGTTGCAAGTCTTCCCCTAGTGTTTTTTTTTTTTTCCCCCTTTAAATTAACTTTTCATTGTGATTTGGGTAAAAGTTTGCAGAGTAATTTGGTTTTCCATTCAGTAGCTCTCATATATTTTGTTTTGTGACATTGATTACAATCCCCACAATGTAACATATTCTTCCCACCTCCTCCCTGTGGTTAGCATTTTCCTTTGTTCTTCTTTCCTATCCATTCCTGCCTTCTGAGATTTACCCCTGGACAAATGCTACCCTTTTGATCGGTTCTGTTTGGTTGTTGTAAGAAGTGTATATTTTCCTGGTGTTATTTTTCTTGTCATAGGCCTGTTGATTGTTTGGCTAAAAGTTGGCCTGTGGGAGTGAGCTCAGTACCGGGCCCATCTTGAGTTAGTTTTTGTACATGGTGTAAGGTATGGATCTTCTTTTGTTTTTCTGCAAATGAATAGCCACTTTTGCCAGCACCGTTTGTTAAAGAGACCATCTTTTCCCCATTTAATGGATTCTGGCCCTTTGTCAAAGATCAGCTGTCCATAAGTAGATGAATCTATTTCTGGGTTCTCAATTCTGTTCAATGGGTCTGTGTGTCAGTCATTGTATCAATACCATTCTGTTTTGACTACCATGGCTGTATAGCAGGTTTGAGATTGGGAAGTGTATATTCTCCTACTTTCTTCTTCTTCTTCAGCAGTGCTGCTTATCCTTGGTCTCTTTCCTTTCCATATAAAATTAATGATTGAAAAATGTTGATGGACTCTGGATCAGGATTGCATTGTATCTATAGATTGCTTTGGAAAATATTGACATTTTCACAATGTTCAATCTTCCTATCCAAGGACATTGTATGTTCTTCCATTTATGTAGGTCTCTTTTAGTTTCTTGCAATAGTGTTTTGTAGTTTTCTTTGTACAGGTCTTTTGTGTCCTTGGTAAGATTTCTTCTCCAATATTTTATCTTTTTGGTAAATATGGTAAATGGTATTGTTGTTCTTATTTCGTTTCCAGAGGTGTCTTTTTTGATGTAGAAAAATCTGACTGATTTTTTTATGTTGATATTGTCCCCTGCCACTTTGCTGAATCTTTCAATTAGTTCCAGTAATTTTCTTGTTGAGTTTCTGGAATTTTCTACATAAAAGATCATATCATCACAAATAGGGATAGTCACAGCACACCAGAGATAGTTTTACTTCTTCCTTACCAATTTGGATGCATTTTATTTGCCTCTCTTGCCTTATTGCCCTGGCTAGGAGTTCCAATAAATGTTGAATAGGAGTGGAGATAGGGGGCATCCTTTCTGGTTCCTGTTTGCAAGGGGGATGGTTTCAGTCTCTCTCCTTTGAGAATCTTTTTGGCCTTTGGTTTTGCATATATGTCCTTAATTATATTGAGGAATTTCCCTTCTTTTCCTACTTTGCTGAGAATTTTTATCAGAATTGATGTCAGATTTTTTCAAATGCCTTTTCTACATCAATTGATAGGATCATGTGATTCTTTTAGTTTGCTTTATTTATGTAGTGGATTATGTTGGTTGTTTTTCTGATGTTGAACCATCCTTGCATACCTGGTATGATTGCTTGTTGGTCATGATGTATTAGTTTTTGAAATGATGTTGGATTCTATTGGCTAGGATTTTATTGAAGATTTTTGTGTCTCTCATGAGCGATAGTGGTTTGCAATTTTGTTTTTTAGGGCTGTCTGCCTAGCTTTGGTGTTAGAGTTAGGCTTGCTTCATAAAATGAGTTTGGGCATATTCCATTCTTTTTTGTGTTCTGGAGTAGTTTAAGTAGTCACCTCCTCTCTGATGGTAGAATTCTATAGTGAAGTTATGTGGGCCAGGACTTATTTTGTTGGGAGTTTTTTTAAGGACCTCTTCAATTTATTCTTTTGTTATGGGCCTGTTCAAACTTTCTACCTCAGTCTGTGGTAGATTAAGTAGTTTGTGTATTTCTAGAAATTTGTCCATTTCTATTAGATTTTAAAATTTGTTGGAGCACAGATTTTCATAGTAGTCTGTTACTATCCTTGTTTTGTGTGTGGGTTAACATTTTATTATGGAGAATTCCAAACACAAAAAAGTAGAGAAGAGTCTATCGATTCCCCATCACCCAGCTTCAACAATTACCAACTGATAACCTTGTTTCATTTATACCGTCACCCATTTCTCCAGAATATTTTAAAACAAATCACAGCTATTATTTCACCCATAAATATTTTATTTTTTCCATATGTAAACCTTTCTTTGACTTTTTAAAATAGTGAACTAATACAATATGTCTTTCTGTGATTGACTAGGGAGCTCTGGTGGTGTATTGCCTAAGGCATTTGACTGCTAACCAGAAGGGTGGCAGTTCAAATCCACTGGCCACTCCTCAGAAAGAAGACTGGACAATCTACTTCCGTAGAGATACTACCTCGGAAGCCTAAGGAGGGGTCACTATGAGTTGCAATCGACTTGACAGCAGTGAGTTTGGTTTTTTGAGTGATTGGCTAATTTCATTCAGCATAATGTCCTCCAGCCACTCCTCGGAAGGAAGGTTGGGCAATCTACTTCCTTAGTGATACTGCCTGGGAAACTCGAGGAGGGGTCGCTATGAGTCGGGTCCAACTTGAGGGCACATAACAACAACAACAATGTCCTCCAAGTTCATCCACTATCCTTTTTTCTGTTCTGTTGTGACACTGCCCATTTCATTTCTTATTTGTGTTATTTGCATCTTCTCTTTCTTTTCCTTAGTTAAATTTGCCAATGGCTTGTCAATTTTGTTAATTTTTTTTTGAAGAGCCAGCTTCTAGTGTTGTTGATTCTTTCTATTGTTTTTCTGTTTCATTTATTTCTCCTCCAATCTTTATTTCCTTTCTTCGGGGGACTGTATGGTTTTTTGGTCTTTTTTTTTTTTTTCATTGTTGGAGCTGCTGGGTTAAGGTATCGATTTTGGCTCTTTCTTCTTTTCTGATATGTACATTAAGTGCTTGCTATTAATTCATCTCTGAGTACTGCTTTCACTGTGTCTCAAAGGTCTTGGTATATTGTCTTTTCATTTTCATTTGCTTCTGGAAATTTTTTTATTTCACATTTTATTTCTTCTGTTAACCAGTCGTTTTTGCTCATGGTATTATTCAGTTTCCATTTATTTGATTTTTTTCCCCCTTGATATTCCTATTATTGATTTGTAATTTTATTTATTTGTTTGTTTGTTTGTTTATTTATTTATGCACTCCTGTTTGTCCAGCATTCCTCAGTTTGAATGTTGGTCCTCTGGTGTCCCATGGTCTATTGCTCTAAGGGATGTATTACCATAGAGTATGTGAATATGGCATCCTGGGTTGAGTGGTCTGCATGTACATCTTGTTAACTATTGGGCTGAGAGCCTAATAGATTTTTATTTTTTTTTTTAATTGATTTGTAATTTTACAGTGTAATCTGAGAAGGTGCTTTGTAGTATTTCTATATTTTTAAATTTACTGTGACTTGCTTTTTTGCCTAACTTATGGTCTATTCTGGAATAAGATCCATATGCACTAGAAAAGAACATGTGTTGCATTTTTGTTGGGTGGAGTGTTTTGTAACTGTCGATGAGGTCGAGTTGGCTGATTGTGTTGTGGACATCTGTTTCTTTGTTGAGTTTCTTTCTAGTTGTTCTGTCCTTCATCGAAAGTGGTGTGTTAAAGTTTACACACCACCTGCTACTTTCGTGGAATTGTCTACTTCTCTTTTCAAATCTGTTAATGTTTGCTTTATGTATTTTGGGGCTCTTTCATTGGGTCCATAGATATTTATTATGCTTATATCCTCTTGCTTCATTGACTCCTTGATTATTGTGTAATGTCCTTCCTTGTCACTAGTGCTGGTTTTTGCTTTGAAGTCTATTTTATTAGAAATTAATACTGCTACTTCTGTTGTTTTTTTGTTGCCTTTGGCTTGATATATTTTCTTCCAACCTTTGGTTTTTAATTTGTTTTTATCTTTGTGCCTAAGGTGAGTCTCTTGTAGGCACTGCATTGATTGGCCTTGGTTTCTTATCCAATCTGCCACTCTCTCAGTTGCTTTTAACCCATTCACATTTAGTATAATTAATGACAGGTATGAATTTTCTGTTGTCATTTCTTTTGTGTTTTTTGTTATGGTGCTGATGGTTTCTCTGTCCCAAATATTTTTCTGTGCTAAGTTCATTTTGTTATTAAGCTTTATTTCCCTTTTCTTCATTATTTTTGCTTTCATATTTACTAAGTCCCTGTGATTTTCTCCTTTCTTATTTTGGTTAATTTTCTTCATGGTTACCCTATAATTAATTTTCATCTTCCTAAGTTTGAAACAATCTGTTCTATATTGATATCATCCTGACTTCCTCTCCATTTGGGAAATCCTGTATTAGTCCTTTTTTTTTTTTTTTTTTTTTTTGCTTTTTAGTTGTTTTCATTTATAGATTTAAGCCTCTGGTTCTGTGTTTTCATTCTTGTAAACTGATTTTTTATTTTAATTTTGAGATTCTTTTTCTGGGCTGGTTTCTGGGTGATGTTGCCATGTGTCTTACTCTTAGGTTGTTGTCTTCTGTTGTTGGTTATTTATCTAAAGGACTTCCGTTAGCATTTCTTGTAAGTTTGTCTGGCTTTACAAATGTCCTTAATTTCTGTTTAATGTTCTACTTTCACCATCATATTTGAGGGACAGTTTTGCTGGATATGTAATTCTTGGTTGGCAATTTTTTTTCTTTCAAGATTTTATATATATTATCCCATTATCTTCTTGCCTGCATGGTTTCTGCTGAGAAATCAGAGCTTAGTCTTATTTGTTGCCCTTTACAGATAACAATTTGTTTTTCTTGAGCTGCTGCCAAGATTCTTTCTTTATCTTTGGTTTGGGAAAGTTTGATTATGATATGTCTTGGTGGCTTTCTTTTAGGGTCTACCTTATATGGGTTTTGTTGAGCTTCTTTGTTGGATATCTTTTTGTCTTTCATGATATTAGGTAGGGTATTTTTCTGCTAGCAAGTCTTTGACAAGTTTTTCTGTGGTTTTATTTGCCTCCTGTGTTCTGAAATTCCAGTCACACGTATATTATTTCTCTTGAAATTGTCTCAAATTCTTAGGCTTTCTTCAATGTTTCTTTAACTTTTTTTTCTGATTTTTCCTCGTACAAACTGGTGTCAAGGGATATGTCTTCTAGCTGGCTAATACCTTCTTCATCCAGTTCAATTATACTGTTTTGTCTTTCCAATATGTTATTAATTGCTATAATTTTATGTTATTATCCTGGATTTCTAACTGCTATTTTTGTATGATTTCTAATTGCCTATTTATTTTGTCATTTTGCTCCTGTATTTTTTTTCTCAATTTTTCTAGGGTATTGTCTGTGTTTTCCTTGCTTTTGTTTATATTTTCTGTGAGCTCTTGGAAGGATATATATATATTCTTCTTCCTGTGGGAAGTTTCCTAGTATGTATGTGTGCGTATTTATATTTATATATTTGTTGTTGTTGTTAGGTGCCATCAGGTCAGCTCTGACTCATAGTGACCCTATGTACAATGGGATGAAACACTGCACAGTCCTATGCCAGCCTTACAATCCTTGCTATGCCTGAGCCCATCATTGTAGTCACAGCATTAATCCATCTCATTGAGGGCTTTTTAATTCCTTATCAGGTAGTTCTAGTATCTGTTCTTCCTTGGGGTGACTTCCCTGTTTTTTGTTTTGCTTCTATTATCTTATCCTACTTCTTTGTTTCAATTGAAGTTGTCTGTTATCTCTGAGACATTTTGGGGTTGTTGTTTTTATTTGTTGATTACGTGTCCATTTGTTCCTGATTTTTTTTTTTTTTTTTTTTTTTGTTTTGATATATCAAGTGTGTATCTTAGGTTGCTAATCTGGCAGCACTGGGGTGCTCCCCACCTGTTTCTAGATGGGTGGAGTAAATGGTAGGAATATGAATATGGATTTCTGGTTGTGGTCTGTGAAGAGGAGCTGCAGGTAAGATGAGCATGTGTTGTCCAATGTTTTGTTGTTCCAGTGATGTAGAAGAGGGTGGTGGTGCTTGGGTATTTGGTAAGGTGGTAGATTGCAGATGCCATAGGGATGGCTGATTAGCAGAGAATGAATTTGAGCTCTGGTGGTGTAGTGCCTAAAGCATTTGATTACTAACCAGAAGGCTGGCAGTTCAAACCCACCAGCCACTTCTCAGAAGGAAGGTTGAGCAATCTACTTCCATAGTGATACTGCCTCAGAAACCCAAGGAGGGGTCACTATGATTTGGATCCAACTCAACAGCAGTATTAGATGGGACAGGGAGAAAAAAGAAATTTTAAAAACAAATAAGAAAGAAGGCAAGGTGGCTGAGAAAGAAGATAGATAAAGAGAAAAGAAAAGGAAGAGGGAGAAATAGACAAATTAAAAGGGAAGAAAGCGGTTTTAAACAAAGGGCAAAGGATTGAAAAAGTGAAAAAAAAAAAAAAAGGAGCAGCTTATAGGAGATATGTATGGCCAGCTAGCAGCCATGACAGCAGGGGCCTGTGACATAATCCACAGAAGGGCGCATGTCCTGGCGCAGGGGCGGGAGCCTGGCATGCATGTAAGTGCCTCTGAATGGAGGCCCTAGTAACACACTCTTGCTTTCAGTGGTAGGAAGCACAGTCAACGATGCAGGTGGAGGGAGAGTGAGCCTTAGAGAGAATGAGGACCAGGCTCTGACTCCATCTCTTGGGGCATGGTGCAATGGGTGTCTGAGCTACTGGTGGGAGGAGGTGGTCTGAGGAACCAGGAGGGTGTAGCGTGGCTGGGGGTTGTTTTTAGCCATCAGTTTGGTGGAGTGGGAAGAGAACTCATCCCTTGTCATAGAAAAGGTGGGGCTAGAAAGCAGTGAAATGTCTTTAGTCCCAATTCACTGGCATAAACCTAGTGCACTTCTGGGCATGCACAGCTGATTATCCAGCTCCTTCCCAGACTCAGTCAAGTCACGGATGCCAGAGTCAATGTCTCTAACTGTCACCCACAGGCCTTCCCCTTCTTGTGGGCCCTCAACCCAAAAGTCCAGTGATCACTAGTAAAGAGTCATTATACTCCCTTTCACTGACTCCCTCTCACTCTGAGGTTCCTCTATGCCACTGGAAATCTCACTCATTTCCCTGTGCTTTCCTCTTGTGGATCCAGCATATATTCTGCTCACTTTAATTCCTCCTAGGTCAGTCCACACTGTATCTCTATCCCAGAGTGAATTACACGAAGTTGGTTTCTTGTTGCTCTTATATGATGCCATTTGTGTCTCAAAATGGCCATGCTTCATCATGACTCAGCTTCTTCTCTCTTACTGGACACTGTCCTTGCTCTGTCTCCCTTTCCAATCAGCAAAAATCTAAGTCTTTAGATTGAAGCACTCTCATTATTACTCTCACTTAATGCTCAGGGTTCCAGATCATTATCTGCATTGTTTTACTTGGTTTTTCCAGGTCTCTGTTGTAGAGGGATTGGGCAGATTGTGCTACTAGGATGCCATCTTTTTATCCTCTCCCCAGTCTAGTGTTTATCTGTTCACTAATATGTATAGTATCTTTTCTAAACAAAAATTTTCATTTTTGGTCAAATATGTGTATCAGTCCTTTTACAGCTTCTGGATTTTCAGTCTTGATTAAAAAACTCTTACCCACCCTAAATTTTACCTGGAGTGTTCTAAGATTATTTTCATTTTCACATTTAGGTCTTTATTTTACATTATTTTTTAAGGACAGTATTATTTTGCTACACATGAAGACAAATACAACTTTGACCAAATATGAAGAAATAATGTGCAGAAGTCATATGTTACCCATGGTGCCAATAAAACAGTGTATATGTAAATGTCACTTTATTGTACAGATGACACAAGTATTTCAGCAATTAAATGATATGACAAAAGTATAGTTGGGGGAATGACATTTATATATTACTAAATGTCAATCAGAGGTCATTGTTTTTTATTATAATATTTTATTGTGTTTTTGGTGAAAGCTGACACAGCAAATTAGGTTCCCATTTAACAATTTCTAGCTTCCTTGTCCCCTCCTCTTACCCTCTCATCTTTGCTTTAGGGTAAAAGTTGACTGTTTAGTCTCCTTCAGATAATTTTTTAAAGGAGCACAGTACTCACAAGTGACATTATTTATTTTATAGACCAATCTATAATTTAGCTGAAAGGTGACCCTGGATATGGTTTCAGTAAAAAGATTAAGTTTTTTTTTTTTTTTTTAAACAACTGTGGAATACATTATAATATA
>NW_006922112.1:321224-322363 GCF_000298275.1 Orycteropus afer afer | reverse complement strand
TTCAAAGAGACATCTTTGCTCTTCGGCATTTTAAAGAGGCAGCAGATTTGCCCAGTGCAATGTTGTTGTTGGTAGGTGCCATTGAGTCAGCCCTGACTCATAGTGTACAACAGAACAAAACACTGCTTGGTCCTGTGCTAGCCTCACAATCCTTGCTATACCTGAGCACATGGTTGCAGCCACTGTGTCAATCCATCTTGTTGAGGGCCTTCCCCTTTTCACTGACCTTCCACTTTCTAAGCATGATATTCTTCTCCAGGGAATGGTCCCTTCTGAGACATGACCAAAGTAAGTGAGATAAAGTCTGGCCATTCTCACTTCCAAGGACCATTCATGCTGCATTTCTTCCAGGACAGATTTGTTCATTCCTCTGGTAGTTCATGGTACTTTCAGTATTCTTCACTAACACCGCAACTCAAAAGCCTGAACTCTTCTTGGGTCTTTCTTATTCATTGTCCAGCTTTCACATGCATATGAGGTAATTGAAAATACCATGGCTTGGGTTAGGGGTACCTTAGTCTTCAAAGAAACATCTTTGCTCCTCAGCACTTGAAAGAGGCCTTTTGCAGTAGCTTTGCCCAGGGCCATATGTTGTCTGATATCTTGACTGCTGCTTCCATTGGTGTTGATTATGAATCCAAGTAATATGAAATCTTGGACAACTTCAAACTTCTCTCCATTTATCATGATGTTGCTTATTGGTTCAGTTGTGAGGATTTTTGTTTTCTTTATGTTGAGCAATCCATACTGCAGACTGGAGTTTTTAATCTTCATCAGTAACTACTTCAAGTTATCTTTACTTTCAGCAAGCAAGGTTGTATTGTCTGCATATCACAGGTTGTTAATGAATCTTTCTCCAATCCTGATGCCACATTCTTCTTATATAGTCCAGCTTCTCACATTATTTGATCAGCATATCAATGGAAGCAGCAGTGTTTCATTCTGTTGTATATAAGGTCGTTACAGGAGCTGGTGCCAACTCAACAATACCTAACAAAAACAACAACAAAAGATTGAATAAGTATGGTGAAAGGATACAACCTTGACACACTCTCTTCCTGATTTTAAAACATGCAGCATTCCCTTGCTCTGTTTGAATAACTGCCTCTTTGTCTCTGTACAGGTTTCTCATGAGCACA
>NW_006922112.1:318187-319749 GCF_000298275.1 Orycteropus afer afer | reverse complement strand
AAGTTGGCAGAAATCTTCAATTTCCTTATCTTTGGCTTTGATGGTTGATGCATAAATTTGAATAATAGTAGTAGTAACTGCTTTTCCTTGTAGGCATACAGATATTATCCTATCACTGACAGTGTTGTACTTCAGGATAGGTCCTGAAATATTCTTTGTGATGATGAAGGTCATACCATTACTCCTCAATTTGTCATTCCTGGCATAGTAGATCATATGATTGCCTGATTCAAAAGGGCCAAACAGTCCATTTCAGCTCACTAACACCTAGGATATCAATCTTTATGTGTTCCATTTCATTTTTGACAACTTCCAACTTTCCTACATTCATACTTCATATTTTCCATGTTCCAATTTTTAATGGATGTTTGCAGCTGTTTCTTCCCATTTTGTGTCATGCACCATCAACAAACGGAGGTCTTGAAAGCTTTATTCCATCCACCTCATTAAGGTTGACTGTACTCTGAGGAGGCAGCTCTTCCCCAGTCATATTCTGAGTGCTTTCCAACCTGAGAGGCTCATCTTCTGACACTATATCAGACAATGTTTCAGGGCTAATCATACATTTTCCAGTAATACGTCAGACGGTGTTTCACTGCTATTCTTAAGGTTTTCACTGGCCCATTCTTTGAGAAGTGGATGGCTCTTTCCTTCTTCTGAGTCTGTTTAAGTTTGAAAGCTCTGCTGAAACCTGTCCACCATGGGTGACCCTGTTGGTATTTGAAATACCAGTTGCATAGCCTCCAGCCTCACAGCAACACATAAGCCACCACAGTATGACAAACTGACAGACAAATGGTACAATAGGAGGCAGCTATATAATTAACTATGGAAAGGCATAATTAAGTATACTAAGGCATTTGACTGTGTTGATCATGAAAAATTATGTGTAACATTGGTAGAATAGGAATTCCAGAACACTTAATTGTGCTCATGAAGAAAGTGTACATGAATCAAAAGGTCATTGTCTGCACAAAACAAGCGGATACTGCACAGTTTAAAATCCAAAAAAGTGTTTGTCAGGGTTATGTCCTTTCACCATTCTTATTCAATATGTGTGCTGAGTAAATAATCCAAGAACCTGGACTATATGAAGAGGCACATGACATCAGGATTGGAGGACCAAAAACAAAAACCAAACTCACTGCCATTGAGTCAGATCTGACTCACAGTGACCCCTTCTTGGGTTTCCAAGGCACTATGGAACTAGATTGCCCAATCTTCCTTCTGAGGAGTGGCTGGTGGGTTTGAACTGCCAGCCTCTGGATAGCACTCAAATGCTTTAAGCACTATGCCACCAGAGCTCCTAGTATTGGAGGAGGGCTCATTAATAATCTGGAATATGGAGGTGGCGTAAACTTGCTTGCCAAAAACGAAGAAGACTTATTGGTGAAGATCAAAGACTACAGCCTTCAGTATAGATTACACCTCAACATAAAGAAAACAAAACTCCTCACAACTGAACCAGTAAGCAACTTCATGATAAATGGAGAAAAGGTTGAAATTGTTAAGGATATTCTACTTGGACCCACAATCAATGCCATGCAAGAGGCAGCCAAGAT
>NW_006922112.1:316312-317327 GCF_000298275.1 Orycteropus afer afer | reverse complement strand
CTGTTAATTTTTTTCTTGTCTATTCTCAGACATTTATTCTTCCATATAAATTTTAAGAAAATTTTATCCAATTTCAACCTTCTCAACACTGCTGGCATTCCAATTGTAATTACATTAAATTTTTATCTTATTCTGAGAGAATGGATTGCTAAGTTAAATTTTCTTCCCAACCAAGACAATGAAATATTTTTCTAATGCATATATTTTTTAATTCTTCAATTTTAATTGATTGCAATCCCCATAATGTAACAGTTCTTTTCCCGCTTCCTCCCTGTGGTTACCTTTTCCCTGCGTCCTTCTTTTCTATGCATTCCTGCCCTCTGAGCTATCTCTCTGTGCAAATTCTGCCCTTCTGATCTCCCATGGTTGATTGTGCTAATGAGTATTCCTACCTGGTGTAAGTGTTGACCTTATATGCCTGTCTATTGTTTGATCCTGGGGCTTGGAGACTGCTTTTCCCTTGGGGGTAGCTTTATATTAAGGTCAGGTCCTAAGGTAGGCAGGCCCAGGGCTTGGAGGCTGTTTTTCACTTGGGTATGGCCCTATATTAAGGCCAGGGCCTGAGGTAGATGGGCTGGGGCTTGGGGGCTGCTTTTCACTTGTAAGCAGCTCTATTTTAAGGCTGTTGTCTGAGGTAGGCATGTGCAGAAGGGTTAGGAACAACTAAGGGAGATGAACTTGTTTGTCAGTTTGTCATCCTATGGTGGCTTACATGTTGCTATGAGGCTGGAGGCTATGCAACTGGTATTTCAAATACCAACAGGGTCACCCATGGTGGGCAGGTTTCAGCAGAGCTTCTGGGCTAAGACTGACTCAGAAGGAAGAGGCTATCCACTTCTCAAACAATTGGCCAGTGAAAACCTTATGAAAAACAGTGAAATGCTATCTGATATATTTCTGGAAAAGTTTATGAATAGCCCTGAAACATTGTCCAATATAGTGTCAGAAGATGAACCCATAAGGTCAGAGGGCACTCAAAATTTAACTGGGAAGAGGTGCCTCCTCAGAGTAGAGA
>NW_006922112.1:314363-315347 GCF_000298275.1 Orycteropus afer afer | reverse complement strand
TGAAAACCAGAGGAATCGTAGGATGACAACAAGAACATCATCCATGAAGAAAGCAAAAGGTCATTAAAAAGACAAGAAAGGAAGAAAAGACCAACATGAATGTCAGAAGAGAATCTGAAACTTGCCCTTGAATGGGCAGTAGCTAAAGCAAATGGAAGAAATGTCAAGATAAAATAGCTGAACAGAAGATTTCAAAGAGCAGCTTGAGCAGACAAAGCCAATTACTGTGATGAAATGTGCAAAGACCGGGAGTTAGAAAACCAAAAGGGAAGAACATGCTTGACATTTCTCAAGCTGAGAGAACTGAAGAAAAAATTTAAGCCTCGAGTTTGAATATTGAAAGATTCTATGGGCAAAATATTGAATGATGCAGGAAGTATCAAAAGAAAATGGAAAGAATACACAGAGTCACTGTACCAAAAAGAACTGGTCAATCTTCATCCATTTCAGGAGGTGGCATATGATCAAGAACCAATAATAGCATATTGAAGGAAGAAGTCAAAGCTGCACTGAAGGAATTGTCAAAGAACAAGGCTTCAAGAACTGATAGGATACCCAGTGAGATGTTTCAACAAATGGATACCCCACTGGAGACACTCATTCAGTTATGCCATGAGATTTAGAAGACAGCTACCTGGCCAACTGACTGGAAGAGATCCATATTTGTACCCATTCCAAAGAAAGGTCATGCCACAGAATGTGGAAATTATCAAACAATATCATTAATATCACATATAAGTAAAATCTTGCTGAAGGTAATTCAAAAACGGTTGTAGCAGTATATTGACAGAGAGCTTCCAGAAATGCAAGCTGGATTCAGAATAAGATGTGGAATGAGGGATATCATTGCTGATGTCAGATGGATCTTGGCTCAAAGCAAAGAATATCAGAAAGATGTTTACTTGTGTTTTATTGACTATGCAAAAGCATTTGATTGTGTGGATCATAACAAATTATGGATAACATTGAGAAAAATGGAATTCC
>NW_006922112.1:312280-313358 GCF_000298275.1 Orycteropus afer afer | reverse complement strand
CTTTTTTACGATATTGAATTTTGTTGCACATTTGTTCCCAACTCTATCCAGGACCTTCTAATATGATCCTTTTCAGAGTGGTAGGAGTGGTAGTCAGGCCCATCTAGTAGTCATGGAACCTGAGATTGTGTAGACCATTAGCTCTGGGAGTTCTGGTGGCATAGTGCCTAAGGCATTTGACTGCTAACCAGAAGGCTGGTGGTTCAAATCCACCATCCACTCCTTGGAAGGAAGACTGGGCAATCTACTTCCGTAGAGACACTACCTTGGAAACCCAAGGAAGTGTCACTATAAGTAGGATTCGACTTGACAGCAGTGAATTTGGTTAGTTTTTTGTATTAGTCCTTTGGGCTAATCATTCCATCTGTCTTTGGTTTTCTTCACTCTTCTTTGCTCTGGACTTGGAGAAACTAATAGCTGCACCTTAGATGGCTGCTCACAATCTTTTAAGACACCTTATTTCATATTCTTTCTGTAATGTATGTGCTAGAACCCCAAGACAATGTTAAGTATTAAAGATTATGACTTTCCTTTCAAGTTCCTGATTATAACAGAGATGGTGTTAGTGCTTTGTCTTTAAGCATAATATTAGATTGAACCAGATGAGGATTTATTTTTATTCTGCCAAAAATACACATAACAAAGCATTTGCAAATTCAATGATTTTTACATGTACAATTCAGCAACATTAATTATGTACATCATGTTATGCAAGTGTATAAAGGACATGCGGGTGGCATCTGACCTCCTCTAACTTCACAAGCGGGGAGAAGGATTAGCATGAACAGCTCAGGGCTGATTCCCGTGAGGTGGAGGTTAGACATGCTGACACCAACCTTCTTTATGATTCTGACACTGATTTTTCCTCCCATGGCACTCTCTATTTCTCTGCTGGTTTCAGTAATTTGTTGTAATGGCCACAAAGAATTCAGACAATACTCATGATTATGGAGTGTATTAGGTAAGTAATAGGTTATAATTCAGGATCAGAAACAACTCAAGACACAGTACTTCGATCAGGATAGTTTCTTCTCAGGCATGCCATGGGAACACTTCTCTCTGGCCTCAGACTCCCAGT
>NW_006922112.1:310313-311495 GCF_000298275.1 Orycteropus afer afer | reverse complement strand
TAGATTTGAAAGCATTACCCCTATTTTTTTTCTAAGAGTTTTATGGTTTCAATACTTAAATTTAAGTCTCTGATCCATTTTGAGTTAATTTTTGTGTATCTTGTGAGATATAGGTCCAGTTTCATTCTTTTGCATGTGGAAATCAAATTGTGCCAGCACCATTAATTGAAGAGATTTTTTTCCCTGTTAAATGGATTTAGTACCCTTGTTGAGTATTAATTGGCCATAAAGACATGGATTTACTTTTGGACTTTCAATTCTATTCTGTCCGTCTATATGTCTGTCATTACACCAGTACCAGATTCTTGTGCTGATTATGCTTCTATATGGAATGCAACACAACTACTGCCGTGGAGTCAGATCTGATTCATAGCAACCCCTCCTTGGGTTTCTGAGGCACTATCACTATGGACGGAAGTAGATTGCCCAACCTTTTTCCTGAGGAGTGGCTGGTGGGTTTGAACTGCCAGCCTTCTGGTAAGCAGTCAAATGCCTTAGGCACTATGCCACCAGAGCTCCTATAGTATGTTTTTAAATTGGGAAATGTGAATCATCCAACTTTGTTCTTTTTCAAGATTGCTTTGGTTATTCAAGACTCCTTGTAGTTTCATATAATACAATATAATTTGAGACTTGCCTTATCCATTTTTGCAGAAAGGACTGTTGACATTTTGATGAGGATTTTGGATTCTATCTCTAGGATTTTGTCATCTGCAAAAAGGGATAGCTTTACTTCTTCTTTCCCAATTTGGATACTTTTTATTTCTTTTTCTTGCCTAATTGCTCTAGAAATTGTTGTTTTATAGGTCTAAAACAATTCAATATTAGAAATTTCATGATTCAAAAAATATTTGCTCTTGGCTTCTATACCTATTTTACCTACAGTTTTTGTTAGAAATAACAATTTCATCAAATGTCTTTTTGGCACTCATTAGTAGTATCATAGGCTGAGCCAGTGGCATTTCAAACCCAGCGGGATGTACATGGTGCACAGGTATCAGCCCAGCTTATAGACTGAGACAGACTAGGAAGAAGGAAGAGGCCGTCCACTTCTCAAAGAATTGGTCAAGGAAAACCTTATGAATAGCAAAGAAACACTATTTGATACATTACCGTGCAACTTTAGGAATAGTCCGGTTAGGTTAAAGGACTCTCAAAATAGGACTGGCAAAGAGCTGCATC
>NW_006922112.1:293918-299560 GCF_000298275.1 Orycteropus afer afer | reverse complement strand
GGGAGAGGAAGAATAAGATTAATAGTGAAAAGAACAAAAGTATTAATCATAATAGTTGTTTTAAAACAGAAAAATACAAGCAAACTAATCACCAGAAAAAAGAAAATGAAAAAGAAAAAAAGGAAAAAAAATTGGTGGAGGATAGGGCAGGGCACCCAAACTTGTTCTGTGTACACAGACTGTGATGGAGTTCCTGTGGGCCCAGAAGGTGCGTGGGAATGGTGGATGGCCGCAGCTCCGTTCACCAAGCGCGTGTGGGGTATAAGAGTAACAAGAGGAATGTCACACCTTTTCAGTCTTGCAGGTCTGGAGTGTCCTTGGGGTTGCTGGAAAGCTGAGCCTCTTCTTTAGCCCCTGGAATCTCAGCGAGCTCTGTCTCTTTAAATATTCAAAATAGTCAAGCTGCTTGTAACATTCAAAATGGCGGCAGCCTCCAGACTGGCAAAAGTCCACAGCTCAGCCTGACTTTCTCTTCACCTTCTCCGTTTATTCCCCAGCCATCATGCACAGTCCTCCGTGCATTTCCTGGCTAGCAGGGCTGATTTTTAGGTTAATTCTTTGGTCCTACCACCACTCAGGAATCTCCAAGCTGTCTGTGCTGACAGGATCGCTCAGGATTGTTGCCAGATCGCAGCTCCGTCTGTCTCCTTTTTTGGTATTTTCACGCAAATTCTTCTGCTAATCCACTTCTATATCCTTCCCTTCAAGGCTCAGTGGTGCAGGATTATCTTCTGTGTCTGTGTTAATTGGTTTCCCTTTTCTTTGTTCAAGAGGGTCTGTGCAGTCTTTCTGCTTAGTCCGCTATCTTCGTGGTTAGAATTCTTGATTGCTCCTTCAATGGGCTTTTATTGTGGATCCAAGTAAAATGAAGTCATTGATAATTTCAATCTTTTCTCCATTTATCATGAAGTTCCTTATTCGTTCAGTTGTTCAGTTGTGAGGATGTTTGTTTTCTTTGTGTTGAAGTGTAATCCATACTGAAGTCTTTGATCTTCATTAGTAAGTACTTCAAGTCCTCTTCACTTTCAGCTTGCAAGTTGTGTCATCTGCATATTGCTGGTTGTTAATGAGTCTTCCTCCAAACCTGATGCTGTATTTTTCTTCATGTAGTAAAGCTTCTCATGTTATTTGCTCAGAATTAAGTATGGTGAAGGCATACAACTTTGTGCATACCTTCCCTGATTTTAAACCATGCAGTATCCCCTTTTTCTGTTTGACCGACTGCCTCTTGGTCTACTTACAGGTTCCTTATGAGCACAATTAAGTGTTGTGGAATTTCCATTTTTGCAATATTATCCATAATTTGTTAGGATTCACACTGAATATCTGTTATGGAGTAATAGTTAATTGGAAATGTATAGTGATGAATTATGTTGATAGAGTTCCTGACACTAAACTAACTTTGGTTTATTAGACTAAACTCCACTTGATCATGATATTACTCTTTTGATTCATTGCTAGATTCTATTGACTGATTTTATTTAAATTTTGTATATATGTTTAATTTTTGTCTGGTTTTCTCTTTTAATACTGAATGGCAAAACTCTTTATGTTTTTCTATGGCTAGAATTATTTAAGTAACATTTTAGTTATCTAATTTTAAAAGATAAAACTCAAGTTTGACACCATCTGGTACTAATATCTTTTTCAGCAGTGGTTTTAAAATCAACTTTTATTCTCCTCTGTGGTAATTGAAATCTATTTAGCTTTTATAATTCTTCTATGATTTATTTTGATTTTTTATTTAACATTTATTCACTTCCTTTATGCTTTCAACTTTGCATCCATTTATGACTTTTAACTCTTCTGTATATGTAGTTGTGTCTCCTTCCTCATTTATAGTTGTACATGTTTTGCTCTTGTTTCTGTCCATAATAAAGTTCATTAATCTATTTCAGCAGTGTTTTCAAATAATTAGCTTTTAGATTTATCTATCCTCCATTTTTTGTTGATTTATATTTCAATAATTTTTTAATATTTATTAATTTTATCTTCCTAGTTTCCTTTGGCTTATTTCTTATGTTTTATTTTTTACTTTTCTAGTGGTACAAATATAGACAATAAGACATTCACCAACACAACAACTTACACATTTACATCTCAGGGACATTGTGGACATTTTTCATGGTGTGCCACCATTATTGCTATCTTTTTCCAAAACATTAATGAATTAGCTCATTTTAAGTTCCAAAGAGTTAACAATATAAGCCCCTAAAATATGAATAGGTAAGCAATAATAATTTTTGACTAAAATGGGATTTTTTTTTCTTCAAAGGCAAACTTTTGAAAACCTCAGTATTTCTTTTTGCTCCTGCAACATGCATCCCCCTTCTTTTTGGCAACAGAATATAGATATTCCTTTGGGGAGAATCCTTCTCTCCCTATTCCTCAGTCTTTGCAATCTCACTTTCAAGTTCAAGGTGAAGACACATGACTCAGTCTTATCTAATCAGAGTTCTGCATCTTCCTGATCAGTGAAGTGAGTGATTGGGCCAAGGATGGGCACATGACACAAGAAGGGTCAATCAAATCTCTTCCCAGGGTTTATTAGAAGTATTGAGGAAGAGGCTTTCTCTCTCCTAAGATATCTGGTTGTATGGAGCAAGAGAGTCTGGAGCTTCTATTGGCTATCTTTGTTGTCATCAGAAAGAGCATCTCTGAGAATGAAGTCAACCCAGAGGAGGAAAGAACAAAGTGATAGATTTTTAATGACATCAGTTGAACCCTTGACCCAGTCATGCCTGGGGTGGATTCACTTGAAACATTCTAATTACATAAGTCAGTAAATTCCTACTTTTCTTTAAGTCATTAAATTTGGTCTTCTGTCACATGCCATAAGACAAATCCTGATAGACCCAGACCGGGTAGTACTGTTTTTCATGAGAAGCAGGTCCCTGTGTGTCTCTCACAGAGAGGGGTCAGGTTACCACTGGCTGAGTCACGCACACATAGACTTTGCATGCCTGGCCTTCCCAGTTGCATTCTTCACTATTCCTGGCGAGCTCCTTCATGGAAACCCGCTACCCTGGCCTCTTCAGCACTGCAACTTCCACATTACTTGGTTCTCTAAGTCCTCGGGTACCTCTTAAATGTTGATATTTTTGCAGGGGTAACAGGAAAACAAAACACTGAACTTTTATTTGAAAGCTGACTGGAGTTTGAACTTTTTGCCTTGAGAGAGAGGCAGAATTGCTCTTAAGAACTTTTCTTTTAATATTTTGTTTACAGAACCTTCGTGGCTCTATTTGCCTGGAAAGGCAGAAAGCCTTCAAAGGAACCTGCCTGGTCAGTTTTGAGGGTCTATGTTAGGAGCTCTGGTAGTGTAATGCCTAAGGCACTTTACTGCTAACCAGAAGCCTGGCGGTTCAAATCCACCAGCCACTCCTCGGAAGAAAGATGGGGCAATCTACTTCCGTAGTGATACTGCCTCAGAAATCCAAGGAGGGGTCGCTATGAGTCGGGTCTGACTCGACGGCAGATAACAACAACAACAACAACATGTTAGGATGCAGGTCAAGGGAGGCCAGAAAAGGAGCTATGCTCACCATGGGGAGGGCCTGGAAGGTGAGACTAACTGGTCAGTCCTGGTCTGAAGCCAGCCTTACACTGGGACATGCAGACTCCCTGTTGTACTTGTCGTGCCATATGACAAATATAGTGAGAGTCAATTTTACTCCAAGATTTGGGGAGGATAGATCATTTATAATTTTAAACAGTTATTCTATAGAAAAGAAGGGAAAACCATGTGAATCTTAAAAGATATGAAAGAAATTTTATGTCTAAGTCAGGCTGCTTTGACAAATACACCTCAGTGAAGTACAATTATGATGCAATTTCTGCCTTCTTAAGAAAAACATTCTCCTCTCTCTTCCTTTTTTTTTAGGAAAAACCCTCTCTTGACCCCATGTTCCTCTCTGTGGTCCCTTTAATGGTCTGTCTTTATAGCAAAACCAACTCAAAGGATTGCGTCTAAATTTACTACCTCCACTTCTCCTCTTATTCTTTTGATCAATGTTGGTCCCCTTTTGTTCTGGTCCAGGTCCCTGGGTAGCACAAACAGTTTGCACTTGACTACTAACTTAAACGTTGGTGGTTCGAGCTCAGCTAGCAGCATAACAGAAGACTGACAATCTGTTTTTGTAGAGATTACAGGCAGAAAAATCCTCTGGTGCAGTTCCACTCTTCTAATACATGGGGCCACTGTGAGTTGGAATTGACTTAACAACAAGTTTGGTTCGGTGTGTGCTTTCTTAATCTTACAAAGTCACTAATAGGTGACTAATGTTGCTGAATTCAATAAACAATCATCTGTCCTCAGCTAATTTGGCTGTCATGCAGAATCTGATGTAATCAATCTCTCCTCCTGGAAATTCACTCTTCACCTGGCTTCCAGGACAGTCCATTCTGCTACTGTCCTCTCTCTTACCACTCCTTTCCAGTCTCCTTTGCTGGCTTCTAAACTAGTATTGAGGCATCAGGGCTCAGCCCTTGGATATCTTCTTTATCCACGTATTCTGATCTGTTGCTCTCAGCCAGTCTCACAGCTTGAAATACTGTCCATATGCTGACAACTTCCAAATTTATATCTCTGGCCGGGACTTTTTCCCTGAGTTCCAACTGCACACTTGACATCTCTACTTGGATCTCTAATAGGTATCTCAGACCAAAAAAACCCAGAAAGGAAACTCCTACTCTTCCCACAATAAGCCTGCTCCTCTCACATTTCATTCAATTCCAATAATGAAGTCATTATTGATTCCTCTTTCACTCTGGCACCTTCACATCCACTCTATCAGAAAATAGTCTTGACTCTATCATCAAAATACATCCAGAATTTCTCCTAGTACCACCCTGCTCCAAGTCACCGTCACCTATCATCTCTTGTCACCTTTGCCCACTCTCACCCAACAACTTGTGTGATCATTTCAATTTATAAGTCAGATCATGTCACTCATCTGCTCACAACCTTCCAGTAGCCTCTCAACTTGCTCAGGGTAAAAGTCAAAGTCTATATGATGGACCTGAAGATCTCATTTTGTCTGGACTCTTCTTCCTCACTCCACACGAGACACACCAGACTCCTTGCTGTCCCTCAAAGCACCAGACCTGCTCTGGTCCAAGATTTCTTCCTCCTGGAATGCTCCTTCCTAACCTCTGCACTTTCCTGGCTCCCTTACCTTCTCAGCTCTTGGCTTAAATATCACATCTCAGTGAGTCTTGCCCTGACAACCTTATGTAAAATTGCATCCTCTGACCTCAACATCTAGTATTCGCTATTTCCCTTCTTTGATTGATTTTTTCCTTTTGCTTATTGTCCCTTAATGAACCATGATTTAACTTTATTCATTATCCTCTACTTTCTTTCACTGCAATGTAAGCTCCATGAGGACAGGGATTTTTGTCTGTTTTGTTTACTACTAAATCCCCTGCCTCATACCAGGTGCTTAAAAATAAAATAAAACAAAACAAAATGAAAAAACACCAATTGAATAAATTGAAGCAGTGATTAAAGATTAAAGATTAAAAGATAAAAGATTAAAAACCAAACACACTGCCATAAAGTCAATTCTGACTGATAGTGACAGTAAATGTAAATCTTTACAGAAGAAGTGCCTCATCGTTCTTCCACAGAGGGGCTGGTG
>NW_006922112.1:283699-288683 GCF_000298275.1 Orycteropus afer afer | reverse complement strand
GGTAAACTGTGGTCAATGACATGAGACAAAGTATATGTGAACTGCTGTATGGAAAGTGAATTTTCTCTGTAAATCTTCACCCAAATCACAATAAAAAAAGAAAGAAAGAAAGAAAAGAAACCTTGGAATGTACTTGGAAAAAAAAAGACCCTGTATATTTTTCTACAATGCCATATTTTGCCCCAAAAGTGCAAACTCTACAGCTATACAATGAAAATATATTCTAAATATCTTGGTGATAATAAAGGAAACAAGACTCTGTGTCTAGCTACTTTTGCAACCTTTAAAAATAACTCTGTCTTTCTCTTTTCCTTTCTAAATATCTATCTATCCACCCATTATCCATCTATTAGCCATTCATCCTTCCATCTGTCATTATGACAACCATCATGTATACCAAACCAAACTCACTGCCATTGAGTCAATTCCAACTCATAGCAAACCCCACTGAATTTTCAAGGCTGAAAATGCCTCATCTTTCTTCTGTGAAGCAGTTGGCGAGTTTGAACCATTGACCTTTTGGTTAGCAGACAAATGCCTGAACAACCACACCACCAGAGATCCTTAATCATGTATATAGCTCACACAGACACACACATGCACACACACACACATATACATATATATAGCTCCGGTAGCATAGTGCCTAAGGCACTTGACTGCTAACCAGAAGGCTGGTGGTTCAGACCCACCAGCCACTCCTTGGAAGGAAGATGGGGCAATCTACTTCCATAGTGATACTGCCTCAGAAACCCAAGAAGGGGTCACTATGGGTTGGGTCCGACTTGATGGCACATAACAACAATAACAACATGTCCTAGGCATGATTCTAGGAGCTTTACGTATGTTAATTCATTTAAGTTTTTAAAACCCACCGTAGAGTCCCAGTGGAATGTTCTTAGAATGTAGAATGGCCAGACTTTGTCTCTCATACCTCAGTTAGGTTGTCAGAAGGGACCTGTCCCTGGAGAAGGATATCATGCTTGGTAAAGTAGAGGGTCAACAAAATAGGGGAAGATCCTTAGTGAAATGGATTGACACAGTGGCTGTGACGATGGGCTCAAGCATGGCAAAGATTGTGAGGCTGGTGCAGCACTGGGCCATGTTTCCTTCTGTTGTACACAGGGTCGCTATGAGTTGGAACTGACTCGACGGCACCTTGTGTGTCAACTTGGCTGGGCCATGATTCTAAGTGGTTTAGCAGTGATATTTATGATGAGATCTGACATAATGTAATCACCTCCATGACGAGATATGCTATGAATAGTCAATCAGTTGAAAAGGACTTTTCTTTGGTGTGTGGCCTGCTTCCAGTGTATATGGAAATGCTCTGGGAAAGGTCTTTGGCTTTTTGCTCAAGATCCTGCCTCTGGCTCATCATCATCTACGCTTGAACCAGGGGCCTACTGGGCTGCCTGCCAGGCTTGGAATTGTTGCCTTTGCAGCTTGTGAACAAACAACCTGCCTTTTCACCTGTCTATCTCGGATTCCTCAGCCTCCAAATGTAGCAACCTGCAGTACTGTCTGCCAGTCTTAGGTTCATCAGCTCCTGCAGCTGCATGAATCAGAAGAAGCCTCCAGCTTGATGTTTGACCCACGGACTTGGGACTTGCCAAGCCCTATAACTGCATGAACCATTTCCTTGAGATAAATGTCTCTCTCTGTCTCCACACATATATAGATGATATAGATGTAGATGTAGAGGTAGATATAGATGTAGATATAGATATATAAACTTCACTGTTTTTTCTTCTCTAGAGAACCCAGCCTAAGACAACACCTAACAGCAACAAAGTCTCAGTATGCTAACACAATAAAAGTTCATATTTTGGTCCAGTAATATTTCAGAAGATGTGTGCCAGGTCACCTTCTGAATGGTGACTCAGGGGCCCAGGCTCCTTCCATCTGGTGGCTTCATCATCTCCCAGGCCTTCAGAGTCCTCCATAGCATCCTCTGCCACCAGATGGGAGAAGCGTATATAGATCATGCAGGTGGGGTTTATGGGCCAGGCCTGGAAACATCACCCAACACTTGACCTCAAATCCCATTGGGTACAGAATTGAGACATAGCAAATCTGACTGCAAGGGAGACTGGGCTGGGAAGGACAGTCTGTGTACCCAGGAAGGGGTTTTGGTTGGCACATATCAGCGTCTACCAAAGGCAACGTAAAAACCAGTCCAGCTGATTCCAACTCATGGCGGACTCCTGCGTGTCAGATCAGAACTGGGCTGCACAGGGTTTTCAGCAGCTGCTTTTCCAAAAGTAGATCTCCAGGTCTTTCTTCCAAGTCAACTCTGGGCAGACTCAAACCTCCAACCTCTGGGTTAACAGTTGAGAGCATTAACTGCACCATCCAGGGACTCCAAATACAGGGCACTGGTATGCTATTTCACACATGGAAAAATCAAGGAACAGAAAATTTTAAAATGTGTCATAAGTTACATCAGTAATACGTGATGGAGCCAGGATTCAAATTCAGGCAGCCAGGGCTCTTTATTGCTACAACTATAGCAATGGCCCAGTGAGGTTAACTTGAGGTGACAGTTGCTTATCCAAATAAATGGGGGGTGGGGGATGGACTCCCAGAACTCCAAAGCATCCCCTTTTCTGGATTCCTCTCCATAGTTTCCCCTGAGTGCACAGCCAAGAGGCCCAAGAGCTTAGGGGTGCCCTCTCCCCAATTCAGAAGTACTTGACCATCAAGGAACCAGCCTCAGCAATATTCCAATTACATCAGGGCTTGCCCACATTTTTAAGCTAAATGCTTGTCACCAAAAGAACCTTGTCCTCTTGCTAGGAAACCTGACTGGTAGGAGGGCTGTGAACTGAGGGGCTAATTGGAAGTAGGCGAGGAACTAGTAGCAGGAAGATTTTCAACGCAGTCGGTCTTGACACATTTAATTTCTGTCTAGGGGGCAATGTTCAGAATGTCACAGAATGAAGCCTAATTTTAGGATCTCTCATGGGACCAGGGCAGTGGAAAGGGCCCTGCGGATGTAGCATCCTCTCTCTTCTCTGTTGTGCACTGTGGTGTGAATGCAAGGCACTGAATCTTGCTCTCTGGAGTGCAGTTTTTCTTTGCTGGTAAAATGAGCAGTTTGGATCATATCCAAAGCTGTGTGTCTTAGAACCAAAATTATCCGATTAAATTCTGGGTCCTCTTCCCACAAAATGCACATGTTGTTGTAGGTGCTGTTGAGTCAATACAGACTCATGGCAAGCCCATGTGGCAGGATGGAGCTGCCCCATAAGATTTTCTAGGTTATAGTCTTTATGGGGGGAGCTCTGATGGTGCAGTGCCTAAGGCATCTGACTGCTAACCAGAAGGCTGGCAGTTCAAACCCACCAGCCACTCCTCAGAAGGAAGGTTGGGCAATCTACTTCCGTAGAGATACTGCCTTGGAAACCCAAGGAGGGGTCGCTATCAGTCGGATCTTACTCCATGGCAGTGAGTTCCATTTTTTGGTTTTAATCTTTATGGGAGCAGATTGCCAGCTCTTTCTTCTTTGGAGCTACTAGGTGTGTTTGAACTGCCAACTCTTCTGTTAGCAGCCAAGCGCTTAACCATTGCGCCACCAAAACCTCTTGCAAATGCACATACACGATTTTGCAGGACTTTCAGACTGCCTGACAGCTATCTATGACCTACCCTTGAAGAACAGCTGGGATGTAGGCACTTTTTCTAATGCTCTTGCTTTTCAAAGCATTAAAAAAAAAAAAAAATCACCTCTCCTCTTTCCTCTGCTGCCTCCTGTGGTAGGAAACCCCCCAGGTTCCTACTTATTTCCCGTGCCAGCATCTGTGTAGAGGTAAAGCAGAGCCTTTCCCCAGAACCCAGGGCTCCTGGGAGCGGAGGGCTGCTGGAACCACACCCAGAGCTCGGCGAGGGGCGTGGGGGCGGATGGTCTTCTCTGTGGCGTGGGGAAGGGTGAGTCACCCTGGCAGAGCTCTCTGCTGAGTCACAGGTTGCAAAGGAGGTTTAAGGTGCCTTGCTTCCATTGCCATGTAATCTCTACGGACCATTTGCTTTCTAACTGTCAGTCTCAGGGCTTCACTGTCCACTGCCCTTCAGCTGCTCTGTCCCTGGGGATGGAGGCGAGAGCTGGCTGGGGGAGTCCTGCAGCTGTCCTGGGCACAGGAAGTCCAGGGCCACTTGCAAAAGGTAAGGGCAACTATAAATACTATAAGAAGGAGAGCTCCCAAGTTCAAAGGAAGTCCGGATGTTGTCAAGGTCAGACTGAAGAGGAAAGGGGCCCCAAAGGAAGCTTTCCTCCTTCCTTCCGAACCTTCAGAAATGTTCTTTGGTCTCCAAGGAAAAGCCAAAACTCCTTAGCAGTTCAAGTCCTCTAAAATCAGGTCCCAAGTGACCCTTTCAAATCGCACAAACCTATGGCTTCAGCTAAACTCCCTCAGCAACACAGCAAGTGCCTTCAGCTTTTCTACCTCCACACATTTTTTTTTTTTTTAAATTGTGATTTGAGTGAGAGTTCACAGAGCAAATTTATTTTCCATACAACTGTTCATACACATTTTGTTTTGTGACATTGATTGCAATCCCCATAATGTCACAGCCCTTTTCTCACTTTCTCCCTGTGGTTGCCTTTTCCCTGTGTCCTTCTCTCCTATACATACCTGCCCTCTGAGCTATCTCCCTCTGCAAACACTTCTGATTGCCTATGGTTAATTGGTCTAAGGAGTGAACCTATCTGGTGTAATTGTTCACCCTTTAGGCCTGTCTATTGTTTGCTTGGAAGTTAAACACAGGAGTTCAACTCCAGCCTGAAAAGTGACAGGGGGACATAGTCTTGGGAGTTTTACCAGTCTCTACAGACCAGTACTTCGTACATTCCATGTTCCGATGATTAATGGATGTCTACAGCTATTTCTCTTCAATTTGAGTGGTGCCACATCAGCAAATGAAGGTCTCGAAAGCTTTCTCTTTTCCATGAGTAAGGCTGGGTTTACTCAGATGTTGCGGCTCT
>NW_006922112.1:273780-280685 GCF_000298275.1 Orycteropus afer afer | reverse complement strand
GTCTCACCTATTTTGGTCATGTTGTCAGAAGGGACCATTCCCTGGAGAAGGATGTCATGCTTGGTAGGGTGGAGGGTCGACGAAAGAGGGGGAGTCCTTCAACGAGATGGATCGATATGGTGGCTGCGATGATGGGCTCAAGTATAGCAGGGATTGTGGGGCTGGCGCGGTATCGGGCAGTGTTTTGTTCTGCTGTGCATGGGGTCGCTATGAGTCGGAAATGACTCGATGGCACTTAACAACAACAACAACAGACCAGTAAGCCTGTTTTTTTTTTTTTAATGATTTTGAGCTTTGTTCCACATTTATCTCCCACTCTATCTAGGATCTCCTATTTTTGATCCCTTTCTGAGTGGTTGACAGTGGTAGCTGGGCACCATCTAGTTCTTCCAGTCTCGGGGTCATGGAGGCTGAGGTTCACTTGGGACTAGTGAGTCCCTTGGACTAATTGTTTCTATGTGTCTTTGGTTTTCATTCTTTCTTGCTCTGGATTGGGAGAGACCAATTGTTGCATCTTAGATGGCTACTTGCAAACTTTATTGTTAGTAGTAAATTTCCCTGTGTCTTTCTTTCCTATGCATTCCTGTCCCCGAGTTATCTCCCTGTGCAAATACTGCCCTTCTGTTCTCCCACAATTGATCTATAATTCTAAGGAATGTATCTACCTGATGTAAATGTTCACCCTATATACCTGTCTATTGTTTGGCTGGAAGCCATGGGAGTGAGTTCAATTCCAGACCTGAAGGATAACTAGGGCCATAGTCTCAAAGGTCTCATCAGGCTCTATTAGATCAGTAAACCTGGTCATTTTTTATTATTTTGATTTTTGTTCCACATTTCTTTCCCACTCTATTCGTGATGTCCTACACTGATCCCTTTCTGAGTGGTTGACAGTGGTAGCTGGGCACATCTAGTTCTTCTGGTCTTGGGGTCATATAGACTGAGGTTCACATGGTCCATCAGTCCCTTGGACCAATTGTTTCCATGAATCTTTGGTTTTCTTTGTTCTTTTTTGCTCTGGATAAGGAGATATCAATTGTTACATTTTAGATGACTACTTGCAAGCTTTTAAAACCCCAGTTGCTAGTCTCCAGAGTAAGATATGTTGTTGTTGTTGTTATGTGCCGTCGAGTCAATAGCGACCCCTCCTTGGGTTTCCGAGGCAGTATCATTACGGAAGTAGGATTGCCCAACCTTCCTTCTGAGGAGTGGCTGGTGGGTTTGAACCACCAGCCGTCTGGTTAGCAGGCAAGTGTCTTAGCCACTATGCTACCAGAGCTCCTGAGTAAGATATAGAACAATGTTTTTGTGTAGTATGTTATGCCAATGAATTTGATGTCTCCCACACCCATGATCTCAAGTCCATAGCCCTAGTGACTCATTCTCTCAGGGTGTTTGACTGTGGCTAAGAAGTTTGCATAACTTTGCCCTGTTAGCTCTATAATATATAAGGATAATCTTATGTTGTTGTTGTCGTTAGGTGCCATAAAGTTGTTTCCAACTCATAGCGACCCTATGTACAGCAGAACGAAACACTTCCTAGTCCTGTGCCAGCTCCGTGATCCTTGCTATACCTGAGCCCATCATTGCAGCCACTGTGTCAATCCATTTTGTTGAGGGCCTTCTCTTTTTTTGTTGATCTTCCACTTTACCAAGCATGATATCCTTCTCCAGGGAATGGTCCCTTCTTACATGACCAAAGTAGGTGAAACGAAGTGTGGCCATTTTTGCTTCCATGTAGCATATGGCTGACTTCTTCCAGGCCAGATTTGTTAGTTCTTTTAGCCGTCTATGGTACTTTCAGCCTTCTTCTCCAACACCACAACTCAAAAGCATCAACTCTTCTTTGGTCTTCCTTATTCATTGTACAGCTCTCAAATGCATATGAGGTATTGAAAATACCATGGCTTGTGTCAGGTGCACCTTAGTCTTCGAGGAGATATTTTTGCTATTCAGAACTTGAAAGAGGTCTTTTGTAGCCAATTTGCCCAATGCTGTACATCATCTGGTATCTTGACTGATGCTTCCATTGGTGTTAATTGTAGAACTAAGTAATATGAAGTCTTTAACAAATTAAATCTTTTCTTCATTTATCATGATGCTGCTTATTGGTGCAGTTGTGAGGATTTTTGTTTTCTTTATATTGAGGTGTAATCTATACTGCAGACTGTATTCTTCAATCTTCATCAGTAAGTGCTTCAAGTCATCCTCACTTTCAGCAAGGAAAGTTGTGTCATCTGCGTATTGCAGGTTGTTAATGAGTCTTCTTTCAATCCTGATGCCATGTTCTTCTTCATAGAGTTCAGCTTCTTAGATTAATTTCTCAGCTAAAAGTTTGAATAAGTATGGTGAAAGGATACAACCCTAACACACTCCCTTCTTAATTTTAAACCATGCATTGGCCCCTTGTTCTGTTCAAATGACAGCCTCGTGGTCAAGATACAGGTTCCTTATGAGTACAATCAAGTGTTTGGGAATTCCCATTCTTCTCAACATTGTCCATAATTTGTTATGATTCACACAATCAAATGCTTTTGCATAGTCAATAAAACACAAGTAAATATCTTTCTGGTATTCTTTGCTTTGAGCCAAGATACATCTGACATCAGCAATGATATCCCTCATTCCACATCCTCTTCTGAATCCAGTTTACATTTCTGGAAGTTCTCTGTCTATATACTGCTGCAACCATTTCTGAATTATCTTCAGTAAGATTTTACATGCATATGATATTAATGATATTGTTTGATAATTTCCATGTTCTGTGGGATCACCTTTCTTTGGAATGGGTACAAATATGGATCTCTTCCAGTCAGTTGGCCAGGTTGTTGTCCTCCAAATCTCTTGACATAGTCAAGTGAGTGCCTCCAGTGTGGCATCCGTTTGTTGAAACATCTCAATGGGCATTCTGTAAATTCCTGGAGCCTTGTTTTTCCCCAATTACTTCAGTGCAGCTTCGATTTCTTCCTTCAATACCATTGGTTCTTGATCATATGTGACCTCCTTTAATGGATGAACACCAACCAATTCTTTTTGGTACAGTAACTCTGTGTTCCTTCCATCTTTTGAGGTTTCCTGCATCATTCAATATTTTGCCTATAGAATCTTTCAATATTGCAACTTGAGGCTTAAATTTTTTCCTCAGTCCTTTCAGTTTGAGAAATGCTGAGCGTGTTCTTCCCTTTTGGTTTTCTAACTCCATGTCTTTGCACATTTCCTTATAATAATTGATTTTGTCTTCTCAAGCTGCTCTTTGAAATCTTCTGTTCAGCTCTTTTATCTTGTCATTTCTTCCATTTGCTTTTGCTACTCTCTTTTCAGAGGCAAGTTTCAGAATCTCTTCTGACATCCATTTTGGTCTTTTCTTCCTTTCCTATATTTTAATGACCTTTTGCTTTCTTCATGGATGATGTTCTTGATGTCGTCCCACAATTCTGCTGGTTTTCAGTCATTGGTGTTCAGTGTATCCCATCTATTTTTTAGATGGTCTCTAAATTCAGGAGGGATATATTCAAGGTCATATTTTGGCTCTGATGGACTTGTTTTAATTGTCTTCAACTTCAAGTTGAACTTGCATATGAGTTGTTGATGGTCTGTTCCACAATCAGCTCCTGACCTTGTTTTGGCTGAAGATATTGAGCTTTTCCATCACCTTTTGCCACAGATGTAGTCAATCTGATTCCTGTGCACTCCTTCTGGTAAAGTCCATGTGTATAGCCACTGTTTATATTGTTGAAGAAAGGTATTTGCAATGAATAAGTTGTTGGTCTTGCAAAATTCTATCATGAGATCTCCAGTGTTATTTATATCACCAAGGCCATATTTTCTAACTACCAGTGATTATTCTTTGTTTCCAACTTTTGCATTCCAATCACCAGTGATAATCAGCACATCTTGATTGCATGTTCAATCAATTTCAGACTGCAGAAGTTGGTAAAAATCTTCAATTTCCTTGTCTTTGGCTTTGGTGGTTGGTACATAAATTTGAATAATAGTAGCATTAAGTGGTCTTCCTTATAGGTGCATGGATATTATACTATCACTGACAACATTGTAGTCATGATAGATCTTGAAACATTCTTTGTGACAATGAATGCCATGCTATTCCTCTTCAACTTGTCATTCCCAGCATAGTAGATCATATGGTTGTCTGATTCAGAATGTTCAAACCCAGTCCATTTCAGATCACTGACACTAGTATATCAATCTTTGTGTGTTCCATTTCATTCTTGACAACTTCCAATTTTCCTAGATTCATACTTCGTACATCCATGTTTTAATTATTAATGGATGTTTGAGGCTCTTTCTCTTCATTTTTGAGTTGTGCCACATCAGCAAATGGAGGTCCCAAAAGCTCTACTTTATCCATATCATTAAGGTCTACTCTGATGAGGCAGCTCTTTCCCAGTGATATTTTGAGTGCCTTCTGACCTGAAGGGCTCATCTTCCAGCACTGTATCAGACAATGTTCCAGGGTTATTCATAAAATTGTCCAGTAATATATCAGAAAGTGTTTCACTGATATTCATATGTCTTTCTTTGGCCAATTCTTTGAGAAGTGGATGGCCTCTTCCTTCTTCCAAGTCTGTCTAAGTCTGGAAGCTCTGCTGAAACCCGTCCACCACAGGCAACCCTGCTGGCATTTGAAACACTAGTGGCACAGCCTCCATCCTCACAGCCACACGCAAACCACCACAGTATGACAAACTGATGGACAAGTTATTTTCCTTTAGCTGTTCCCCAACATTCTTATAGCACATGCAAATATGTATGTAGAAATATTGTCTGCCAAATTTATGTGTGATCATGTGTATATTCCCTTTTCCCTAGACATACCTGATCATTCAGCCTGTCTACCTATGTGTCTACCCACAGAGTAATGTTCATTATTACTGATAATACAGTATTGTGTATGTAAAGATGTTTTGTCTTTGTTGTCTGTACCTCTTGAGCACCTCTCTCTGTCTTCCTTTTCCTTAGTGTTATTTTGTTGGTCACTGGCTTTTGCCTTTCCCTTCATTTAACTCAATACTTGTCTCTTATCTATCTAGGAATTTTCCCTCTGCTCCTCTCCCATCCCTGGTAACCAACAAAGAAAGTTTCCTTCCATGTGTAAACCATCCCAACCTAATCATTTCTCCAGGTTCTAACCTCATGTCTAACCTCATGTCCAGGTTCTAACCTCATGTCCAGGTTCTAACCTCATGTCCACCTGGAAATTTTCCAGGCTATCATTAATATGAATGAGCATAGTCACTCTTTACTGATTGTCTACCATATGCCAGGTGATTCAAAAACCTTATCACATTTCATTCTCTCAAGCTTAATGCCCCTCCCCCAAATGAAACTAAACTCACTGCTGTTGAGTCGGTCCAGACTCATAGTGACCCCTCCTGGGGTTTCTGAGGCAGTATCTCTATGGAAGTAGGTTACTCAGTCTTCCTTCCAAGGAGTGGCTGGTGGGTTTGAACCACCAGCCTTCTGGTTAGCAATCAAATTCCTTAGGCACTACACTACCAGAGCTTCCTCTCTCAAGCTTACAAGGCAAGTATTATTATTGCTATTTTATAGATGAGCCAGTTGGGCTTGGAAGGGTTAATTAATTCCCTGCAATTGTGTGAATAATAAATGACAGAACTGCAATTCTAGTTTAATTGACTTTAAGGCCATTGTAGCTTATATATGCTGGTGCACACATGCACCCGTCTGCCCATTCATCCATCATCACTTTCATCCAATCAACTGACTATCCATCCATCTCTTTGTTCTCCTTCCAGTTCCTGCGTGTATGTACAGAGGCAGTTTCCTCCCTCTTCCAAAGTCCTGTGGCACTCGATGCCCTCCTGTGGCAGCCCAGTGGTCTACACTTATCTTTTTAACTAGATTGGAAGCTCTGAGGACAGGGAACAGGTGTGCCTTACTAAGCTTAGCCTAGTACATTGGGCAGAGTAGACATTCACTGACCACAGCCTTCTTATTTGGGCAGACTGAAACAGACGCCATGTCCCCAGGTGACCAGGAGGCAGGAGGCCATGTCTCCAGGTGACCAGGCTCAGGGAGAGTCCTACCAGAAAAATCAGCAGATGAAGAGACTCTCGCCAGAGTCCCGAGCTACAGTCTCCTGGAGCCCATAGGAACCTCCAGTTTAAAACTCTTCCAAAACCTTGCTGCCAAGAAAGGTATACCCTGCTATCAAGAAAATCCTGTGGTGAGCATGGAACTTTAGCCTTGAGACTGTAATCACAGGAAAGGTAGTGCTCAGTTTCCTAGACAAACACATTCATTTCTTTTTCTTTTTTTTTTTCAGTTTGCCTGCCTGCCCCTCAATATTTCAGTGGAGTCTCTGATGACTAAAATAAAAATCCAAAATACCCTTCAGTATCGATACAAAAATTTAAAAAATAAAAAAACGCCTTGCTGTTGAGTAGATTCCCACTCATGGCGATCCTATAGGACACAGTAGAACTGCCCTTCAGGGTTTCCAATCCTGTAATCTTTACAGAAGCAGACTGCCTCATATTTCTCCCATGAAGCAGTTGGCAGATTCGAACCACCAACCTTTTGGTTAGCAGCCAAGTGCTTAATTGCTATACCACCAGGGCTCCTTATTCTTCAGCAGTAGCATCCAAAGTGGTATTTTTAAAAGCTCTTAGAGACACTGGTCCTCTGCCCCATGGCTATAGAGTCAACTCTGACTCATAGCGACCTGTCCTTGGGTTTCCGAAAAGGTATCTCTACGGAAGTAGATTGCCCAATCTTCCTTCCAAGGAGTGGCTGGCTGGTCCTCTGTAGCACAAGGAAAAGGAAATGATAAAAGCAGCCATTGTGTGAACCCAAGTCTGTTGGGTACATGAGCACAATCAAGTGCTCAGGAATTCCCATTCTTCTCAATGTTATCCATAATT
>NW_006922112.1:258692-273475 GCF_000298275.1 Orycteropus afer afer | reverse complement strand
GGGTGATTCAGGCTCTTCTTGGTGGTTTTTATCATTGGCTGTTGGTGGAGAAGGAGGTCATGTCTCTCGCTCAGTAAGTGAAGTCGCAGGAGGTGTGGGTGTAGTTGTGTCTTAATGGGGACTGTTGTTGTCTCCCACTCAGTTAGACACAAATTACAATTGAATAACCATCAGAAAACTTTTCAGTCTTGCAGGTCCGGAGTGTCCTTGGCATTGCTGGAAAGCAGAACGTGTTCTTAAGCTCCAGGAATCTGCGAGATTGCTGTCTCTTTAAATATCCAAAATAGTCAAGCGGCTTTTAAACTTTCAAAATGGCGGTACCTTCTGGACCGGCAAAAGTCCACAGCTCAGCCTGCCTTTCTCTTCACCTTCTCCGTTTATTCCCCAGCCATCAGAGCAGTCCTCTGTGCAGTCCCTGGATAGCAGGGCTGATTTTTATGTTAATTCTTAGATCCTAACCCCACTCTGGAATATCAGAATTGCTCAGGATTGTTGCCAGACCGCAGCTCCATATGTCTCCTTTTTTGGTATTTTCACGCAAATTTTTCTGCTATTTGGGGTTTAGTCCACTTCTATATCCTTCCCTTCATAGCTCAGGGTCCAAGATTATCTTCTGTGTCTGTGTTAGTTGGTTTCCCTTGTCTTTGTTGAAGAGGGTCTGTGCAGTCTTTCTGGCTAGTCCGCCATCTTGCCGGAACCTCATGGTTTTATCTTAAAGTCAATTTTCTCAGAAATTAATAATGCCTCTTCTGCTTTTTTATGGTTGCCATTTGCTTGATACATCTTTTTCCAACCTTTAATTTTTAGTCTATCTTTGTCTTTGCATCTAAGGTGTGTCTCTTGTAGACAGCATATTGATGGGTTATGTTTTCTCATCCAGTCTGGAACTCTCCATCTCCTGAGTGGTATATTTTATCCATGACATTTAGTGTAATTTTCAACAAGTATGAATTTGTTGTTGTCATTTTGTTATGTGCTTGTGTTGGTTATGTTTGTGTGTTAACTTGGCTGGGCCTGGTTGAGTGGCTGGGCAGCTGGTGATAGTTATTCCTCATGATGAGACTAGCAATCAACTCCATGGTGGGATGTACCACAAGCAGCTGAGTAGCTGCCTTTGGGATGTGGTCTGCTTCCTGTATATAAGGAGAAGCTTGGGGATAGTCTCTAGCATATGGCATGCTTGAACCATGCATGTAGCCATGCCATTGTTCAACAGCCTGCTATATTCTGCTGACCTTGGGACTTAGAATGGACTTAAGTCAATGGCCTGCCGTGTGGTTTGGTAACATTGGGACTGTGCCTTTTTTTACTTGTCAACCTTGGGTTTATCAGCCTCAGTAGCCAACAGCTTTCTGAGAGAAGAAACACCACTAGCTCCAATGGGCCAGTAGTAGGAGGCAGAGCTGGACTCTAAGGTTGAGGGGCTTTCACCCAGCCCCTGTTGTTGTTGTTGTTGTTATGTGCCATTGAGTCAGACCTGACTCATAGCGACCCCTCCTTGGGTTTCTGAGGCAGCATCACTACGGAAGTAGATTGCCACATCTTCCTTCTGAGGAGCGGCCGGTGGGTTTGAACCACCAGCCTTCTGATTCAGCAGTCAAGTGCCTTAAGCACTACGCTACCAGAGCTCCCAGCCCCTAGAGCCTGTCATTTTGAACTTGGACTTAAAGGCTCCAACCTGTAGGAGAATAAACTACTGTTTTTTAAGGCCATCCCTTTTTTTGGTATATTCCTGTCAGAGTGGTACTAGGTAACCAGAACAGTATTTTTTTTCATGGTGTTGCTGATTTCTTTGTTCTATATAATTTTCTGTGCTGAGCTTGCTTTGTTTATGAAACATGTTATCACTTCCTTTGTTGCTATTGTTTTAGTATTTGCTAAATATTTGTATGTGTCCTCTTTTTTATTTTGATGTGAAGGTTTATCATTTTTCTTTGAGTTTACCCTGTGAATTATAATTTTCTTCCCAAGTTTAGAACAGTCCATTCTATCTTGCAGTTGTCTTGACTTCCATGCCATTTAGAAGTTCTGTAACTACATAATTTTTTCCCTCTTTTTGGTTTGTAATCATCCTCATTTGTCAGTTGATGTCTCTGGCTCATTATTTACAATCTTGTAGGCTTATTTACTTTGAATACTTCCATAACTGGGTTGGTTTCTGGGTTATGTCATCATGTGTGTTAATGGTCTGTTGTTGTTTGCTGTTGTTGGTTCTCTGTCCAACGACTCCCTTTAGCATCTCTTGTAAGGTTGGTCTGGTTTTAACAAATTCACTTGAACCTTAAGCTTTCTTCATTTTGTTTTGATCTTTTTTTTCTGTTTGATCCCTTTCTGAAGACGTATTGAGGTAGTTGTCTTCAATCTCACTAATTCTGTCTTCTATTGATTGAATTCTACTCCTTTGCCATTCAATGTGTTATCTAGTTCTGAAAATTTAGTATTGATCTTCTGGATTTCTATCTGTAGGTTTTGTATCATTGTAATTTCTCATTTATTTTGTCATTTTGTTCTTGTATTTTCTTTCAAAATTGTTCTAGGGTTTTCTCTCTGTTTTTCTCAATTTTGTCAGTGTTTTCCTTGATCTGTCTCTCAATCCATTGAAGGTAACTTTTGAATTCCTTATCAGGGAGTTCCAATGCTGCTTCTTCCTCAGGGATGTGTTCTGGTTCTGTATCCTTGCCCCTTGTTTTTCTTTCTTTATCTTGCTTCCTTGTGTGCACTGTGATGCTTTGTTGTCTCTGAGACATTGTGACATTTTTGTGTTTATTGGTGATTGTATGTTGAAGTGACTTGCTTACAATTTTTATTTTCTTTGAATGTTATTTATGTAAGCAGGTTGCTGTGTTCCTCTATTCGCTAGTTGGCAGCACTTATACACTCACCACCTGTCTCCTTTCCCATTTTCTGCCTCCCATATGTCCCTTCCATCCTTGGCAAACAGAGTCTATTCTTAGGTCCCTGGAATCCGAATGAGAATACTGCCACTTTAAATATCCAAAATGGTGGCTGCTTGTAAACATTTAAATTGGCTGCCCTCTCTGGACAGCCAAAAATCCACAACTCAGGTTGTCTCCCTCTTGCTCTTTCCCTTCCTAGTTATAGGCCACCAGTGCAGTTGTCCCCGCAGCCCTTGTTGACCAGGGCTGATCTTTAGGTCAATTCTCAGGTCCCAACACCACTTGGAAATATTCAGGTTGTTGATTCTGTTAGAGTAGCTGACAGTCCACAATTCCGTCTGTCTTTGTGCTCACTGTTTTCATTCAGGTTTTTCCACTAGTTTGTGCCTAATCCACTTCTGTATACTTCCTTTCAAAGCTCAGGGCTCCAGGATTATCTTCTGTATCCTTGTCAATTGGTTTTTCTTTTCTTTGTTGAAGAGGGTCTGTGTCACTTGTCTACCTAGTCCGCCATCTTACCAGAAGTCCTCTTCATGCATCTTTTTTTATCACACTGTATTATGATCTTCTGTTTACTCTAATGCTTCCTCCACTAGACTGTGAACTTCTTGAGAGTTGTAACTATGTTGCAGTCACTGTCATGATCGTGATCATCATCATGGTGATGGCTAACATTTTTCTGTGCTTACTAAGGCACTTGACTGCTAACCAGAAGGCTGGTGGTTCAAACCCACCAGCCACTCCTTGGAAGGAAGGTTGGGCAATCTTACTTCTGTAGTGATACTGCCTCAGAAACCCAAGGAGGGGTCGCTATGAGTTGGGGCCAATTTGATGGCTCATAACAACAACAACAACTATTTAGCAGGCACTATGTCAACTACTCTACAGTCACTATTGGATTCCTGTCAAAGAATCCTGAGGCAGAGGGCTCTTAATTGTTCTTAGAAGCCATTGGATTCTGTCAAGTTCTAAAATGTGCAGTTCAGTGAGGTCTACCTTATTGCACCACTTGCCTGTCAGTGTGTCCTACTGGGGTGACTTGTGTGTTGCTGTGATGTTGGCAGCTATGCCATTGAGTGTTTCACATCCCAGCAGGGTCACCCACGGTGGACAGCTTTCAGTGGAGCTTCCAGACTAAGACAGACTAGAAAAAAAGGCCCGGTGATCTACTTCTGAAAATCTGTCAATGAAAACCTTATGGATCACAAGAAAACATTATCCTGTTGTGTGAATTTTCCAAGGAGGTTAAAATTTCCTCCTAGGTAGGTAGCAAAAGTCTGAAAAACTTCCCAGTATACGTAGTCAGAGACATGAACGTTTATTCAGAAGAGAAATAAAAAGAATAAGGAGAGAGGGTTAAAAAGATAGAGAAAGTAGGCTTACAAATGTTAGCAATTCAGTGTCCAGCAGTGGCAGGCTGGAATGGATCCACGATGACTACTAACCCCCTCCCACTTTTTAGGGATACTTATACCTGAGTTTGAGGAATTATGGAGGGGGGCTTCATGATTGGGAATGGAAGGCGACGTGATTGGTTTCAGACTTGGTGGTGCTGGGTCCTATTTGGGAGAGGGCTCTGGACAGTGCCCTATGACTGCCACCTGTCTATGCTCTGATACGACACTGCTGTTAGCAAACTTTATGGCTTAAAATTATTCTATGGATGGGTTAATATGTTGCAGGGAAGGTGGTTAATACATGGCACAGTGGAGCAAGGGAATACATGACAAGGGGAGATAGGGGAAATGGCTTGTAGTTCTTACAAGCGTGGCTACACAAGATGGAGTCTGGGAGCCATTTTAGGGGGTTGCAGTTACTGGCCATACAATCCAACTTGCTTGCTTTGGACAGACACATCAGGGAGATCAGTTGCTGGAGGAGGACATCATGTTTGTTGAAGTAGAGGACCAGTGAGATGGATTGGTATAATGGCCACAAAGATGGATTCAAACACGCCCACGATCTTGAGGTGATGCAGGACTGGGCAAGGTTTTTATTCTGTTGTTTATAAAGTGATTGGAGGCAAGTCAATGGGAACTGTCTCTCTATTTTGCTGTGAAGCTCTTTCAATAACAACAAAAAGCCACTTGGGAGAAATATGAGACAATCCTATTTTTCCCTTAATGCAATAGAATTTGTCATCCCTGAGAAATCAAAATTTAGTTTTGAACTAAAGCAGCTTTTTGAACTGATGTGTGAAAATTGGCAATGCAGTGTCAAAATAATAGCTGGAGAACAGGAGGGGTATAGGGCATAAGAAAAGCGACCTGGTTTTGAATCTGCCTCTAACAGGCTGTGCACCTGGTTTTGAATCTGCCTCTAACAGGCTGTGCGACTATGAGCAAATCCCCTGTCACACTGCGCCTGAGTTGTCACATATGGGAAGTGCAGGTGATCATATCTGCCCCACAGTGTTGTTGGGGAATTAGGGGAATGAGTGCCCAGTATTTAGCATGGTGTGTAGTGAGAAGATGTTTGATAACTCCTGACAATTATTGCTAGTATTCTAATGGGCAATCTTCCTGCTTTGTTATCAGAAAGTAACACTACATGGAGTGAAGCATGAATGTCTGTCAGGGCCGTTGTTACTTTTCTAAAAACAATTTGCCAGTGCTCCTCAAGCCAGGGAACTATTTCTCTCCTCATAAATTCAGAAATGCTTAGTAGTACAACACTGAGAGAGAGAGGTACAGTAAAACCTGCTAAAGCCATAATCTGTGTAAGACAGAAACCTGTCAGAGAAGGAAAACTCAATTATCTTCCACTAAAATGAGGGAAAGAAAAGTGGTAAGGGTTCACCCTGTCAAAGGCGGGAAACTTGGGAGAGCTGGATAAACAAGGCAATCCCAACGAGTTCCGGTCTCACGGGTTTCACTGCATAGGGTATTCAGACATGTTGTTCTGGTCTAGGGTTAAGATCTTTTATGTGTTGAGAAGATTCCCAGGATCCATTTTAAATTAGAGTGACCTTGACTGTTATGGACCAAGAATTAACCAACCACACGGAGCCCTTGCTCTGCAGCAGCTGGAGCCTTAGGCGTTCTGTGGGCGGAGAGCAGCAGAAGCTGCCAAAGCCCTTGGAAATGTCTCTGGGGGCACATCAAAGACACGCTGTGAAGTGCTTTGGGAATTCCCATAACAAAGGTCTCTCTTGTGTTTTAGGTTGCAATTGGGTGTTTTGCTCAGTCATTTGCTATCCCAGGCATTTGCCGGTAATCTGAAGAGGCAAAATGATGACGTGGCTGGCTGAAGCTTAGGATCTGAGGTCAGGTTCCTGGGCTCCTGGCCTCCTGCCAGTCGCCTTCAGCAGTCATGAGATGGCTTTGGGCCTGGAAGATAAGAGGCTTAGACGGCAGTCTTTAATCTCTCGAGAGCTGGCTTCCCAATATCGATTTATGAAGCATAGAAATGGGAGCAAAGACACAGTCTGTAGGACTCTTTACTAGGGAGCTATTCAGGGCTCAGAGGACCTCTAGGATTCTTGGAGACCCTTGCTTTCTGCTGTCAGTCACCAAAGCCGTTGTCTTTGCTTGGGGGAAGAGGAGAAGGGAGGTCAGTCTCTGTCCCCAGCTTAGTGTCAAGGAGTTCATTATGGCTGCTTTCTACACCCAGTAAAAATGATGAAGGAATTCTTACCCAGAAAATGGAGAGGTAACTTGAAGCCAAAGGCAGTTCTGAAAAACTCAATAAAGTCCATATACCTGGCTATTAGGAGGACAAAGGCATGAGCTGCGATCTGACCAGGATCCCAAGTGTCACGATGGTGCAGAAACTTGGAAGCTTCCTGGAGACAGCAATGGCCAGAAGGAAATGTCTGCCATAGGTGGCTAAGAGCACATCTTTTTATTTTATTTTATTTATTGTGATTTGGGTGAAGATTTACAATGCAACAGCTCCCTTCCCACTTCCTCCCCATAGTTACCTCCTCCCAGTGTCCATCCCTTCATACTCTTCTGCACCCTGAGCTATCTCCCTGTGCATAAGCAGCCCTTCCTTCTCCCATGATTGTTCTCTCCGGGGCGTGTGGCTACTTGAGGTAAATGTTTAACTCACATGCCTGTACATTGTTTGGCTGGAAACCACAGGTGTGGGTTCAATTCCAGACCTGAAAGGCAGCTAGGGGCCATAGTCTCAGTGGTTTCACCAGGCTCTATTGGACCAGCAAACCTGGTCCTCACCTTCTTTTTTCTTTTTTCCTCCAAATGATTTTGAGTTTTGTTCCACATTGTTCTCCCTCTCTATCCAGGATCTCCCACATTCCTTCCAAGTGGATGACAGTGGTAGCCAGGCACCATCTAGTTCTTCTGGTCTCATACTTGTATAGGTTGCATATCAGATGGTGTACCAGTCACTAGGACTGATTGTTTCCATTAATTTTGCTTTTCTTCTTTCTTCTTTGCTCTTGATGAGTAGAGACCCATCGTTGCATCTAGATGGCAGCTTGCTAGCTTTTAAGATCCCAGTCACTACTCACCAAAGTAGGAGGTGGAACAATGTTTTGTATAGTATGTTATGCCAATTGAGCTTGATATCCCCTGCGACTATGGTCCCAAGCCCTCAGGTTCAACTACTCAGTCCCTCTGGGTAGCTGGCTATGACTAAACAGTGACCACAACCTTGCCACTTGTCAGCTCTACTATACACCTGGGAATTCTGATCATTCACATAAACTTATAGGACCATTGTCTGCCAACCCTATATATGATCTTGGATACACTCCCCATTTCATAGACATACTGAGTCGTTTAGCTTGTCCATCTATCTATCCATCCATATACCCATGTTTCTCTTCACTTACAACTCAGTACTATATATGCAAAAGGGTTCGTATTTGTTGTCTGTTACTTCCCATGTACCTCTCTATGTCTTTCTCATCCTCAATGATGCCATATTGGTCACTCATATTTGGTACATTGCCCTTCTAAGAGCACATCTTAAGGGAGAAACAAGGAGCACCATTTCCCTAAATTCAAAACCTTGAAGAATATTCCTTCTCAGTTTATTTACCTGCTATCCTCCTGTCTTATAGTCCCTGCCTCGCTATTATTTTGACCTTATATTGCCAATCTTTACACTTCAAGAAGCATGCTCGCTTTACTTCTCAAGCATGACAAGTTCTTTTGCATTAAAGAGGAAAATAGGATTAGTTAATATTTTTATCAAAGAACTTGTTTTCTTAAGTGCTTTTAATCTTGGAATGTTGTTGTCAGGTGCCCTGAAGTGCGTTTTGACTCATGCTGACTCTATGGACAGCAGAACGAAACACTGCCCGGCCCTGTGCCGTCCTCACAATCATCGCCATGCCTGAGCCTATCATCGCAGCCGCTGTGCCAATCCTTCTCATTGAGGGTCTTCACCTTTTTCATTGACTGTCTACTTTACCCAGTATGATATCCTTCTCCAGGGACTGGCTCCTTCTGACATGTCCAAAGTACATGAGACGATGTCTGGCCATTTTTGCTTCAAAAGAGCATTCCGGCTGTATTTCCTCCAAAACATATTTGTTCATTCTTCTAGCAGGCCATGGAAGGTCCAATATCCTTTGTCAACACCACAAATTAAATGCATCAATTCTTCTGCAGTCTTTCTTATTCGTTGTCCAGCTCTCACATGCACATGAGACTATTGAAAATACCATGGCTTGGGTCAGGCACACCTTAGTCTTCAAAGTGACATCTTTGTTCTTAAACACTTTAAAGAGGTCTTTTGCAGCAAATTTGCCCTATCCAATGAGTCCTTCAATTTCTTGACTGCTGCTTCCATTGGTATTGATTGTGGAAACAAATAATATGAAATCTTTGACAACTTCAATCATTTCTTCATTTATCATGAAGTTGCTTATTTGTCTGGTTGTAAGGATTTTTGTTTTCTTTATGTTGAGGTGTAATCCATGCTGAAGACTGCAGCCTTTGATCTTCATCAGTAAGGACTTCAAGTCTTCTTCACTTTTAGCAAGCAAGGTTGTGTCATCTGCCTATGTCAGGTTGTTAATCAATCTTCCTTTAATCCCAATACTGCGTTCTTTCATATACTCCAGCTTCTTAGATTATTTGCTCAGCAAACAGATTGACTAAGTATGGTGAAAAGATACAACCCTGATTCACATCCTTCCTGACTTTAAACCACGCAATATCCCCTCTATCTGTTTGAATGATTGTTTCTTTGTTTACGTACAGCTTCCTCATGAGCACAATTAAATGTTCTGGAATTCCCATCCTTCACAATGTTATAATTCACACAGCTGAAAGCCTTTGGATAGTCAATAAAACACAGGTAAATATCTTTCTGTTATCCTTTGCTTTTAGCCAAGATCCTTCTGACATTGGCAACAATATCCCTCATTCCGTGTCCCCTTTTTAATCTGGCTTGAATTTCAGGCAGTTCCCTGTCAATGTACTGCTGCAACCGTTTTTGGATTCTCTTCAGCAAAATTTTACTTTTGCATAACATTAATGATATTAATAATATTTTAAAATAATTTTCTCATTCTGTTGGATAATCTTTCTTTGGATTGGGCACAAATATGGATCTCTTCCGGTCAATTGGCCATGTAGCTGTCTTCCAAACTTCTTGGCATAAACAAGTGAGTGCCCCTATCACTGCATCTTTTGTTGAAACATCTCAGTGGATTTCCATCAATTCCTGGAGGCTTGTTTTTTTTGCCAATTCTTTCAGTGCAAATTGTCCTTTATTTTCCTTAAGTTTTGTTTGTTTACTTTTTGTTGAGAATATACACAGCAAAACATACACTAATTTAAGTTTCTACATGAAAAATTTAGTGACACTGATTATATTCTTTCAATTTTGTAATCATTATGAACCTTCTTTCCTGAGTTGTTTCTCCCTCATTAACACAAACACACTGCCCTCTAAAACAAACAAACAAAAACCACTGCCTTTGAGTCCATTCCAACTCATAGCCATTCTCTTTTGAGTTTCCAAGGCTGTAAATCTTTACTGAAGTAGATTACCTCATCTTCTTCCCACAGAGCTCCTGGTGGGTTTGAACTGCCAGCCTTTTCGTTAGCAGCCAAATGCCTTACCCACTATGCCACCAGAGTTCCTTGCTGCCCTGTAAGGTTCCTATTCAATCTTTCGAGTTGCTGTTGTTAATTTGATCCCACATAGATAGATACTAAAACAACGTAATGCTCAAGGCAGACCTCTTTTACTAGTTAGGCCAAAGTATTGTGCAATTTTAAGAAGATTTCAGGGGAGATTTTTGGTTTAAGGTTTAAAGATTATCTCAGGATAATAGTTTCATGGATTCATATACTACCTTCTGTGGCTCCAGAAAGTCTGCAGTCCCTGAGAATTTGAAATTATGTACTGCATTTTCTCCCTTTTGACAGGATTCTTCTATGGAATCTTTGATCCAAATTTCATGTAATGGTAGCCAGGCACCATTCAGTTCTTCTGGTTTCATAGCAAAAGAGGTGGTTGTTCATGGAGACAATTAGCCACATCTTCCATATCCTCCTGCTCTGACTCTTCTTCCTCTGTCACTCCAGGTGAATGGAGACCAACTGTGCCTTGGCCAAATTATTTGAATTTTCCTGATCTTTTCAAAACATTTTTCAGTGGTCTGAAACCAGATTTTTTCTCTTATACATTTCAATATGCATTTTTTGAATATATAGCAAGTCATCTTCAGTGATCGGAATCTAGACTCAGTCACTCCTGAAGCTCTTAATTAAATTTTCAAGTTGAAAACTGTATCATATGATTATTCAAAATACCAAGAGAAAACAAGTAGGCTTCATGTCTTGTTGTAACATTGCAAGTTTTCCACATTCTGAACTTCACTTGACATCAGTGTACTAGAATCTTTCTTCAAAGTAGTGTGTATATTTTTATAAACTAGATGCACAAGATGACAGCAAAGGATTATCTCTGGTCATTAAAGATTTTAGAACATTCTTTATTACAGATGAAAAAAATAATAGCCCTGTGGTTAGTTTTGCTCCCTGTTCAAAGTGGAATTGAATTTGTTGTTGTCATAGGTATGGGCTCTAACTGTAGGACTGTACATATCTACACTCTTTAAAAGCAGATTAGATACACGAGTCACACATTTTGCAGCCATATCTTGCAGTATAGTTGAAAGTCATGTGATCATAAAAAATGCAAATGTATTCATGTGGTAGTTAAGGTTATGTCTCCACTTGGCTGGGCCATGGTTTTGAGTGGCATGGCAGCTGGATATAGTTATTTCCTATGACGAGATTGGATGTGGTGTAATCAACTCCATGGTGAAATGTGCTATAAGCTAATTAGTTGCCTTTGGGGTGTGGCCTGCTTCTGGTATATATGGAGAAGCTTTGGGAAAGGTTGCTAGGTTTTGGTACACTTGGATCTTGCATTTGGCTGAGTTTTCATACCAGCGGCCTGCTGTGTTGCCTGCTAATCTTGGGATGGGGTCATTTTACCTGCCAATCTCAGCTTCATAAATGTGATATTTAAGGTTATGTGTCAACTTGGCTGAGTCTGGTTTTGAGTGGCTGGGCAACTAGGAGTAGTTATTCCTTATGATGAGACTGGTAATCAACTCCATGGTGGAATCTGCTGTGAGCAGCTGAGTCAGCTGCCTTAGGGGTGTGGTCTGCTACCAGTATGTAAGGAGAAGCTTTGAAAAAGGTCCCCAAAGTTTTTGGCACACTTGGATCCTGCATTTAGCTGAGTCTTCACTCACCAACCTGCCATGTTGCCTGCCAATCTTAAGACTGTTTCTGGACTTGAACTAGTGGCCTGCTGTGTTACTTGATAATCTTGGAACTGTGCCATTTTACTTGTTGACCTTGGGATTGTCGACCTCAGCAGCCAGAAGCTGCCTGACTCAGGAGATACCACCACCTCCAGTGGACCAGGAGCAACAGACAGAGCTGAAGCCCAAGGTCCAGAGGCCTTCAACAGCACCTAAAGCTAACACTTTGAACTTGGACTTCTACCTTCCTAAAGTATAAGAGAATAAATCCCTGTTTGTTAAAGCCATGCATTTGTGGTATTCTGTTGTAGCAGCTTTAGAGAACAAAACAATCAGCCTTAGCAAAACAATCAGTTTGTCAAAGCCTTCAGCCTGTGGTATTTTTGTTATAGCAGCAATAGGGAACTGAGACCATTCATAAACAAGAAAATTATTTGTATTTTCTTCTCTGAGCAAGTTGCATTTGTTTTTTAAGGGGTGTTATTGACCAATTGCCTTCAAGATACATGCTTTTTTATTCTTCCATGGCCTTATTTTTGTTTCATAAGAAAAAAAAATCTATATTTATAATCCACACATCCTTTTATTCTGAAATATGAATAAATAACTGATGAGCTATAGGGAAAACTGACATACCCACAAGATGTCGATGTTGGAAGAAATTTAATTTGACAATAAAGCTTTTGGTGACCCTTAAACATAGAATGTAAAATGCTAAATTCAGGACAAAGATGCAAAACTGTACATGTAATAAAGAGTCTAAGGCCATTTTTGATTTTTGACTACTGACAACTTTCAGATATCACCATTTCACTTCCCTTTTCTGCCTCACATCTGAGCATGCTGATTAGAAAGCCTGAGTGCTCTGTCCTTTGGTGCTGGTGGGAATTTCAAACCGTGCAAGCCCCAACCCCTAACCACAATAAAAATCCCAAGTCAGTCTCCTTTACAGTCCTCTTAAGCCATTTTCAGATCTGGTTAGGAGATTGTCTTGCCCTTCCCAGAGACCCTCATTACCATTTCAAACCCTCATACACCTTTTCAGACTCTGTTAGTGTGTACGTGTGTGACAGCATCAGTCTTAATGTTGTTGTTATGTTGTTAGGGGCTGTTAAGTCAGCTCCAACTCATAGTGACCTTGTGTACAACAGAACGAAACACTGCCCCATCCTGCGCCAGCCTCATGATCCTTACTATACTTGAGCCCATTTTTGCAGCCACTGTGTCAACTTATCTCATTGAAGGCCATCCCCTTTTTCGTTGACTCTCCACTTTACCAAGCATGATATCCTTCTCTAGGAAATGGCCCCTTCTGACAACATGACCAAAATAGGTGAGACAAAGTCTGGCCATTCTTGCTTCCAAGGAAGCAAGCCTTCTGGCTGCACTTCTCCAAAACAGATTTGTTAGTTCTTCTGGCAGCCCATGGTACTTTCAGCATTCTTCACCAACACCACAACTCAAAAGCATCAACTCTTCTTCAGTTTTCCTTATTCATTGTCCAGTGTTCATATGCATACGAGGTGATTGAAAACATCATGGCTTGGGTTAGGTGCACCTTAGTCTACAAAAAGACGTCTTTGCTCTTCAGCTCTTTAAAGAAGTCTTTTGCAACAGATTTGCCCAGTGTAATATGACATCTAATTTCTTGACTGCTGCTTCCATTGATGTTGATTGTGGAACCAAGTAATATGAAATCTTTGATGAATCTTCTCTCCATTTATCATGATGCTACTTATTGGTCCAGTTGTGAGGATTTTCCTTTTCTTTATGTTGAGGTATCAGTAAGTGCTTGAGCATCAGTAAGTGCTTCAAGTCATCTTCACTTTCAGCTAGCAAGGTTGTGTTATCCTCATATCACAGGTTGTTAATGAGTCTTCTTCCAATCCTGATGCCATGTTCTTCTTTGTATAGTCTGGCTTCTCAGATTTTTGCCAAGCATACAGATTGAATACGTAAGGTAAAAGGATACAACCCTGACATACTTCCTTCCTGATTTTAAACCATGTAGTATCTCTTTGTTCTGTTCGAATGACAGCCTCCTGGTCTGTGTACAGGTTCCTCATGAGCACATTTAAGTGTTCTGGAATTCCCATTCTTCTCAATGTTATCCATAATTTGGTATGATCCACACAGTTGAATGCCTTTGCATACTCAATAAAATACAAACAAACATCTTTCTGGTATTCTTTGCTTTCAGCCAAAATTCATCTTATATCAGCAACAATAGCCATCATTCCACGTCTTCTTCTGAATCCAACTTGCATTTCTGGAATTTCCCTATCAATATATTGCTGCAACCATGTTTGATAATTTCCACACTCTGTGGGATCACCTTTCTTTGAAATGGGTACAAATATGGATCTCTTCCAGTCTGTTGGCCAGGTAGCTGTCTTCCAAATTTCTTGGCATAGATGAGTAAGTACCTCAAGCATGGCATTCGTTTGTTGAAACATCTCAGTGGGTATTCCACCCATTCTTGGAGCCTTGTTTTTTGCCAATTCTTTCAGTGCAGCTTCAACTTCTTCCTTCAATTGATCATATGCTACCTCCTGAAACGGATGACATTGACCAATTCTTTTTGGTACATTGACTCTGTGTATTCCTACCATCTTCTTTTGATGTTTCCTGCATCATTCGATATTTTGCCCAAAAAATCTTTCAATATTGCAACTCGAGGCTTGAATTTTTTCTTCAGTTCTTTCAGCTTGAGAAATGCCGAGCATGTTCTTCCTTACTGGTTTTCTAAAACTCCGTATCTTTGCACATTTCTTTATAATAATTGGCTTTGTCTTCTTGAGCTTTTCTTTGAAATCTTCTGTTCAGCTTTTTTATCTTGTCACTTTATCCATTTGCTTTAGCTACTCTCCATTCAAGAGCAAGTTTCAGAATCTCTTCTGACATCCATTTTGGTCTTTTCTTCCTTTCCTATCTTTTAAATAACATTTTGCTTTCTTCATGGATGATGTTCTTGATGTCATCCCATAATTTATCTGGTTTTCAGTCATTGGTGTTCAATGTATCATGTGTATTCTTTAGGTGGTCCAAAATTCAGGTGGTGTATGTTGTTGTTGTTGTTAGGTGCCGTCAAGTCGTTTCCAACTCACAGCACCCCCATGCACAGCAGAACGAAACACTGCCCGATCCTGTGCCAGCTCCACAATCCCTGCTATATTTGAGCC
>NW_006922112.1:254222-258302 GCF_000298275.1 Orycteropus afer afer | reverse complement strand
TAATCAGGTGATATATAATCAAGGTCATATTTTGGCTTTCAGAGACTTGTTTTAATTATCTTCAGTTTCAACTTGAACTTGCATATGAGCAGTTGATGGTCTGTTCCACAGTCACCTCCTGGCCTTGTTTGGCTGAAGACATTGAGCTTCTCCATTGCCTCTTGCCACAGATTTAGGAAATCTGATTCCTGTGTATTTCATCTGGCAAAGTCCACCTATATAGATACCGTTTATGTTGTTGAAAAAAGGTATTTGTAATGAATAAGTCCTCATCCTTGCAAAATTCTATCATGTGATCTCCAGCATCATTTCTATTACCAAGGCCATATCAATTATGGGTGATTTTTCTTTGTTTCCAACTTTTGCATTCCAATCATCAGTAAAAATCAACCCATCTTGACTGCATATTTGGTCAATATCAGACTGCAGAAGTTGGTAAAAAAAATCTTAATTTTCCTCATCTTTGGCTTTGGTTTTGGTAGATCATATGATTGTCTGATTCAAAATGGCCAAAACCAGTCCATTTCAGCTTACTAATGCTTCAGATATTGATCTTTATGTGTTCTATTTTGTTTGTGACAAATTCCAATTTTCCTAGATTCATACTTCCTACAGTCCATATTCCAACTACCAATGAATGTTTGCAGCTGTTTCTTCTTATTTTGAGTTGTTCCACATCAGTAAACGGAGATCCCAAAAGCTTTACTCCATCCATGTCATTATGGCCAGCTCTTCTTTGAGAAGGCAGCTCGTCCCCAGTCATATTTTGAGTGCCTTCCAACCTGAGGGACTCATCTTCTGGTGCTATATTGGACAAAGTTTCAGGGCTATTCATAAAGTTTTCCAGTAGGATATCAGACAATGTTTCACTGATATTCGTGAGGTTTTCACTGCGAAATTCTTTGAGAAGTGGATGGCCCCTTTCTTCTTCAAAATCTGCCTCAGTCTAGAAGCTCTGCTGAAACCTGTCCACCATGGGTGACCCCACTGGTATTTGAAATACTGGTGCCATAGCCTTCAGCCTCACAGCAACATACAAGCCACCACAGTATGACAAACTGACAGACAAGTGGTGGTTTGACTCATAGGAACCCTATATACAACAGACTGAAACATTGCCTAGTCCTGAGCCATCCTCACAATCATGCCATGCTTGGCATCATTGTACGACTGTGTCAATCCATCTTGTTGAGTGTCTTCCCCTTTTTTGCTAATCCTAAACTTTACCCTGGGAGATCTGGTGGCATAGTGCCTAAGGCATTTGACTGTTGACCAGGAAGCTGGCAGTTCAAGCCCACCAGCTACTCCTCGGAAGGAAGAATGGGCAATCTACTTCCATAGAGATAATGCCTCAGAAACACAAGGAGGGGTCACTATGAGTCAAATCAATTCAATGACAGTGAGTTTGGTTTTGGTTTTTGGTACACTTTACCCAGCATGATAGCTTTCTCCAGGGACTGGTCCCTTCACACAACATGACCAAAGTTGAGAGATGAAGTCTGGACATTTTCACTTCTAAGGAGCATTCTGGCTGTACTTTCTTCAAGACAGATTTGTTTTTTATTTAGCAGTTCATGGTAGGATACCAGGAAACAAACCAGCAGGGTTTGGAACAATGAAGGGAGACCAGGAAGTGAGTGGAGCAGTTTGGAACAACTAAGGGAAACAAACTTGTCTGTTTGTCAATTTGTCATACTGTGGTGGCTTGCATATTGCTGTGAGGCTGAAGGCTATACCACTAGTGTTTCAAACGCCAGCAGGGTTACCCATAGTGGACAGGTTTCAGTGCAGTTTCCAGAATAAGACAGACTTGGAAGAAGGAAAAGCCATCCACTTCTCAAAAAATTAGCCAGTGAAAACTTTATGAATAGCAGTGAAACAGTGTCTGATATATTACTGGAAAACTTTATGAATAGCCCTAAAACATTGTCCAATATATTGCCGGAAGATGAGCCCTTCAAGTTGGAGCACACTCAAGGTATGACTGGGGAAGAGCTGCCTCCTCAGAGTAGAGCTGACCTTAATGATGTCATTAATTTGGGACCTCCATTTGCTGATGTGGCATGACTCAAAATGAGAAGAAAGAGCTGCAAACATCCATTAATAATCAGAACATGGAATGTACAAAATACGAATCTAGGAAAATTGGAAGTTGTCAAAAATGAAATGGAATGCATAAAGATGAAATCCTTGGCATAAGTGAGCTGAAATGGATTGGTTTTGGCCATTTTGAATCAAACAACCATATGATGCCAGGAATAACAAATTGAAGAGGAATGGAGTGGCATTCATCCTCACAAAGAATGTTTCAAGATCTTTCTTGAAGTACGATGCTGTCAGTGATAGGATAATATCCATATGCCTACAAGGAAGACAAGTTAATATGACTATTATTCAAATTTACACACCAACCACCAAAACCAAAGATGAGCAAACTGAAGCCTTTTTACCAACTTCTATAGTCTGAAATTGATCGAACATGCAATCAAGATGTGTTGGTTATCATTGGTGATTGGAATGCAAAAGTTGAAAACAAGGAACAATCACCAGTAGTTTGAAAATTTGGCCTTGGTGACAGAAACAATGCTGAAGATTGTGTGATAGAATTTGCAAGACCAATGGCTTATTCATTGCAAATACCTTTTTTCAACAACACAAATGGTGGCTGTACATGTGGACTTTGCCAGATGGAGTACACAGGAATCAGATTGACTACATCTGTGACAAGAGGCGATGGAGAAGCTCAATATCTTCAGCCAAAACAAGGCCAGAAAGTGACTGTGGAACAGACCATCAACTGTTCATATGCCTGTTCAAGCTGAAACTGAAGACAATTAAAACAAGTCTATGAGAGCCAAAATATGACCTTGATTATATCCCTCCTGAATTCAGAAACCATCTGAAGAATAGATTTGATGCATTGAACACCAATGACCAAAAACCAGAGGAATTGTAGGATGACATCAAGAACATCCATGAGGAAAGCAAAAGGTCATTAAAAAGGCAGGTACAGAAGAAAAGACCAAAATGAATGTCAGAAGAGACTCTGAAACTTGTTCTTGAATGTAGAGTAGCTAAGGCAAATGGAAGAAATGACAAGATAAAAGAGCTGACCAGATTTCAAAGAGTAGCTTGAGAAGACAAAGTCAATTATTATGATGAAATGTGCAAAGATATGGAGTTTTAGAAAACCAAAAAGGAAGAACACACTCAGCATTTCTCAAGCTGAAAGAACCAAAGAAAAAATTTATACCTCGAGTTGCAATATTGAAAGATTCTATGAGTAATATATTGAATGATGCAGGGAACCTCAAAAGAAAGTAGAAGGAATACACAGAGTCACTGTACTAAAAAGAATTGGTCAATGTTCATCAATTTCAAGAAGTAGCATATGATCAAGAACCAATGGTATTGAAGGAAGAAGTTGAAGCTGCACTGAAGGAATTGGCAAAAAACAAGGGTTCAGGAATTGACATGATAGTCATTGAGATATTTCAACAAACAGATACTGTGCTGAAGCCACTCACTCAGCCATGCCAAGAGATTTGGAAGACAGTTACCTGGCCAACTGACTGGAAGAGATCCATTCCAAAGAAAGGTGATCCCACAGAATGTGAAAATAATCTAACAATATCATTAATATCACTCATATCCAAGTAAAATTGTACTGAAGATAATTCAAAAACGGTTGCACCAGTACATTGAAAGAAAACTTCCAGAAATGCAAGCTGGATTCAGAAGAGGACGTGGAATGAGGGATATTACTGCTGATGTCAGATGGATCTTGGCTGAAAGCAAAGAATACCATATAGATATTTACTTGTGTTTTATCGACTATGCAAAAGCATTGGATTGTGTGGATCATACCAAATTGTGGATAACATTCAGAAGGATGGGAATTCCAGAACAACTTAATTGTACTCCTGAGGAATGTATACATAGACCATGAGGCTGTCATTCAAACAGAATATGGGGACACTACATGGTTTAAAATCAGGGAGGGAGTGCATCACGATTGTATGCTTATTCAATCTGTATGCTGAGAAAATTATCTGAGAAGCTGGACTACATGAAGAAGAA
>NW_006922112.1:237706-239205 GCF_000298275.1 Orycteropus afer afer | reverse complement strand
TTTGAGTATTGTCACACTGCAATTCCAGGAGGAAAAAAACATCCCGGAGGATGATAGTAGCTAAACTACATCCTGTGCATCTTTTCGCCTGACTAGGGAGGTTGAGCAATCTACTTCTGTAGTGACACCGCCTTGGAAACCCAAGGAGGGGTTGCTATGAGTTGGGTCCAACTCGACGGCACATAACAACAACAACAACAGTTCTGATTGTATCCTTTTGTTATAATAAAATTGTATTTTTAAGTATATCACTTTTCTGGGTTCTGTTAGTCACTCTAACAAATTATTGAACATGAAGCAGATTGTGGGGACCCCTGAGTTTGTGGCCAGCTGGTCTGAATTGAGAGTGGCCTTGGGGACCCCTCAAACATTGCGTTGATGTCTGAAGTGAGGGCAGTCTTGTGAGGACTGAGCCCTTGAAATCTGCAATTTGGTCAAAATCATTGTAATGTCCCATGTTTTAAGAACGATTGTTTTGTGTATTTTGTCTTTTTAGTTTCTTTTGTTTTGTTTTTGGTTGGTTTGTTTGTTTCAGGCCAGGGGCAAATCTGATTCCAGTTACTCCACCTTAGACAGAAGCAGCAGTTTCCTCAAATTGTGATTTGAGGGGCTATAACTCTGCAAGATGTTAATAGTTTGTGTGGAGGCTGCGTTGAGATACTCTGGGTTAAGCACAGTTACTCAAAATGCTTTACTGCAGGAATTCTTAGTTTATAGTGGACTAATGGTAGTGCCTAAGGCATCTGACTGGTAACTAGAAGGCTGGTAGCTCAAACCTACGAGCCACTCCAAAGAAGGAAGGTTGGACAATCTATTCCGTAGTGGTACTACCTCGGAAACAAAAGGAGGGGTGGCTATGAGTCATAACTGACTTGAGGGCGATGAGTTTGGTTTTTGGTTTAATGAATAGTGTCAATCTCCAAGAGAAATATGCGGTATAAATGATTTCCCAAATTTATTGATAATGAAATCCTAAAAAAGTTAATTTTGATGCTTGCTACTCTTCTGGAGTTGCTACTTTTTGCATAACTATGTATCTGTAAATTGTACATCCCTTGAAGGCAAGAGTGGTTTCTTTTTTTCTTTATAGCGCTAGCATCTCGTACTAAGTGTTTTATGTACATTACCTCATTTAATCTTCAGAGTAACTGTGATGGTTAATTTTATGTGCCAACTTGGCTAGGTGACTGTATCCAGTTTGGTCGAGCACTAGTCTAGATGTTGCTGTGACAATATTTTGTAGACCTGATTAGCATTTACAATCAGTTGACTTTAACTAAAAGAGATAACCCTTGATAATATGACTGGGCCTTACTAATCAGCTGATGATCTTAGGAGCAAAATCTGAGGGTCCCCAGGTAAGAAGGAATTCTGCTTCAAAATTGTAACATAGAAACCCTACCTGATTTCCCTGACTGCTGGTCTGCCCTACAGATTTTTTTTTTTCCTTTTACTTTTATTGTGGTGAAGACATACACAACAAGACATTCACCAACATA
>NW_006922112.1:234733-236574 GCF_000298275.1 Orycteropus afer afer | reverse complement strand
TTTGCCAATCCTGATGCTGTATTCTTCTTCATATAATCCAGATTTTCAGGGTATTTTCTCAGCATACATATTGAATAAGTATGGTGAAAGGATACAACCCTGACACACACCTCTCCCTATTTTAAACCATTCAGGTTCCCCTTGTTCTGTTTGAATGACTGCCTCTTGGTCTATGTACAGTTTCTTCATGAACAATTAAGTGTTCTAGAATTCCCATTCTTTGTCATGTTATCCATAATTTTTATGATCCACACAGTCCAATGTTTTTGCATACTCAATAAAACACTGGTAAATATCTTTCTGGTATTTTGTGCTTTCAGCCAAGATCCATCTGACATCAGGAGTGATATCCATTGTTCCACATCCTAATCTGAATCTAGCTTGAATTTCTCGCAGTTCCCTGTCAATGTACTACTACAACAGTGTTTAAATTATTTTCAGTAAAATTTTAGTTGCATGTGATATCAACATTGTTTGATAAGTTCCACATTCTGTGAGCTCACCTTTCTTTGGAATGGACACAAATATGGATCTCTTCCAGTCAACTGGCCAGGTGACCGTCTTCCAGATTTCTTGGCATAGATGACTAAGTACTTCCAGCATTGCATACATTTGTGGAAACATCTTCCTTGGTACTCCGTCAATTTCTGGAGCCTTGTTTTTGCCAGTGCTTTCAGTACAGCTTGGATTTCTTCCTTCAGTACCAGTGGTTCTAGATCATGTGCTACCTCTTGAAATGGTTCATCAGTTCCTTTTGGTACAGTGACTGTGTATTCCTTCCATCTTCCTTTGATGCTTTCTGTATCACTCAATATTTTGCCCATAGAATCCATCAATATTGTAACTCAATGCTTGAATTTTTTTCTTCAGTTTTTTCAGCTTGAGAAATGCTGAACGTATTCTACCCTTTTGGTTTTCTAGCTCCAGTTCTTTGCACATTTCATCATAATACTTTACTTTGTCGTCTTGCGCTGCCCTTTGAAATCTTATGATCAGATCTTTTGTTTCATAATTTCTTCCATTTGCTTTAGCTACTTTATGTAATAGCAACTAGCAGAGTCTCTTCTGACATCCATTTTGGTCTTTTCTTTCTTCCTTGTCTTTTTAATGATCTTTTCCTTTCTTCATGTATTATGTCTTTGATGTCATCCCACACCTCTTCTGATCTTTGGCCATTGGTGCTCAGTGCATCAAATCTATTTTGAGATGGCTTCTAAAATCAGGTGGGATATAATCAAGGTCATATTTTTGCTCTTGTGGACTTGTTTTAATTTCTTCAGCTTCAATTTGAACTTATGTATGAGCAATTGATGCTCTGTTTCTTAGTCCATCCCTGGCCTTGTTCTGACTGATGATACTGAGCTTCTCCATTACCTCTTTGCAGAGATGTGGTTGATTTTATTTTTGTGTATGCCATCTGGCAAAGTCCATGTGTATCTCTGTCATTTGTGTTGCTGAAAAAGGGTATTTGCAATGAAAAAGTAATTGATCTTGCAAAATTCTGTCATGCAATCTCCAGCATCTTTTCTGTCACCAAGGCCATATTTTCCCACTACTGATCCTTCTTAGAAGCTCTGGTGGTGTAGTGCCTAAAGCATTTGACTGCTAACCAGAAGCCTGGTGGTTCAAACCCACCAGCCACTCCTCGGAAGGAAGACTGGGCAATCTACCTCCTTAGTGATACTGCCTCAGAAACCCAAGGAGTGGTCGCTATGAGTCAGGACTGACTCTACAGCAGTAAGTTTGGTTTTTTTTTTTTTTTTTTTGATCCTTCTTCTATGTTTTCAAGTTTTACATGCCAATTACCAGTAATTATCACTGCATGTTGATTGTATGTTTGA
>NW_006922112.1:227337-232998 GCF_000298275.1 Orycteropus afer afer | reverse complement strand
CAACAGGGTTACCCGTGGTGGACAGGTTTCAGCAGAGCTTCCAGACTAAGACTGAGGAGGAAGAAGGACCTTGAGATTTACTAAAAAAAATTGGCCAGTGAAAACCTTATGAATAGCAGTGAAACATTGATATATTGCCAGAAGATGAGTTCCCCCTGGGGGGAAGGCATTTAAAATACGACTGGGGAAGAACTGCCACCTTGAAGTACAGTCAACCTTAATGACGTGGATGGAGAAAAGCTTTCAGGACCTTCATTTGCTGATGTGGCATGACTCAAAATGAGAAGATATAGTTGCAAATATCAATAATTAGAAAGTAGAATATGTGAAGTATGAATGTAGGAAAATTGGAATTCACCAAAAATGAATGGGACATTTGAAAATAGACATCATAGGCAATATAGTCTACTATCCCAGGAATCATCAGTCAGAACAAGCGTAGGGGCCAACAGGGGAGCAGATCATCAACTGCAATCATCAAAGTCACACAAATGCAATTTCAAGTTGAAGCTGAAGAAAATTAAAACAAGTCCATGGAAGCCAAAGTACAACCTTGAGTATATGCCACCTGAATTTAGAGACCATCTCAAGAATAGTCCTGAGCACTGAACACCAAGGACTGAAGACCAGGTGAGCTGTGGGATGGCATCAAGGACATCATGCATGAAGAAAGCAAAAGATCATTAAAAACATGGGGAAGAAAGATCAAAATGGATGGCAGGAAAGACTCAGAAACTTGCTCTTGAACATTGAGTAGCTAAAGCAAATGGAACAAATGACAAAGACAGACAGGTAAACAGAAGATTTCAAAGGGCAACTGAAGAAGGATATCATGCGTGGTGAAGTGAAGCGTCGATGAAAAAGAGGAAGACCCTCAATAGGATGGATAGACACAGTGGCTGCAACAATGGGCTCAAGCATAGAAGGAATTGTGAGGCTGGCACAGGATGAGGCAGCATTTTGTTATGTTGTATACAGGGCCACTATGAGTCACAACCAACTCAATGGCACCAGTTCTTTTTGGTGACTGTGTGTTCCTTCCATCTTTTGATGTTTCCTGCATCATCCAATATTTTGCCCATAGGATTTTTCAATATTGCAGCTCAAGGCTTGCATTTTTTCTTTAGTTCTTTCAGCTTGAGAAATGTTAAGCATGTTCTTCCCTTTTGATTTTCTAACTTCAAGTCTTTGCACATTTGATTATAACATTTTACTCTGTCTTCTCAAGCTGTCCTTTGAAATTTTCTGTTCAGCTTGTTTATGCCATATTTTTTTCTGTTCAGTTTAGCTACTCTTTACTCATGAGCAAGTTTCAGAATCTCTTCTGACACCCATTTTGGTCTTTTCTTCCTTTCCTGTCTTTTTAATGACCTTTTGCTTTCTTCATGTATGATATCCTTGATATCTTCCCACAACTCATCTGGTCTTCAGTCATTGGTGTTCAGTGTGTGAAATCTATTGTAGATGGTCTCTAAATTCAGGTGTGATATGCTCAATGTCTTATTTAGTCTCTCGTTGACTTGTTTTAATTTTTTCACTTTCAAATTAAACTTGCATATAAGCAAGTTTGATGGTCTGTTCCCTGGTTGGCCCCTGGGTTTTTTCTGACTGACAATATTGAGCTTCTCCATCATCTCTTCTCACAGATGTAGTGGGTTTGATTCCTGTGTATTGCATTTGGTGAGGTCCAGGTGTGTAGTCACCATTTATGTTTTAAAAAAGTACTTGCAATGAACAAGTTGTTGTCTTTTAAAATTCTGTCACGAGATATCTGGCATCATTTCTAGAAAGGCCATATTTTCCAACTACTGATGCTTCTTTGTTTCCAACCTTCATATTCCAATCATCAGTAATTATGAATGCATGTTGATAGCATGTTTGATCAATTTCAGACTGCAGAAGGTGGTTAAACTTTTCAATGGCTTCATCTTTGGCTTTAATTGTTGGTGCACAAATTTTAATAAGAGTCACATTAACTGGTCTTACCTGTGTTATTGTTAGGTGCTATCGAGTCAGTGTCAACCTCATGCACAACACAATGAACCACTGCCTGGTCCTGTGCTATCTTCACAATTGTTGCTATTCTTGAGCCCATTGTTACAGCCACTGTGTCAATCCATATTGTTGAGAGTCTTCCTCTTTTTCATTGACCATCTACTTTATTAAGCATAATGTTCTTCTCCAGGGACTGGTCCCTCCTGATAAGATGTCCAATATACAACATCCGGCTGTATTTCCTCCAAGACAGATTTGTTTGTTCTTCTAGCAGTCCATAGTATATTCAGTATTTTATTTTTTACCAACACCACCATTCAAATGCATAAATTCTTCTGCAGACTTCCTTATTCATTGTCCAGCTTTCACATGTACAGGAGGCTACTGAAAAGACTATGGCTTGGAGCTGGTGCACCTCAGTCTTCAAACTGACATCTTTGCTCTTAAACACTTTAAAGAGGTCTTTTGCAGCAGATTTGCCCAATGCAATACATCATTTGATTTCTTGACTGCTGTTTCCATGGGCATTGATTGTGGATCCAAGTAGAATGAAATCCTTGACAACTTCAATGTGTTTTCCAGTTATCATGATGTTGCTTATTGGTCCATTTGTGAGGATTTTTGTTTTCTTTATTTTGAGGTATAATCCATATTGAAGGATATAGTCTTTGATCTTCATTAATACATCCTTCAAGTCTTCTTCACTTTCAGCATGCAAGGTTGTATCATGTGGATATCACAGGTTGTTAATGAGTTGTCCTCCAACCTGATGCCTCATTCTTCTTCATATAATCCATCTTCTCAGGTTATTTGCTCAGCATACAGTATGAATGAATAAGTAGGTTGAATAGATATGGAGTATCTATTGAGTAAGTATGTTGCAAAATACAACCCTGTCTTACACCTTTCTAGGGAGCTCTGCTGACATAGTGCCTAAGGCATTTGACTGCTAACCAGAAGGCTGCAGTTTCAAACCCACCAGCCACTCCCCGGAAGGAAGGTTGGGCAATCTACTTCTGTAGTGATACCGCCTCAGAAATCCAAGGAGGGGTCACTATGAGTTGGATCTGATTCCACGGCAGTGGTTGTGTTTTGATTATACACCTTTCCTGAATTAAACCATGTGGTATCCTCTTGTTCTATTAGAATGACTGCCTCTTGATCTATTTACAGGTTCCTCATGAGCACAATTATGTGGTCTGGAATTCACATTTTTCACAATGTTGTCTATAATTTGTTATGATTCATACAGCTGAATGCCTTAACATAGCCAATAAAACACTGGTAAACATCTTTCTGGTATTCTTTGCTTTCAGCCAAGATCCATCTGACATCAGCCATGATATCCCTCATCCATGTCCTCTTTTGAATCCAGCTTTAATCTGGCAGTTCCCGGTTGATGTACTACTGCAACTGTTTTTGAATTTTTCAGTAATATTTTACTTGTGTGTGATATTAATGATATTGTTTGATATTTCCACATTCTATTACAGTAACTTTGTTTGGAATGGGCACAAATATGGATCTCTTACAGTGGATTGGTCAGGTATCTGTCTTCTAAATTTCTTGGCATAAACAGGTAAGCACTTCCAGAATTTTAACTATTTGTTGAAACATCTCAGTAAGTGTGGTAGTTAAGGTTATGTGTCAACTCGGCTGGGCCTGGTTTTGAGTGGCTGGGCAGCTGGTTTTATTTATTCCCTATGATGAGACTGGCAATCAACTCCATGGTGGAATCTGCTGTGAGCAGTTGAGTAGCTGCTTTAGGGATGTGGTCTGCTTCCAGTATATAAGGAGAAGCTTTGGGAATAGTCTACAACTTTTTGGCATGCTTGGAACTTGCATGTAGCAGAGTCTTCATATAGCAGCCTGCCATGTTTCCTGCCAATCTTGGACTGTCTCTGGACTTGAACTAGTGGCCTGTCATGTTGTTTGGTAATATTGGAACTGTGCTAATTTTTGTTGACCTTGGGGCTTGTTAGCCTCAGCAGCCAGTAGCTGCCTGAGTGAAGAGACACCTCTAGCTCCAGTGGGCTGGGAATAAGAGGAAGAGCTGAAGTCCAAGGTCGAGGGGTTTCCACTCAGCCCTTAGAGCTTGGCACTTTGAACTCAGACTTCTAGCCTCCAAAACTGTAAGAGAATAAACTCCTGTTTGTTAAAGCCGTCCACTTGTGGTATTTTTGTCAGAGTGGCATGAAGTAACCAAAACAGTGGGTATTCCATTAATGCCTGTAGCCTTGATTTTGCCAATTCCTTTAGTGCAACTTGTACTTCTTCAATACCATTGGTTCTTAGTCATATGCTACCTACTGAAATGATTGAACTTTGAGTAATTCTTTTTAGTATAGTGACTCTGTATATTCCTTCCATCTTCTTTTGATGCTTCATGCATCATTCAATATTTTGCCCATAAAATCCTTCAATATGCAACTCGAGGCTTGAATATTTTTCTTCAGTTCTTTCAAGCTTGAATGCTGAGCATGTTCTTCCCTTTTGATTTTCTGACTCTAGGTCATTGCACATTTCATTAAAATAGTTTGTCTTCTCGAGTCACCCTTTGAAATATTCTCTTCAGATCTTTTACTTCATTATTTCTTCCATTAGCTTTAGCTACTCTTTGTTCAAGAGCAAGTTTCAGACTTTGTTCTGATATCCAATTTGTTTTTTTCTTTTATTCCTGTCTTTTAAATGATGTTTTGCTTTGTTCATTCATGATGTCCTTAATATCTTTTCACAACACGTCTGGTCTTCTGGCATTGGTGTTCAATGTGTCAAATGTATTCTCCAGACCATCTCTAATTCAGGTGGGAATACTCAAGGTCTTTGTAAGTGTATGGATATTATGTTATCACTGACAGCATTGTACTTCAGGATAGATTATGAAATCTTTCTTTTCTGACCATGAATGTGACACTGTGCTTCTCCAATTTGTCATTCTCAGCACAGTAGACCATGTGATTGTCCAATTCAAAATGACCAAAACTAGTCTATTTCAGCTCACTAATAAGATATTGATCTTTATGTGTTCCATTTCATTTTTGAAAACTTCCACTTTTCCTAGATTCATACTTCATGCACTTCATACATTCCATGTTCCAATTTCTACTGGATGTTTGCAGTTGTTTCTTCTCATTTTGAGTTATGCCACATCAAATGAAGATCCCAAAAGCTTTACTCCATCCATGCCATTAAAGTCTACTCTACTTTGAGGAGGCAGATCTTCTCCAGTTTTATTTTGGGTGTCTTCCAAATGGAGGGGCTCATCTTCCATCACTGTATCATACAATGTTTCACAGCTATTCATAACATTTTCTGTGCTCAATTCTTTCAAAAGTAGACTACCTTGTCTTTTTTCTTAGTTTGTTTTAGTGTGGAAGCTCTGCTGAAACATATCCACCATGGGTAACCCTGCTAGTATTTGTAATACCAGTGACATAGCTTCCAGCATCACAGTAACATGCAAGCCACCACTGTATGACAAACTGACGGACAAATGGTAGTCTGCAGTCAACAATTATTACCTGATTATTTTTCCTTTCCTACTCCATTCCTATCCCTCTAAACCATTCTCTTCTGCCTCTTGCAGTTCTTAATTCCCAGTATGTGATCTATAAAACAGGTTCTTTATCTTTTTCTCTGAAGCGTCTATGTTGTTGTTGTTAGGTG
>NW_006922112.1:211300-211864 GCF_000298275.1 Orycteropus afer afer | reverse complement strand
TTGCCAGTATCCTGGGGGTATGGTTTCTCTGCAGGCCTTTCACACAGATGATGGCTTTCTCTCTCATACCCAAGGTCTTTTAGCACCAAGAAAGATATCTGCCTTACTCTCAGTGATAATTTTAGGGTGTTATTTCCCATTCCCTCTTGCAAACCCTTTCTGCTCCTTTGAGTCTCATGACATCTGCTTGTATCACTCTTCTCTTTCCATGTTGCTGTCATCTACTAGTAACCTGTGGATCTTTCCTCCTCATTCATGGAAAAAATTAGCTTGCAACTCAGTTTTCTTCTTTGACCCTACTCTTGTCATCTTTTTTGGTGATCACCACATGCATGTTGATGGTATATTAACAGTCTGGACTCTCAGTTTCTTGACTTCCTCAAAATTTCAGTATTTTCTTGTACTCTACCTGAGCTATGCATCTTACCTTAGAATTTGGCATCAACAAAAATGGCACCACCTCCAAAGTTTTGAAGGCAAATATATCAATCTGACCATAAACATCCTCCTAAGTTACTTGCTAGGAGCTCTGATAGCCTAGTGCCTAAGGCACTTGACTGCTAA
>NW_006922112.1:203532-209705 GCF_000298275.1 Orycteropus afer afer | reverse complement strand
TGGTGCATTGGTTAAGCACTTGGCTGCTAACTGAAAGTTTGGTGATTGGAACCCACCCAGCATCACCATGGAAGCAAAGTCCTGGCAATCTACTACTATAAAGATCACAGCCGAAGAAACCCTATGGGCTGTTCTACTCTTTCAGATAGGGCTGCTATGGGTTGGGATCAACTTGACAGTAAACAACAACAACAAAGACCTGTACTTCTTGGCTCACGTCCCTTTTCAAAGCCAGCAGCATATAGCATCTTCAAGTCTCTCTCTGACTTTGACCCTCCTGCCTCCTTCTTTCATTGATAAAGACTCTTGTCATTACACTGGGCACATCTGATAGTCCAGGATAATCATCCCATTTCAAGATTCTTAAACTTAATCATATCAGCAAGGTGCCTTTTACCATGTAGGATGGCATTCACAGATTTTGGGGATTAGGACGTGGACAACTTTGGGGAGTCATTACTCTATCTTCTCCAGGAGGGATGGTACCAACACTTTGAAAGAGGTGGTAGAATTATTTCCATAAGGAGTACTATTTCTTACTACATTTGTTATTGAAATGAAAATACACATATACACATCTACGCTACCTTGTCTAGAGCAAGCATTTTGTGTCTGTTGTATATGCACACCACATCTCTAAGAAAAAAGTTTTATGGATAAAGAATAGTTAATGAAATAATAAGAAAAACAATTATCTAATTACTATGGCAAAGGTATTGATAATACCTGAAGTCAGCTTTTTAATTTAAAAGGATGATGTGAGGAAGCCATTTAGGTGATTAGCAACACAAAATTTACCAATTTCATCATCATTGTTTATTAATATTGCTCCCTATCTTATTCTGAATCTATTTCACTTCTCTCCACTATTTTATTCTTTAATTGCCTTATCTATCATATTGATATATATTTTTAAATATTTGTTGCATTTATTCAAGAAAGAATTACATTTAATATAAAATCAGGTGAGCTGCAACACTTCTGTTCAATACTGTACTGCAGAATAAGGGTAAAAGCAGAAACAAAAGGCATACAGATCTGAAAGGAAGAAATAAAATTTTCTTTATGGATGACATACTGTATACATAGAAAATCCTAAGGAAGTTACAGAGAAAACTACTAGAAATAGTAAGTTTTGCAAGGTCTTAAGAAACAAGATGAATATAAAAAAGTCAACTGTATTTCTATATATTAACAGGAAATCATTAGAAATTGAGATAGCATTTACAATAGCATCAAAAATGTAAAATAACTAGGAATAAATTTTAAAAAATTTGTGCAAGAACTATATACACAACAATACAAAATATTACTGAATGAAATCAGAGGTGGCCTAAATAAATGGAGAGATATAACATGTTAATGGATTGGAAGACTCAATATTGTTAAGACATCTGTTATGGACTGAATTATGTCATCCCAAATATGTGTTGTAAATCTTAATCTCCCTGTCTGTAGTTAAAATCCCATTTGGAATAGGTGGTCTTTGTTAAGTTAATGAGACAGGATTAGTGTAGAGTTTGTCTTAAGTCAATTCCTTTTGAAATATAAAAATAGTAAACAAGTGAGCCAGAGAAACAGATCTGGGGAAGAGAGATGCAAAGCCACATGAAAACTGTTCAGGAGCAGAAGCTCAAAGAGACAAGGACCTTTATCCAGAACCAACACAGAGGGAAAGACTTCCCCTAGAGCTGGCACCCTGAATTTAGACTTCTAGCCTTCTAAACTTCGAGAAAATAAATGTCCGTTTGTTAAAGCTACCCAGTGTGGCATTTCTGTTATAGCAACACTAGATAACTAAGGCAATGTCAATTATCCTCAATCTGTTTTATAGAGTCAATGCTATCTTAATAAAAAATCCCATCAAGGGTTATTATTATTTTAATTTTTTTGTATAAATTGCCTAGTTGATTTAAAAAAATCTTTTAGAAAATACAAAAGAATCTAGACTAGCCAAAACAATTTTGACAAAGAGGAACAAAATTAGGGAGGAGCTCTGGTGGCCTAGTGCCTAAGGCACTACTGTTCAAACCCACCAGCCACTCCTTGGAGGAAAGACTGGGCAATCTACTTCCATAGTGATACTGCCTCAGAAATCCAAGGAGGAGTCGCTGTGAATCAGATATGACTCCACAACAGTGAGTTTGGTTTTAGTTTTGAACAAAATTAGAGGACTTAGAGGACCTGATTTCAAGACTTACTATAAAGGTGCAGAAACCTAGATAGTGTGGAATTGGAATAAAAATAGAATATAAATCAGTGGAACAGAACAGAAAAAAAAAAAAAAAAAAAAAAAAAAAGAAAGAAACCAAAAGAATAGAGTCCAGAAATAAGTTCACACATATATGATCATGCAATTTTAAATAAAGATGCTGACATAAAAGAGTCTTTTCAATAAATGTTGCTGAAACATGAGCCTCAATCTTTAATTTTCACCACACCAAAAAATTAACAAAAAATTGGATCACAGGCCTAAATGTAAAACATAAAACTATAGTGTCTAGAAGAAAATACAGGAAAAAAATCTTTGTTACCTTGGGTTGTCCAAAGGTGTCTTAGATAGGACATAAACAACATGAGCCATAAGAAAAAAAATAGATAAATTGGGTTTCATCAAAATTAAAATATTTGTCCTTTAAGACAGTTAAGAAAACCAAAACACAAGCCACAGACAGGGAAAGAAAGAAAGAAAGAAAGAAAAAAAAACAAAAAAAAACCATATATTGTGTCCAGAATAAAGAGTTTTTACAACTCAAGTATAAGAAGATAATCGATTGAAAATGGGCAAAAGATTTGAACAGACACTTTACAAAAGAATAAATTTAAATGGAAAATATGCTTAACATCATTAGGAATTAGGAAAATGAAAACTAAAACTACTCTTATAATGACTAACATGATAATAAGGAGCCCTGGTGGCACAATAGGTAAGAGTTTAATCACTAACAGAAAGATTGGTGGTTTGAACCCACCCAGTGGTTCCATGGGAGAAAGATATGGTGATCTGTTTCCATAAAGTTTTACAGCCAAGAAAACCCTATGGGGCAGTTCTACTTGTCACATGGGATTGCTATGAGTTGGAATTGACTCGATGGTATCCAACAACAGCAACAACTTGATAATACCAAATGTCGGTGACAATTTAGAGCAACTGGAACTCTTATACATTGCAAGTGGGAGTGTAAATTGGTACAACTTCAGAAAACAATTTCAAGGTTCCTTACAAAGTTAAACTTATACTTACCATATGTATGATCCAGAAATTCTACTCAGGTATTTACCAAAGAGAAATTAAGATATGTGGTCACAAAAAGACTTGTATACAAATTTTTATAGTAGCTTTATCCAAAATACAACAAACTGGAAACAATACAGATGTCCATCAAAAGATGAAAAGATAAAAAGATAAATATTCATACAATGAAATACGCATTGTTGTTATGTGCCATTGAATCATCTCTGACTCACAGCGACTTTATGCACAACAGAACGAAACACTGCCGGGTCTCGTGCCAGCCTCACAATCTCTACTATACCTGAACCCATCACTGAAGCCACTGTGTCAATCCATCTTGTTGAGGGCCTTCCCCTCTTTGTTGACCTTCCACTCTACCAAGCATGACATCTATCTCCAGAGAATGGTCCCTTCTGACAACATGACCAAAGTATATGAGATGAAGTCTGGCCATCCTCACTTGCAAGGAGCATTCTGGCTGCATTTCTTCCAGGACAGATTTGTTAGTTCTTTTAGCAGTCCATGGTACTTTCAGCATTCTTTACCAACACAGCAACTCAAAAGTATCAACTCTTCTTTGATCTTCCTTATTCATAGTCCAGCTCTCACATGCATATGAGGCAACTGAAAATACGATGGCTTAGGTTAGGCACACCTTAGTCTTCAAGGAGGAGACATCTTTGCTCTTCAGCGCTTGAAAGAGGTCTTTTGCAACAGATGTGCCCAATGCAATACATCTTTTGATGTCTTAACTACTGCTTCCATTGGTGTTGATTGTAGAACCAAGTAATATGAAGTCTTTGACAACTTCAGTCTTTTCTCCATCCATCATGATGCTACTTATTGATCCAGTTCTGAGGATTTTTGTTTTCTTTATACTGAGGTGTAATCCATACTGTAGACTGTAGTCTTTGATCTTTATCAGTCAGTGCTGCAAGTCATCTTCACTTTCAGCAAGCAAAGTTGTGTTGTCTACATATCACAAGTTGTTAATAAGCCTTCCTCCAATCCAATGAAATACTATTCAGCAATAAAAAAGAATGAGCTGCTGATTGCCTAACATAATGAATATAAAAATTATGCTAAGCAAAAGAAGGTAGAAACAGGAAATACTGTATGATATCATTTACATGAAAGTCTAGAAAAGATAAAATTAATTTTTATAGACAGAAATCAGATCAGTGGTTGCTTAGGGTGAATGTATATATGGGATATTGAATGGGAAGGAAGATAAAGGGAACTGTTTAGGGTGGTAGAAATGTTTTACCTTGATTGTGGTGGTGGTTACGTTTATCAGACCTTATCAGATTAGACGCTTAAAATGGGTGCATTTTATTGTATGTAAAGTACAACTTAATAAACTTGATTTAAAGGGAAAAAAAAATGGAGTGATCTAAGGTTTTACATTTCACTCACCTAAAATATTCTTCTCCTTTGCAGTTCCACGGACAACTCTACAAATCAATTTTGTGGGAAAAATAGGTATGTGAAAGTGGACAATTTATTACTCTGGACTGACCAAGTTTCCTCATCAGTAAAATGTGGATAAGATTAGATAAATCAATTCACCCATTTAATAAATATTTATTAATGCCTACTATTGGGTATGGTAAATTGAAGAAAACTTGATACATCTGAATAATAATTATGGTGAAGACTACTGAATACACCATGGGCAGTCAGAAGAACGAACAAATCTGTCTTGGAAGAATTACAGCCAAAATGCTCCTTAGAAATGAGGATGATGAGACTTTGTTTCATGTACTTTGGACACGTTATCAGGAGGGGCTGGTCACTGGAGAAGGACGCCATGTTTGGCAGAGGGGCAGTGAAAAACAGGAAGACATTCAATGAGATAGACTGACATAGTGGTTGTAACAATGGGCTCAAACATAGTAACAATCATGAGAATGGTGCAGGACCAGGCAGTGTTTCATTTTGTTGAACACAGGGCTGCTGTGAATTAGAGCCAACTCCAGAGCAATTACCACCACCACTATGGGGTAAGGTTCTAGAGATACAGAGCTGAAAAAGAAAAGGTGTTTTCATCAAGGAGCTCACAATCTATTGGAAGGCAAAGGCAAGCTAACACATGATTATGAGAAGTATATGACTATTTAAGGTATGACCTTGCATATATCTCACCTGAAGATCAGCTGAAGAATAGATTTGATGCACTGAACACCAGTGACCGAAGACCAGATGAGTTGCGTGTGGGGTGACATCAAGAACATCATACATGAGAAAGCAAAAGGTCATTAAAAAGACAAGAAAGGAAGAATATATCAAAATGGATGTCGGAAGAGACTATGAAACTTGTTCTTGAATGCAGAGTACCTAAAGTGAAAGGAAAAAATGTTGAAATAAAAGAGCTGAACAGAAGATTCAAAGGGCAGCTCGAGAAGACAAAGTACTATAATGAAATGTGCAAAGATGTGAACTTAGAAAAGCAAAAAGGAAGAACACACTCAGCATGTTTCAAGCTGAAAGAGTTGAAGAAAAAGTTCAAAACTTGAATTGCAATATTGAAGGATTTTTCTTTTTAAATTTTTATTATGATCTGGGTGAAAGTTTACACAGCAAATTCATTTTCCTTACAGCAGTTCATACACATTTTGTTTCATGACATTGACTGTAATCCCTACAATGTAACAGCTCTCTCTTCACATCCTCCTTGTAATACCTCTTCCCTGTGTCCTTCTTTCCTATGCATTGTTTTTTGTTTTTGTTGTTATTTGGGTGAAGGTTTACAGAGCAAATTTACTTTCCACACAGCAGTTCACATATACTTTGTCTCATGACATTGACCACAATTTACCACAATGCAACAGCTCCCCTCCCACTTCCTCCCCATAGTCACCTCTTCCCTGTGTCCATCCCTCCATGAACTCAGGAGCTGTCTTCCTGTGCATAAGCAGCCCTTCTTTCTCCCATGATT
>NW_006922112.1:202605-203432 GCF_000298275.1 Orycteropus afer afer | reverse complement strand
ACTCTTTTGGAGAAGTCTTTGGAAGCACATAAAAATTTAAGTTTTAGAAAGTCCCAATCATCTGGTTTCTCTTCTAGTGTTTGTGCATTTTGAGTTATGCTTGTTAGTCTATTCATCCCATATATTAGGGCCCTTAAATTTGCCCCTAGATTTTCCTTAAGGAACTGTAAAATTTTAGGTTTCACATGTAAGTCTTTGATCCATCTGGAGTTCATTTTTGTGTATGGTGTGAGGTACAAATCATCTTTCATTTTTCTGCAAATGGATCTCCAGTTTTGCCAGCACCATTTAGTAAACAAACATTCTGTTCCCCATTTAATGGATTCTGGCCCTTTGTCAAAGATCAGCTGACTATAGGTCGATGGATCTATTTCTGGGTTCTCAATTCTATTCCGTTGGTCTATATATCTGTCATTAAAACAATACCAGGCAATTTTGACTACTGTGGCTGCATAGTAGGTTTTTGAGATCTGGCAGTGTGAGACCTCTTACTTTGTTTTTCTTCTTCAATAGTGCTTTGCTTATCCGAGATCTCTTTCCTTTCCATATAAAGTTACTGATTATTTTTTCCATATCCCTAAAGAATGTTGATGGGATCTGGATTGGAATTGCATTGAATGTGTAGATTGCTTTGGGTAGAACTGACATTTTTACAATGTTCAATCTTCCTATCCAGGAGCATGGAATGTTCTTCCCTTTATGTAGATCTCTTATGGTTTCTTGAAGTAGTTTTTAATAGTTTTCTTTGTAGCGATCTTTGTATCCCTGGTAAGATTTATGCCCAAGTATTTTATTTTTTTGGTAGCTATTGAAAATGGTATTGATTT
>NW_006922112.1:185866-200573 GCF_000298275.1 Orycteropus afer afer | reverse complement strand
ATCTTTCAAAGAAAGTGGTGTATTAAAGTCTCCCACTATAACTGTGGAGTCATCCATGTGGCTTTTCAAGTCTTTTAAAAGTCTGATTTATGTATTCTGGGGCTCTTTCATTGGGTCCACAGATATTTATTATGGTTATATCTTCATGTTCAATTAATCCTTTAATCATTATATAATGTCCTTCCTTGTCTCGTATGTTAGTTTTTGTTTTAAAGTCAATTTGATCAGAAATTAATATTGCCACCCCTGCTCTCTCTTACAGTTGCCATTTGCTTGATATATCTTTTTTGGACCTTTAATTTTTAGTCTATTTTTGTCTTTATCTCTAAGTTGTGTCTCTTGTAGGCAGCATATTGTTGGGTTTTGTTTTCTTATCCAATCTGCAACTCTCCATCTCTTGAGTGGTGCATTGAATTCATTAACATTCAGGGAAATTATTGATACATTTGAATCCTATGCATTCTTGCTCCCTGAGTTATTTCCCTGTGCAAATACTGCCCTTCTGTTGTCCCATGGTTGATCATTCTAAGGATTGTATCTACGTGATGTAAATGTTCGCCCTATATGTGTATTGTTTTTCTGGAATCCACGGGAGTGAGTTCAACTCCAGACCTGAAGGGTAACTAGGGGCATAGTCTTGAGGGTCTGACCAGGCTCTACCAGCCACTAAACCTGGTCTTTTTTTATGATTTTGAGTTTAGTTCCACAATGTTCTCCCACTCTATCCAGGATCTCCTGCACTGATCCCTTTCCACGTAGTTGACAGTGGTAGTCAGGTACCACTTAGTTCTTTCGGGTCTCATGGTCATATAGGCTGAGGTTTGCATGGTCCACTAGTCCCTTGGCAAAATACTGAATGATGCAGGAATTATCAAAGGACAATGGAAGGAATACACAGAGTCATTTTACCAAAAAGAATTGATCAACATTCAGCTATTTCAGGAGGTGATCAAGGACCCATGGCATTTAAGGAAGAATCCAAACAGCACTGAAGAAACTGGCAAAGAACAAGTCTCCAGAAATTGATGGGATAACCACTGAGGGTTTTAACAACAGATGCAGTGCTGGAGGTGCGTACTCATTTATGCTAAGAAATTTGGAAGACAGCTATCTGGCTGACTGGAAGAGATCCATATTTGTGAGTATTTCAAAGAAAGGTGATCCAACAGAATGTGGAAATTATCAAATAATATCATTAATATCACATACAAGTAAAATGTTGCTGAAGATAATTAAAAAATGGTTGCAGTAGTATTTGACAGGGAACTTTCAGAAATACAAGCTGGATTCAGAAGAGGATGTGGCATGAGGGATAGCATTGCTGATGTCAGATGGATCTTAGTTGAAAGCAAAGAGTACCAGAAAGATGTGTACCTGTGTTTTATTAACTATTCAAAGGCATTCAACTGTGTGGATCATAACAAATGATGGGAATTCTAGAGCACTTAATTGTGCTCACGAGGAACTTGTATATAGATCAAGAGACTGTGTTTGAACAGAATGAGGGAATACTGCATGGTTTAAAATCAGGATGGAATGCGTCACGGTTATAGCATTTCACCATACTTATTCAATCTGTATGCTGAGCAAATAATCTGGGAAGCTAGACTATATAAAGAAGAATGTGGCATCAGGATTGGAGGAAAACTCATTAATAACCTGTGATATGCAGATGACACAGTCTTTCTTGTGGAAAGTGAAGTAGATTTGAAGCACTAACTGATGAAGATCAAAGACTACAGTCTTCAGTATGGATTACATCTAAACATAAAGAAAACAAAAATCCTCACAGCTGGACCAATAATCAACATCATGATAAATGGAGAGAAGATGGAAGTTGTCAAAGATTTCATTTTACTTGCATCCACAATCAACACTCATAGAAGCAGCTTCATGGAAATCAGATGTCTTACTGACTGGGAAAATCTGTTGCACAAGACTTCATTAAAGTGTTGAAGAGCAAAGATGTCATTTTGAAGACTAAGGTGTGCCTAACCCAAGGCATGGTATTCTCAATCGTCACATATGCTTGTGAAAGCTGGACGATGAATATGGAATACCAAAGAACAAGTGATGCCTTTGAATTGTGTTGGAGAGGAATACTGAAAATACCATTGTTGTTATGTGCCATCGAGTTGTCTCTGACTCAGAGACCTTATGCACAACAGAACAAAACACTGCCTGGTCCTGTGCCAGCCTCACAATCCCTACTATATCTGAGCCCATTGCTGCAGCCACTATGTTAATCCATTTTTTTGAGGGCCTTCTCCTTTTTCATTGACCCTCCACTTTACCAAGCATGACATCCTTTTCCAGAGAATGGTCCCTTCTAACAACATGACCAAAGTAGGTGAGATGAAGTCTGGCCAGTCTCACTTCCAAGGAGCATTTGGCTGCACTTCTTCCAGGACAGGTTCATTTTTTCTGGCAGTACATGGTATTTTCTTCACCAAAGCACACCAAGGATTATAAGGATGGCACAAGACCAGGCAGTGTTCTGTTCTGTTGCACATAGGGTCTCTATGAGTCAGAATTGACTTGACAGCACCTAACATTTAAGGTATGAGAACTCATAGATGGGCAGTCTCCCTGATCTTATAACACTTGAGTTAGCTTTTGAGGTATAGGTAAGAGGTAAAGAGGAAAGAGAAGGCATTCCAATCAGAGGGAGTCGTGTGACCAAAGGGCCAAAGAGAAATGTGTTCAAGCTTAGTATGTCTGGAGCATAGAATCCATCCTTGTACAGTAATGGTTGTTTGTAAAGGAAGAAAAGAACTATCCCCTCACTCCTCTAATCTGAGCAGTGTGTTGATAGGAGTTCTGTATCAAATAATGATGCTCATGTTATAGTGGATCCTCTAAAAAGTAAAATGACTGCAGCATCAGTTAGGGTTCTTTCTGTTGTAAACAGAGTATTTTGGGTCCTATAACTAAGTAGTCTTAGGGTAGCCTGTTGGAGTGTGACCCGGGGCTCAACATTGTCTATTCCTAGGCTGTAGAAATTCTATATCCTACATTTTCTCTTGCTCATATCCAGCTTCTCTTAAAGATTAAACCAAGCTTCACAATTGAGTTTCATAGTCCTCATTCGTCTTATATTTCACATTTGGAAATGATTCCTGTGGCCAGAGAGATGGTACATGGTAACTGGCTTGGCCAGGATTCAGAAGTAAGTAAGGTGGGGTGGGAGTTAGGCTCATCTGAGGTACATGGGGGAGGAGAAGGTCTAAAAGTATAAATTAGAAATTTTTGAGAAAAAGGGAGAATGCTTACTAAGGAGGGAATATGTTTTAAGAAAAATAGATTCCAACAATTTTCAGAACATTTCAGAGGATACTAATACAAGTGGACAACTTTCTTTCTTCCTCTTCCACCCCTAGAGGACTTGTCAATGAAAACTTCCTTCAGAATATGGTGACTTGAGAATCAGAACATGTAGACAAAATACTATCACTCAGTATTATAAGCACCATATTAATGAATAAACAGTTTTATAAGAATGAAGAGAAAGGAATAATTAATTCCAATTTATAGGCTCCAGAGTATCTTCACAATAGAGATTTTTGAGTGGGGACTTGAAAAATGGGAAAGGTCCTTCTGATAGAGACAAAAGTGCAAGGCCATGGCTGGAGGAGTATGTGATCTGATAAGGCTGAAGTTTAGGATATGGATGTAGTGCAGTGAATTACTTAATATGGCTCCTCTAGCCATGGTCTTTGTGACTCCCACCAAATGACTACGTGGGACTATGCAAATGTGAGGTGCTTGTAGCACACTGAGATTGGATAGATTGTTAATAATGAAAATAAAGTACACAGCACCTTTGTGGGGGTGGGATCATGCAAATAATGTGTATGAGACTCTAATGTGGGGATTGGTCAGTTTTGTCATCTCACTAGGCTTGAAATAAGTCATCCCAGAGGTGGGATTGGGCAGTGTTTCATTCTGCTGTGGGGTTGCTATGAGTCGGAAATGACTCGACAGCACCTAATAACAACAAAGAGGTGGAAAAGGTGGATCTTGCTATCATCAAGAAAGAAGAGCCAGGAGTGGAGCTCCTCCTTGGACCTGAGATCACTGCAGTGAGATGGCAGAGAAACAACAGAGAAATGGCAGGGAAAGGTGACAGCAGAACCAAGAGACCAGCAGGAGACAGAGTGGCAGACTTCCTAGCCTACAGAGGGAGAAAGTTGAATGCCTTTCAGCAGGAGGCTTACTGGTGGAGTGGGTACCTCTCTGGGCACCTATCAGCAATGCTAAAAGAGCTTTGTAACACTTGCCTGAGCAGGGCAGAGGCCGAGGCCTAGAGAAGCATGCCTGCAGCACAGTTTAGAAGAAGCCATCCTGATTGAAGAATTGTATCCTGAGTTTCTGATGCTGAAATGTAACCTGTTACTTTCCTAATAAACCCCATAATCATGAATTTTGTCTGTGAATTGTGTAGCCACTGTGACAAATTATTGAACACAGCAGAGAAGAGAGTGCCATGGGAGGGATGGCTGATGTCAGATTTGGCAAAAAGGGTTGAGACTGGTGGCATGTGTGAGCTTCACATCATAGGAACCAGTGCTGGGCTGTTGATGTTCACTTCAATTCTTACTCTCTCTTGTGAAGTTAGAGGAGGTCAGATGCTTCCTCCATGTCCTTTTGGTAATGGATCAGTTGTGGGAGTATGAGAATGGAAAAATCAAGCTGTGAAGAGTTTTTCCTGCCATCTTATAGAGCCTGGACTTTATTCTTTAAGAAATGGGGAGTCATTGAATTTTTTAAGCATGGAAGTGGCACAGTCAAATCTATATTTAGAAAATGTAGAAACAGATTAGAATACTTCATGAACCAAGTGTTGGAGACAAAGCTAAGTTTTGAGGTGGAAGGCTGAGGAAGTTCAAGTCTAATTCTATTTTCTCTGTGAAATCAGAGGAGCAAGAACTTGCTGAAGGTGAGGGGGTGTTATGAGTTAAGGCCACCTCGAGATTTCTTCTAGCCAGAATGCTGCATTACAGAAACATTCTGGTCAGAAAGAGTTCAGTACACTCTTCCATAATATAAGGTTATTATTACAGGGTGGATGAGTGAATTACATTATGTCGCTGGGTGAATTAAAATCAGAAGGGCTACATACCATTTGTTTATTAGCCAATTTCACTGTAAATGCCAATGGCCACAGAATAATTATATAAGTATCACTGGTGACTCAGATCCTTGTGATCACAGGCAGAGGAGATGTGAGGCACAGGGGATGCCTCAGGAGGGTACAGGAGGAAGGAGGTTAAGGGAGGTAGAGTCAGGGGATGCAGTTAGAGATGAAGTTCCTAACTGGAGTGGGCAAGGCCACCTGAATTGCCTCAATGCAGTATTTTAAGAAGCAGCCAGAGTAGCACATGGCAGAGAGGGCTTTGTGGCAGCAGCAAAATGTGTGGCAGCTTGCCAGGTTTGGCTCTGGGATTCAGATTCAGAACTACTGGCTGAAGCTACCTGTTCCAAATGAAAGGATCTGCTACGCCGGAGTCCATTCATTTTTTTTTTTTTTTTTTAAGAAAGAGTCTCAAATTATAAAGAAAAATTATACAAATGCTAATGAGGCTGGGCATTCTTAATACAGTTACTCCTTCCTTATCAACTCTTTCATTATCCAACATTTCACATTTACAACAACAATGAAAAATCCAGTATCTGACTATTTTGCTCGTTAATGACGGATGTCTAGCAGTAATGAATGCTGAGATACTATGCGAGAATATCGCTGGTTCTGACGGTTAAGGTTACATGTCAACTTGACTAAGCCACGGTTCTCAGTAGTTTGGCAGTTATTTAATGATGCAATTTGGCAGTTATGTAATGTTTGGTAAAGTAGAAGGCTGGCAAAAAAGGGGAAGATGAGATGGACTGATACAGTGGCTGCAATGATTTGCTCAAGCTTAGCAAGGATTGTGAGGCTGTGGGACTAGGCAGTGTCTTGTTCTGTTGTACACAGGGTTGCTATGAGTGACTGACAGCACCTAACAACAACAGTTGTCCTCTGTTTTGTGATCTGATGCAGTCATTCTCCATTTTCACATAATGCTGATTTTTGCTTAATGATCTTTGGAGCCTAACCATGTCACTAAGTGAGCAGTGAGTGCATATTATCCTCTACCACTTGACCTTAAAGTGTTGTATTTAAAACTAATTTCCAACAACATCTTATATTTCCTTGCCATTTTGCAGCTTGAAAAACTTCTTTCAAATATATTTTTTTATTTGGTGCTATACACCCTTGAAAGGTAAACAGAGCAGCTATGGTTTTTTACCACCCTTGCTTTTACAAAATTACAGAGAAGAACAATTAAATTATCAAAGGACTACATGCTAGAACCAGAACTCCCTAGTCTAGCATTTTTTCTACTAGACTATTATAATGTCTCTTCTAAAAGACCTTATGAATATTCTACCAAAGAAGGAAGCTAAAGTTGGACATTCTGTACACATATGACCTTAGTCCCTTCAACACTCTCTCTCCTCCTAACACTTTTTCTTCATTTTCTCAAAGTGGGAGGAAGGACACAATAGTTCTTCCTGTGGAAGGACACAACCACAATGGCATGTGGTTGCCATCTCAATGAACATGCATTTGCACACAGAGAATGGCAAGGCATATGATTGTAACTGTATCACCTTCAAAAGCAATAAAACAGGATTTATTAAGACTCAATAGCAGAGTAAATTATTTAGTCCTCAGTAAGTCAACAAGCAGCAGATGAATAAAGACATATACTGTAGGTTCTCAAATTAATAACTAACTATACCAAACTCTACTACAGTTGCAGTCTTGTGCTAAACTTCACACTTTCCTAATATATAGGATCTAAATAAGACTTGTTAAATACATTTGGATAAAATTTAATTCTAGGCAACCCATGAGAGTATCACTCTATCAATGATTTATATTTTGTTGAAGTTATCAGTATCTTACATTTTAATCTAAAATTGAAAGATAATAGTTTTTGGACATTCCTCCACCTATTATGAATCCATCTCACAGAAAGGGTAGGCCTTTAGGAAGTAACATAAAATAATACCTGTCACTTTTAATAGAGACCAAAATAAGACTGATGTCTTGTATAACGTCTTCAGTTCTGGAATGCATGTCCAGTACCTCCTTCTCGTTTCCCTCAGCTGCTTTGCCCTAGCAGCAAATCTCCTTAAATCAAACTTCAGTCAAGGTGAGCATGGTTTTCAGTTCTTCATTCCCTAGGGTATGCTTCCAAAGTAACAGAATCTGCAACAGAGCTCAGCAGGGCCACGTCTTTTAACTGAGAGATGGAAGGTTGGGAAGCTCCAAAGGCTCATCCCATAATCCTCTCTTTTCAGAGTGCAGAATACAACACTGTCAGAGGGGGCAACTATATCTGACCTTCCCAGTAGAGACCTTTAAGGTAGAAATGAAATGGAAAGGGATCTAGATGTTTGGTGAGAAGATGCCAAAACACCAAAGTGACTTCCTACTTAAAGCATTATCTTACTCATCATCCCACCCTCCAAACGGCACCCACCCATGGCTCTGAGGGAAGAGCATTTCATAAGATAAAACAATACATTATCTAGTGATAAATTTACAAACTGACAGAAGAGAATTGTTCCGGAAGTTACATTACCTCTTCAAGTTTATTACAGTATCTTCAGTTCTTATTGCATATATTGTTACATGCCTTTTACAATCCAGGATTATATATACAGTATGCGCAATTTAGTAGAAGTTATGTCTATTGCTTCTCTTGAAAATCAGCAGCATGCAGTGCAGTATTTGGTGTGCAGTTATTGTTTCAAAAAGTGAGCTACTACTTAGGTTTAACTGCAAAGGGAACATGATCTTTATTGGCTTCTATGTATAGTTTAATTTTGGTTTTATGCAGAGTTTGCATAGTTCATGATTAGTTTCAAATGAAAAAGTAGATGTGTTGTCAGTGACCCTGAGGAAGATCAGGTGACAGTAGCAAACAGAAAAATTTGAAGAAGAGGCATAACTTTTAAAGTGGAAAGGTCAGCAAGCACTGCCTGAAACAAAAACCAAAAAGAATTATTATCATCAGTATTCCAATCAGCAAAGCAAAGTTCATAAAGTAAGGTACAACAGAGACAGCGTGACAAGTCAGCCTTCAGCACACACCCGAATTCTTCAGATGGGCCCTACATCTCTGTACTAAAGCTACACCTTTCCTGCACTTTTCTGAATTTCTCCATGTTAGTTCATGTACAAAGTGCTGAAATGTGCAGTAGAAAATAACCTGGACTTCAGCCTTCAGCCTTCTTCAAGTATACAAGGTAGCATGAGTTTATAAGAGGTCTAACATTTCAAGTTGCTTCTATAAATAAACGTACATTATGAATCGTGGTCCTGTTGTACTGGTATAAGGAGTCACTGACTTCAGGAAATCATTTTGAGATGAAACTAATGTTTATTCAGTTGCAAAATGCATAAACATCCCTTTCTTTTTTTAAAAAAAGAATGTAGGCAGCTATTTTAAGGATAAAATTTACATTTCTATGAGAGATGACAGACTAATACAGTAAGCCACTATTTAATGAACCATATTTCAGGTGTAAATTGTTCCACTGAAAAATAATTGGCTTTAAATAATTAACTGATGATTCAAAATAATCCCCAAACCTATATATCATTACTATATCATCTAAATGAATGCCATCTTACCCTCTCAACTAGGTTTTCTCTGTCCTGTGAGCATAACGTGTGGACATGAACAATAATAAGAAATGTAACATAAGCCCTGATGGTTTCTATTGAAATTACTAGGGATCTAGTTTCCTATAATGATGATAATGGCTTCCTATAGTAATCTTGTTTATGACTCCTTCACAAGCAGTTTGTTTTCATGTAACAAAGGAGTTCTGAATATTTAATACTACTTAGCTCAGAAGTTATAGGTTTTACCAAAGTTAAAAAATGAGGCTGAGAGAAGTGTGTGTCCTATGCATCTGAGACAAAAGTGCCCAAGGCTGGCACTCTTTTGGGAACTATTTCCATCTCCTTGGAGTGAAACTTATCCTTACTTCAGCTGCAGCCAGTGATGTCACCTCCATCAGGTTCACTGCTCGGAAAGCAAACACGGCAGCTGCCAGGACTGGAAAAGAATGAACACTATTTCAACTGCTGGCCTCCTCATCAGCCTGACATATTTACTGCTATGCCCACCACCAACTAGGAAAGCTCACAACAGCACTTTATACAACTGCACACCAGCATTCCGAGTTAACATCTGTGATGAATGGAAATCATCGACTCCAGAGAACAGTGCCTGATAGCTAGACAAACTGAATCCCACATTTTTGAAAAACAGGAAAATTCAATGGTCTTAAAAACTATTTCATAGATTGCTTCTTTGATATCTACAACTTAAATGATAAGGTTTTGAAATGGCCTGAAGATCCAATGACTGTCTTATAGATGAAGGTTTACTTGGATGTGGATGTTTCTTAGTAAGACAAGTGAGGTGCTTCTCGTGTGCTGTTATTGACATTGATGGTAAGCACTGATGGGTCGTCCCTAACATGGAACCCTGTGCCTTCCTGAGAATCACCCTCCCTGCTGTCCCGCAGGACAGCTTTCCAAAGATGGCACAAAGGATGAGGCCATGCCTGTGCTGGGCTCTGGCAGCTGCTTGTGGCTGAGGAGCAGAAGTCAGGAGCCAGGCTTCTTCATTTCCCCAGACAGAGGCAGAGTGCAACCAGTGACTAGGAAGCCTTTTTCTAGCGGATGACAGAATTTTTGCAGTCTGGCAAAAAAGCATTAGGATTAGTGACAGAGGAAGATTCTGGTGAGAAGAAAAGACGATAGTGGTAAAACAAAATTTAAAAGGTCAAGAAGGCTGGTATTATTCAATCTTTAATTGAAAAAGAAAACACAGATATTTTAAAGTCACTGAGTTTCATGTTTCCCCAAACCCCAAATTCACTGCCATTGAGTTGATTCTGACTGAAAAACATTTCTGAGGACTAGCAACTTTTTTATAGCTTCCAATATCTGGAATCATAAATAAATACTATGGAGATGGTTTAGAAGCTACTAGTGACTGGGGGCACTAGTTCATTTATTATTTTTTTTGTGTGTATAATTGAACAGAGTTAATGAAAGCATGACAGGATGGTCAAATTTTCTGCTGTAGCAGGAAGTAGTTTTACATGGTGGGAAATTGTTTTGCCAAAGGTAAATGTGAGGGGGTGAAAAAAGAGCAGCTCACTAATTGACCTCAGCACGCAAAACGCTCATGTGCTCAGAACCTTTATTTATCTTGGTGTCACATCACAGACGTTCCTTTCTGTTTGCTTCATGTTTGGTTTGCCCAGCCCTTCCGCAGAAAGGACTGTTTGCCAAGGAGCAAAGATCTATACTTTGGGATATTTTCAACTGAAATCATGCTTCATACGAGATTTAAAAGCTAATATCTACTTTTGGTCTTTTAAACTATTCTTCTTATTATTTGAATTCTAAGCAACTCTATCACGAACATTAAGACACCTTGCTTTAAAGAGTCTCAAATTAATTCACAATTAAAGGCAGAGATATTTACTGAAATATTTCTAAGTTCAATATAACTCAAGGAGCTCTGGTTGCACAGTGCCTAAAGCATTTGACTGCTAACCAGGAGCCTGGTGGTTCAAACCCACCAGCCACTCCTCGGAAGGAAGGTCGGGCAATCTACTTCCGTAGGGATACTGCCTCGGAAACCCAAGGGGGGGGGGGTTGCTATGAGTTGGGTCTGACTCGATGGCACATAACAACAACAACAACAACAACCTTCCAGAGAGGAGTTCTGGTGGCGTAGTGTCTAAGGCATTTGACTGCCAACCTTCCAGAGTGGAAAACCTCTTTACCCTTCAGATGACAGCTAAAAAGCCATTCTACTTTTGGAAAGTCCTAACTGTTTTCTTATGCTGAAATTTCTTCTTTATCATGCTCTGATATCTTCTTAAAATTATATTAAAAGCTATATATAATATTGTTCAAAACCCATGGAATACTCATAGGATAATTATTTGGTGAAAAGTCTAAAATCTTGTCACCTGAGAAATGGTAGCAGAAAACAAGATTACTCAGCCTAGAAAACAAAAAATTTTGCAGAGAGGCTGGGAATTCAACAGTGGAAAAAACAGATAGTGACTTTGGTTTCACAGCAGTGCATTTTAACAAGTCATATTATCTGGAAATTAAATGGGTTACATGGGGTCCAGCATAGCAACGATCCTGAGGATGGGGCACGACCGGACAGTGTTTTGTTCTGTTGCATATAGGGTCACTATGAGTTGGAACTGACTCCACGGCACCTAACAACAACAACAACAACAACAACTGGTAACACAGGAATTACACAATACTGAAGTGTTCAAACATAGGATGAAGACTACTTGTCAGAAATATTTAAAAGAAGTTACACCTGATTATTTCTATGATTCCTTCCACATCATTGCCATTTGGCCAAAAGACATGAGCACAGACTATTCTCTCCTAACTCGTATTTGTGTGGACACGAGAAAAAATTGAGAGAAGGATACTATGAGTTGTGAAAAAAAAAAAAAACAAAACAAAACCATCAGTAAGTGATGTCTCTGGTTACAGCAGTGGTGACATCTATCCTCACAGTACTCTAACATTCTCTTTCAAAATGACACCCAATTACTATAAACCAAACCCAAACCAAACAGACTGCTGTTGAGTCGGATCCGACTCATAGTGACCCTTCCTTGGGTTTCTGAGGCGGTATCACTACGGAAGTAGATTGCCCAACCTTCCTTTCGAGGAGTGGCTGGTGGGTTTGAAGCACCAGCCTCTTGGTTAGCAGTCAAATACCTTAGGCACTACACCACCAGAGCTCTTAGCATTTCAAAATATGTTAATATGATATCCAGAGAATCTTCTGCAAGAAAATGTTCTTCTACTATGCATTATTTCCACAATAGCCTAGATATGTGGGCTATTCAAGGTTATCAGTTTAAGGTAAGGAAACAAAGGCTTACAGAGGTTAAGTCGTTCAAGATCATACAAATGTAGGTTGCATGATTGACAACTTTTCTACTCTTCATCCAGGTTATTAAAACCTTTCAATGATTATTTGGATTTCCTGATAATCCCAATAATAGCAATAATTGAGTCTATGTGGCACAAGGAAAGCAGATCAATATAATTGACAAGGAATTGGGGCCCTTTTGGTTTTCTCTAGTGTAATCATACAACTGCCTTTGTGCCTATCTGTTGTGAAGGGCTTTATTAAATAAGAGGTGAGTTAGTGGCTTCCTGAAAAAACAATTAAACTTTTTTTTGGCCTAAGAGAATGTCTGAAAAGGGAAACTCAACCACAAGGACAGGAGTCAGAGATTGTTAGAAAAAAGGAACAGGTTTTGAATTCAGGGTAAATGGGCCCAGAAGAGTTGGACCCAGGTAACTGATGTCAGCTGTGCAGGGAGTCTTGGTGTCAGCCTAGATGTTAGGTAGTAGCTGAGAAGTACAGAACAGCCCACACTGTACAGAGGAATACAGAAGCATATCCACCCTCTGCTGTGCAGGTCTCACGGTGGCTGGGGACAGAAGCCTTGACTGGATTCAAACAGTGGAGCGGGAAGGAGAGGAACAGGGACTTTTCTGGGAGCCAAAAAGATTAAGAAAAAGAATAGACTGATTTTTAGCAGTTGTTGTTGTTGTTATTATGTGCCGTCAAGTCAGCCCCGACTCATAGCGACCCCTCCTTGGGTTTCCGAGGCAGTATCACTACAGAAGTAGGATTGCCCAACCTTCCTTCCGAGGAGTGACTGACTGGTGGGTTTGAACCGCCAGCCTTCTGGTTAGCAGTCAAGTGCTTTAGCCACTATGCTACCAGAGCTCCTTTTAGAAGTAACTAAATCACGGAACTCTGTATTTGTCTTCCAAGCCTGAAAAATCTATTATATGTTCCTGCGTTAGAAAGGATGTAACTGCAGACTCAAACTCAGATCACAGATGGTGAAAGGAAGTAAAGGGCCTTACTATAGAAACAGTATGTGTTTTACAAACAAACATGTACTCTTACCAGCAAGGATTTCCAAAGAGTTGTATCCTAAGATTCTATCCCACAAAAGCAAAAGTTGATCCGTAGCTAAGTATCCAGAGAAAGCTCGAACCATCCACTTAAATGATATGCGAAGTCTGTAAGCAAGGAGAAAGGAAAGCAAATTTTGTCAATAGATGTTTTTCTTTCAAAAGGCAATATCAAAAAAGCACCACCAAATCTATTGTTAGGGTAACTTCTTTTGAGAGTCTTCGAAGTCACATGGGTATTTAAATGTCAAGTACTCTTAATTCTAGGCAAGCCATAACAATTTGAATTTTTATCCAAAATATTTGAAAGTGTGTGATAGTTTTATAATTTTCCAATTCAGTAAATTCCTACATTTTAGCTGAGTGGCTAGTTAGAATGAATAAAACAAAACAACAAGTATGAGGTTTTGAAGGATAAAGAAAAATAGTTTTAAAACTATAAAGAATTTTAGAAATACATCTCTGATATTAAGTCCTCCCTTTTAGAGAGGAGGTTATCAGAATTTCAAAAGATCAACCAGCAAGTTCAACCTGAGGCGGTATCACTATGGAAGTAGACTGCCCAACTTTCCTTCTGAGGAGCAGCTGGTGGGTTTGAACCATCAGCCTTCTGGTTAGCAGTCATGTGTCTAGACACTATGCTACCAGAGCTCCTTATGAGGTATGAGATCCTCTTATTGATAAGTAGGTTATATTACAATAATAATTTGTCTCTGGAATTAGGAAACTCTCTGGCTCCATGCCTTAAGAGATGAGTAAGTCCCTTGAAGTTTTGCATTACCTATTAGCATCTAAATGGACTTCACTGTCCTTGAGACTCTAACAAAACTCTTTGCTAGAATTGCTGTGAGATTATGTGGATAAATCTCTGTGTTATTTTCTTAAAAGAGAGAAAGGGATCCAGACATTGCCTTTGTTGGTGCCATTGGATTAATTTTCTTCAGACTGAAAAAATATGCCCATATTTTAGAAATTCCTCAATACTGGATAACTATTGTTCTAACAAACTATATGGAGGTACAATAACTCACAAAACTCACTGCTGTTGAATCGACTCAACTCATAGTGACCTTTCCTTGGGTTTCCGAGGTGGTATCTCTACGGAAGTAGATTGCCCAATTGTCTTTCTGAGAACTGGCTGGTGAGTTTGAACCACCAGCCTTTTGGTTAGCAGTCAAAAATGCCTTAAGAGATACAATACTACTAACAAATTACACTTTTTAGTTGGTTTTAAAGGTATTTTTATGATTATAAAAGAAACTTTGTGTCACTGGATATTAATACTTAAAAAGGTGCATTTGACTTTTAGTCTAAATTATTAATTTCAACTAGCTTCATTTTACTAGATTTCTCATAATAATTTATTAGAATAATAGGACTACACCACCCTTACCTCCAATATATAGATAGAGTACCATCAGTTTTTTTAAAAAATGCTTTTATTGAAATATAATTTATGCACAGTGAAATACACAAAACTAAAGGAGCTCTGGTAGCATAGTGCCTAAGGCACTTGATTGCTAACCAGAAGGCTGGCGGTTCAAACCCACCAGCTACTCCTCAGAAGAAAGGTTGGGCAATCAACTTCTGTAGTGATACTGCCTCAGAAACCCAAGGAGGGGTTGCTATGAGTCGAGTCCGACT
>NW_006922112.1:163755-169467 GCF_000298275.1 Orycteropus afer afer | reverse complement strand
ATTATATAATGTCCTTCCTTGTCTCTTATGGTCATTTTTGTCTTAAACTCTATTTTATCAGAAATGAATATTGCCACTCCTATTCTCCTTTGGTTGCCATTTGCTTGATATATCTTTTTCCAACTTTTGATTTTTAGTTTATTTTTGTCTTTGCATCCAAGGTGAGTCTCTTGTAGATCAACATATTGATGGGTCATGTTTTCTTATCCAGTCTGTAATTGTTTCTTGAGTGGTGGATTTAATCCACTTACATTCAATGCAATTATCAACAAGTATAAATTTAGTAATGTCATTTTGTTATGTGTTTTTTTCATGGTGTTGCTGATTTCTTTGTTCCATGTAATTTTCTATTCTGAGCTCATTTTGTGTAAGAATCATGTTATCATCTTCTTCATTATTATTGTTTTAGTATTTGCTAAATATTTGTGCTTGTTTTCTTTTTCATTTTGATGTGAAGATTTATTATTTTTCTTTGAGGTTATTCTGTAGTTTATAATTTTCTTCTCAAGTTTGTAATAGTCTATGAAGCTCTGGTGGCATAGAGCCTAAGGCATTTGACTGCTAACCAGAAGGTTGACGGTTCAAACCCACCAGCCACTCCACGGAAGGAAGACTGGGCAATCTACTTCCATAAAGATTTACTGCCTCAGAAACCCAAAGGGGGTTTCTATGAGATGGAAGTGACTCAATGGAGGTGAGTTTGGTTTTTGGTTTGGTATTTTATCTCTTGCAATTATCTTGACTTCGTCATAATTAGATGTTCTGTAACTACACTATTTATTGCCATTTTTGGCTTGTAGTTGTCCTCATTTGCCAACTGATGTCTCTGATTCCCTGTTGACAGTCTTTTAAGCTTATTTTACTTTGGATAGTTCCATAGTTGGGTTGGTTTCTGGATTATGTCACCATGTGTGTTAATCATCAGTCATTGTTTGCTGTTCTTGGTTTTCTCTCCAAAGGACTCCTACTAGCATTCCTTGTAAGGTTGATCTGGTTTGAACAAATTCCTTGTAAGGTTGATCTGGTTTGAACAAATTTTGTATCATTTCTAATTTTTTATTTTTTATTTCTGCTTATCTGGAAATGTCTTAATTTCACCCTCATATTTGAGGGACAATTTTACAGGATATATAATTCTTCATTAGAAATTTTTTTCTTTCAGGGTTTTACATATATCATCCCATTGCCTTCCCGCCTGCATGGTTTCTGCCAAGAAATCAGCACTTAGCCTTTTGGTTGCCCTTTGTAGGTAACTTGTGTTTCTCCCATGCTTCTTTCAAGATTATTTCTTTGGTTTTGGAAAGTTGATGATGATATGTCTTGGTGGTTTTCTTTTGGGGTCTATTCTTTTTGGGGTTTGTTGAACTTTTTGAATGGATATATTCTCATCTTTCATCATATTAGGGAAATTCTCTTCCAACAAATCTTTGATAATTTCCTCTGTGGTTTTATTTGTTTCTTCCTGTTCTGGAATTCTGATTATACATAGGTTATTCCTCTTGATGGTATCCCACATGAATTATAGGTTTTCCTCATTTTGTTTTGTTCTGTTTTCTGACTGATCCTTTAGCAAACTAGTATTGAGGCATTTGTCATCAATCTTACTAATTTTGTCTTCCATTGATTCAATTCTACTCCTTTGCTCATTCAATGTGTTAACTATTTCTGAAATCTTCTGGATTTCTATTTGCTGTTTTTGTATCATTTCTAATTTTTTATTTTGTCAAAATTGTGTTGTTTTCATAAATTGTTGTAGAGTTTTTCTGTTTTCCTTAATTTTATCAGTGTTTTCCTTGATCTTGTCGTGTTTTCCTTGATCTGCCTCTCAGTCTATTGAAGGAACTCAATGTAATTCTTTTGAATTCCTTATCAGGGAGTTCCAATGCTGCTTCTTCCTTAGGGATATATTCTGAGTTTGTATCCTGGTCCCTTGTTTCTACTACTTTATCTTGCTTCTTAGTATGGACTCTGATGGTCTATTATCTCTGAGACATTGTGGTGGTGTTGTATTTATGTTTAATTTGTGGTTGTATGTTGGTGTGATTCTCCCTCCAATTATTTTTTTTTCCTTTATTTTGTTTTGATATATCTGTGTGATCAGGGTACTATGTTCCTCTATTCGAAACTTGTTAGCACTTAGGCACTCAACACCTGTCTCCTGGTGGGTGTGATAGAGAATAAGTATGTGCATAGATCTCTGTTAGCTGTTCATAAGGAGCAGCTGAGAATGAGTTGAGCTGGTATTGGCTGCCATCTATCATTGGTCAGTTGGTGCAAAAGCAAGTGGTAGCCCTTACACAGTGGATGGGGCTGCAGGAGGTGCAGGTATTGCTGGGTTATGTTGAAACAGTTGCTGTCTCCCACTCAGAGAAAAAAACATGAAAAAAATAAAAATGAAAACAAAAATCTCACACCACATGAACAAACAGGAACAATTACCTAAAAAAGAAAAAAACAAAAAAGAAAAGAAAGAAAGAAATGAAATAAGAAAAAAAAATCAATATATTAAAAAAAAAAAAAGGATTAAAGAAAGATAATGAGACAGAGAGTGTGTGGCAGGGAAGCCACAATATCTGATAAGGGAAGAATGAGAGAAAAGAGGAAGAGTAAAAGAATAGTAAAGGAAAAGTGGGAAACTTCAAAAGGACAAGCAAGGGATGGGAAGAGCAAGAAAGTAAAAGAAGGGAAATAGGAAAGAGAAGAGAAAAAAAAATCTAGGGATGAGATGGGGAAAAAAAGAAGGAAGGAAGGAGGAAGAAAAAAAAGAATAATTTAAAAACAAACAAAAACAAAACTATGAGGAGCATGGCATGGCAACTAAGCTTTATCAGGGCACAGACCAGGATAGAATTCCTACTGGTCAAAAGGGGGGTGGAGGCAGGGGATGGCCACACCTCTGTTCATCAAGAGAGCATGGGGTAAAGTGTTGTTAGGTGCTGTCGAGTTGTCTCTGACTCATAGCTACCCTATGTACAGCAGAATGAAACACTGCCTGGTCCTGTGTCACCTCCATGATCCTTGCTATACTCAAGCCCATCATTGCAGCCAATGTGTCAATCCATTTTATTGAGGGCCTTCCCTTCTTTTGTTGACCCTCCACCTTACCCAGCATGATATCCTTCTCCAGGGAAAGCTTCCTTCTTACAATATGACCAAAATAAGTGAGACAGTCTGCCATTCTCATTTCCAAGGAGCATTCTGGCTGCACTTCCTCCAGGACAGACCTGTTAGTTCTTTTAGAGGTTCATGGTACTTTCAGCACTCTTCACCAGCATCACAACTCAAGAGAATTGACTCTTCTTAGGTTTTCCTTATTCATTGTTCAGCTCTCACATGCATATGAGGTGAATGAAAATGCCATGGCCTGGGTTAGGAGCACTTTAATCTTCAAGGACATATCTTTGCTCTTCATCACTTGAAAGAGGTCTTTTGTAGCAGATTTGCCCAATGCAATACATCATCTGATGTCTTGACTGCTGCTTCTATTGGTGTTGATTGTAGAACCAACTAATGTGAAGTCTTTGACAACTTCAATCTTTCCTCCATTTATCGTGATGCTGCTTTAGGTCCAGGTGTGAGGATTTTTGTCTTTTTTATATTGAGATGTAATCCATACTGCAGACTGTATTCTTCAATCTTCATCAGTAAGTGCTTCAAGCCATCCTCACTTTCAGCAAGCAAAGTTGTGTCATCAGCGTACTGCAGGTTGTTAATGATTCTTCCCACAATCCTGATGCCACATTTTTCTTCATATAGTCCAGTTTCTTGGATTATTTGCTCAGCATACACACTGAATAAGTATGGTGACAGGATACAACCCTGACACACTCCCTTCTTGATTTTAAACCATGCAGTGTCCCCTTGTTCTGTTCAAATGATAGCCTCCTGGTCTAAGTACAGATTCCTCATGAGTACATTGAAGTGTTCTGGAATTCCCATTCTTCTCAATGTTACCCATAATTGGTTATGATCCACTCAATTGAATGCTTTTGCATAGTCAATAAAATAAAAGTAAACATCTTTCTGGTGTTCTTTGCTTTGAACCAAGATCCATCTGACATCAGCAATGATATCCCTCATTCCACATCCTCTCCTGAACCCAGCTTGCATTTCTGGAAGTCCTTTGTCAATATACTGCTGCAACCATTTTTTAATTATCTTCAATAAGATTTTACTTGCATGCAATATTAATGATATTGTTTGATCATTTCCACATTCTGTGGGATCAACCTTTCTTTGGAATGGGTACAAATATGGTTCTCTCCTAGTCAGTGTGCCATGTAGTTGTCTTCTAAATCTCCTGGCATGGCTGTGTGAGTGCCCCCAGCATGGCATGCATTTGTGGAAACATCTCAATGTGTATTCTGTCAATCCCTGGAGCTTTGTTTTTTTTTTGCCACTTCCTTCAGTGCAGCTTCAATTTCTTCCTTCAATACCATGGTTCTTGATCATATGCCACCTCCTGAAATGGATGAACACCAACCAATTCTTTTTGGTACAGTGACTGTGTATTCCTTCCATCTTCTTTTGATGTTTCCTGCATCATTCAATACTTTTCCCATAGAGTAACAAGGGGAATATCACACCTTTCTAGTTGTCAGCCTCCAGTGCGGTTGCTTGTGCTGCCCTTGGCAAGCAGAGCCTATTCTTAGGTCGTTGTCCAGGTAAGAATGCCACTTGCAGATATGCAAAATGGCTGCACCTATAACACTAATACCACAACAAGGGAAAGACACCACTAAAAAGGAAAACTACAGACCAATATCCACCATGAACATAGATGCAAAAATCTGCAACAAAATTCCAGCCAACAGAATCCAAGAACATATCAAAAAAATAATACATCCTGATCATGTGGGATTCATACCTGGTATGCAAGGATGGTTCAACATCAGAAAAAACAATCAATGTAATTCACCACATAAACAAAACAAAAGGTAAGAACCATACGATTATATCAATTGATGCAGAAAAGGCATTTGATAGAATACAACATCCATTCCTGTTCAGAACTCTCAGCAAAATAGGGATAGAAGGGAAACTCCTCAACATAATGAAGGGCATATATGCAAACCCAACAGCCAACATTATTATTAATGGAGAAAGACTCAAAGCATACCTCTTACAAATGGGAACCAGACAGGGATGCCCTCTATCACCACTTCTATTTAACATTGTATCGTAAGTCCTGGCCAGGGCAATAAGTCAAGAAAGAGAAATAAAAGGCATCCAAATTGGCAAAGAGGAGGTAAAGCTATCTCTATTTGTGGATGCTATGATCCTGTACATAGAAAACCCAAGAGACTTAGCAAAAAAACTACTGGAACTAATAGAGAGGTTTAACAAAGTGGCAGGATATAAGGTTAACATAAAAAAAAAAAAAATCAGTTGGATTCCTCTACACCAACAAAGAGACCTCTGAAGGAAACAATACCACTTACTTAGCTACTAAAAATATAAAATATCTAGGAATAAATCTTACCAGAGACATAAAAGACCTACACAAAGAAAACTGTAAAATATTACTACAGGAGACAACAAAGGATCTACATAAATGGAAGAAGTTCAACTTGAAGTTAAAGATAATTAAAACAAGTCCACAGGAGCCAAAATATGATCTAGAATATATTCCTCCTGAATTTAGAGACCATCTAAAGAATAGATTTGATGCATTGAACACCAATGACCAGAAACCAGATGAATTGTGGGATG
>NW_006922112.1:160863-162190 GCF_000298275.1 Orycteropus afer afer | reverse complement strand
TACCATGGACTGCAAAAAGAACTAACAGATCTGTCCTGGAGGAAGTGCAGCCGAGATGCTCCTTGGAAGCGAGGATGGCCAGACTTTGTCTCATCTACTTTGGTCATGTTGTCAGAGGGGACCATTCCCTGGAGAAGGATATCATGTTTGGTAAGGTGGAGGGTTGACAAAGGAGGGGAAGACCTTCAACGAGATGGACTGACATGGTGGCTGCAACAATGGGCTCAAATATAGCAAGGATCGTGGAGCTGGCACGGGATTGGGCAGTGTTTTGTTCTGCCATCATGGGGTTGCTATGAGTTGCAAATAACTTGACGGCACCTAACAACAACAACCTTGTTCATGGAAAGGTAGACTGAATAGTGTGAAAATGTCAATACTACCTAAAGCAATCTACACATTTAATGTAATCCCGATCCATATACCAACAAAATTTTTTAAGGACTTGGAAAAACCAATTACTAACTTCATATGGAAAGGAAAGAGACCTTGGATAAGCAGAGAACTACCAAAAAAGAAGAACAAAGTCAGAAGTCTCACAATCCTGGATTTTATAACCTACTATATAGCCACAGTAGTCCAAACAGCATGGTATTGGTACAATGATAGACAGATAGGCCAATGGAACAGAATTGAAAACCCAGAAATAGGCCCTTCCATCTATGGACAGCTGATCTTTGACAAAGGTCCAAAACCCATTAAATGGGGAAGAAACAGTCTCTTTAACAAATGGTGCTAGCAAAATTGGATATCCACTTCCAGAAAAATGAAACAAGATCCATACCTCATACACAACATACCATACACAACACAAACTCAAGTTGGATCAACGACTTAGATATAAAACTCCAAACTATAAAATTCATCAAAGATAAAATAGGGGCAAATCTGGGAGCCCTAATTTATGGCATAAATAGACTATCAAACATGACCCAGAATGCACAGGAGGTAAACGAGAAGCTAGATGACTGGACCTTTTCAAAATTAAATTCTTAGGCACAGCTAAAGACTGTCAAAAGGGTAAAAAGTGAACCTATAGATTAGGAAAAAATATTTGCTTATGACATATCTGACAAAAGATTTATCTCCAAAATCTATAGAAAACTTCAAGACCTCAACACCAAAAAGACAAACAATCCAATTCAAAAATGGGCAAGAGACATGAACAGACATTTCACTAAAGACGATATGCTGGTGGCCAAAAAACACAGGAGTAATTGCTCAGGATCTTTAGTCATTAGAGAGATGCAAATCAAAACAATGATGAGATATCATCTCATCCCAGCAATAATAGCAAAGTTCAACAGGACAGAAAATAACAAATGCT
>NW_006922112.1:156660-158371 GCF_000298275.1 Orycteropus afer afer | reverse complement strand
AAATAAAATAAAAAAGGCTACACCTGATGCTTGCAAATATTCCAAATGGCTGTGCCCTCAGGACAGCTGCTGGCAGTCCACAGGTGTGTTTGTCTCCTTCTTTGCCGTTTTCCTTTCTGTTGTCAGGCACCAGTGTAGTCTTTGCCCATGTAGTCCTTGGTGAGCTGCTGATTCTTAGGTTGCTACTGGGAAATATTCAAGATGGCTGTGCCCTCAGCAGTCTGCAGCTCCATTTGTCTTCTTATTCACTGTTTTCAGTTAGGTTCTTCTATTAGTTGGTATGTAATCCACTTCCTTATACTTCCCTTCAAAGCTCAGGGTTCCAGGATCGTCTTTTGTATCAGTTTCAATTGGTTTCTCGTTGCTTTGCTGCAGAGGGTCTGTGTAGCTTGTCTGCCTATTCCACCATCTTGTCAGAACTCCTCGCAAACTTCTCCAGCTGCACTTTTCCAGGACTGATTTGTTCATTCTTTAGGCAGTCCATGGTATTTTCAGTATTCTTTCCCAACATCACAACTCAAAGGCATCAACTTTTCTTCAGTACCCTTTATTCATGCAGCTTTGCATGTGTGTAAGGTGAATAAAAATACCATGGTCTGGGTTAGGCGCCCGTTAGTCTTCAAAGTGACATCTTTGCTTATCACTTTAAAGAGATCTTCTGTAGCTGGTTTACCCAGTGCAATATGACGTTTGATTTCTTGACTGCTGCGTACGTGGATGTTGATTATAGATCCAAGTAAAGTGAAGTCCCTGACAACTTCAATCTTTTCTCCATTTATTATGATGTTGTTTATTAGTCCATTTGTGAGCATTTTCATTTTCCTTATGTTGAGGTGTAATCCGTACTGAAGACTTTAGTCTCTGATCTTCACCAGCAAGTGCTTCAAGTCATTTTCACTTTCAACAAGCAAGGTTGTGTCACCTGCATATCACTGGTTGTTAATGAGTCTTCCCCCAATCCTGATGCCATATTCTTCTTCATATGGTCCAGCTTCTTGGATTAGTTACTTAGCATACAGACTGAATAAGTATGGTGAAAGGATACAAACCTGATGCATACCCTACCTGATTTTAAACCAGGCAACATCTCCTTGTTCTGTTCAAACAACTGCCTCTTGGTCTGTGTACTGGTTCCACAATTAAATCTTCTGGAATTCCCGTTCTTCTCAGTGTTATCCATAATTTGTTATGATCCACACAGTTGAAAGCCTTTGCATAGTCAACAGAACACAGATCAACATTTTTCTGGTATTCTTTGCTTTCAGTCAAGATCTATTTGACATCAGCAATGATAGCCCTCATTGCATGTCCTCTTCTGAATCCACCTTGATCTTCAGGAATTTCCCTGCCAATATACTGCTACAATAGTTTTTGAATGATCTTCAGCAAAATTTCATGTGCATATGATATTAATGATATTGTTTGATGATATCCACATTCTGTTGGATTACCTTTCCTTGGAATGGGCACAAATATCATTCTCTTTCAGTTGGTTGGCCAGGTAGCCATCTTCCAAATTTCTTGGCATAGACGAGTAAGTGCCTCCAGTGCTGCATCCATTTGTTGAAACATCTGAATGGGTACTCTGTCAACTCCTGAAGCCTTGTTTTTGGACAATTATTTCAGAGCAGTGTGGCTTTCTGCCATTGATACTATTGCTTTTTAATCATATGCTACCTCCTGAAATGGGTGAAAGTTGACCCATTGTTTT
>NW_006922112.1:152545-156290 GCF_000298275.1 Orycteropus afer afer | reverse complement strand
AATTTCTTCTATTTGCTTTATCTAGTCTATGTCAAGAGCAAGTTTCAGATTCTTTTCTGACATCACTTTTGATCTTTTCTTCCTTTTCTGTCTTTTTAATGACCTTTTGCTTTTTCATGTATGATATTCTTTACATCACCCCACAACTCATCTGGTCTTCCTTCAGGCATTGATATTGATGTATCAAAACTTATTCTTCAGATTGTCTCTAAATTCAGGTGGGACATAATCAAGGTCATATTTTGGTTCTCATGGGCTTGTTTTAATTTCTTCAGCTTCAACTTGAACTTGCATAGGAGCAACTGATGGTTTGTTCCACAGTCAGCTCTTGGCCTTGTTTTGACTGATGATACTGAGGCTTCTCTATTGCTTCTTTCCTTATGTAGTCAAGTTGATTCTTGTGTATTCCATCTCGCAAGGTCCACGTGTAGAGTTGCTGTTTATGTTGTTGAAAAAGGCACTTGCAATGAATAAGTCATTAGTTTTGCAACTTTCTGTAATGGGATCTTTGGTGTGTTTTCTGTCACCAAGGCCATATTTTCCAACTACTGATGCTTCTTGTTTTCAACTTCCACATTCCAATCACCAGTAATTATCAATACATCTTGATTGCAAGTTTGGTGAATTTCAGACTGCAGGATTTGGTAAAAATCTTTAATTTCTTCATCTTTGGCTTTAGTGGTTGTGCATATATTTGAATAATAGTAGTGTTATCTGGTCTTCCTTGTAGGCATAGATATCCTATTACTGACAGTATTGCACTTCAGCATAGATCTTAAAATGTTCTTTTTGATGATGAATGTGATGCCATTTCTTTTCAATTTGTCATTCCCGGAATAGTAGACCACATGATTGCGACTTAGATAAATTAAAAATTTTCTCTTGAGTGTACAGCTTCATAGAGCTGGAATTTTTATCTGGGTCTGTCTCTGAAATCCACCCACTCATTCATCTATCATTTCACCCATTCATTCAATAAATATTTATTGAGCATTCTTAAGGGTATTGGACATTCAAGTGTGAAGTTTAAACTGTACTACTTCCTATTAACTCCTTTTGTGGCCTCAAAGAGTTAATGCTCCTTTCAATTATACCTCCCTTAACAGTGGCAACTGATTGCTTAGAGGGGAAGACAGAAACAAAATGGTTAATAAATCATTCAGAAACTTTTGTGGCTTTAGACATTTTAGTTAAAAATCAGAGAATGAATAATCTTAAAGTCCAGATATATGTTACATAACTACATATAACTTCTACTGAGAGAAATGAATAAATATTCAAACTTTTGAAAGAAGAAATCAATGTACTGACATTGGTAGGTAAATGGTCTAGTTTGCTTTAATATAAGGCAACAGACTTTAACTTATTTAGCTTTCAAAGATTTGTCTCTGACAAATTTACTTTAACTGACTTAATTTTAGTATTATATTTCTTATGTAGTACTTGTTTCAGTTTGTTGTACTATGGTGGCTTGCTTGTTGCTGTGAGGCTGGAGGATATGCCACCGGTATTTCAAATACCAGGAAAGTCACCAATGATGGACAGGTTTCAGCAGAGCCTCCAGACTAAGATAGATTGGGAAGAAGGACAGGGCCATCTACTTCTGAAAAAATTGGCCAGTGAAAACCTTATGAATAGTAGTGAAAAACTGTCTGATATATTACTGGAAAACTACTTCCGTAGTGATACTGCCTCGGCAACCCAAGGAGGGGTCGCTACGAGTTGGGTCTGACTCCATGGCACATAACAACAACAACAACAACAACAATGAATAGTCATGAAACATTATCTGACATAGTGCCAGAAGATGAGCCCCTCAGGATGGAAGGCAACTCAAAATATGACTGGGGAAGATCTGCTTCCAAAAAGTAAAGTTGATCATAATGACATGGATGTAGTAAAGCTTTTGGGACCTTCATTTGCTGATGAAGCATGACACAAAATGGGAAGAAACAGCTGCAAACATCCATTAATAATCAGAATGTGGAATGTACAAAGTATGAATCTAGGAAAACTGGATGCTGTCAAAATGAAATGGAATGCATGAAGATTGATATGCTAGGCATTGGTGAGCTCAAATGGACTGATATGGCCATTTTTAATCAGATGATCATATATCTACTTTGCTGGGAATGACAAATTCCAGAGGAATGACATGGAATTCATTGCCACAAAGAATTTTTCAAGATCTATTCTGAAGTACAAATGCTGTCAGTGATAGGATAATACTCTGCCTATAAGGAGGAGTAGTTAATAATATGCTATTATCCACAGTTATGCTGCAACCACTAATGCCCCAAGTGAAGAAACTGAAGATATTTACCACCTTCTGCAGTCTGAAATTGACCAAATATGCAATCAAGATATATTGATCATTAATGGTGATTGGAATGCAAAAGTTGGAAATAAAGAAGCATCAGTAGTTAGAAAATATGGCCTTGGTGATAGAAATGATGCAGGAGATTGCATGATAGAATTTTGCAAGACCAATAACTTATTCATTGCAAATACCTTTTTTCAACAACATAAACAGTGGCTGTACACGTGAACCTCACCAAATGGAATACACAGGAATTAGATCCACTAAATTTGTGGAAAGACGTGATAGTGAAGCTCAGTACCTTTAGTCAAAACAAGGCCAGGAGCTGACTATGGAACAGATCATCAACTGCTCATATGCAAGTTCAAGTTGAAGCTGAAGAAAATTAAAACAAGTCTATAAGAGCCAAAATATAACTTTCATTATATCTCATCTGAATTTAGAGACCATCTAAGAACAGAATTGATGCAATGTACACTAATAACTGGAGACCAGATGAGTTGTGGGATGACCTCAAGAACTCATATATGAAGGAAGCAAACAGTCATTAAAGACCAAAATGGATGTCAGAAGAGACTCTGAAACTTACTCTTGAAAAAAAGAGTAGCTAAAGTGAATGAAAGAAATGACAAAATAAAAGAGCTGAACATAAGATTTCAAGACAGCTTGAGAAGACAAAGTAAAGTATTATAATGAAATGTGCAAAGACCTGGAATTAGAAAACCAATAGGGCAGAACACACTTGGCATTTCTGAAGCTGAAAGAACTGAAGAAAAATTCAAGCCTCGAAGGATCCTTCAACACTGAAGGATCCCACAGGCAAAATATTGGACAATACAGGAGGCATAAAAAAAAAAAAGATGGAAGGAATACAGTCACTGTACCAAAAAGAATTGGTCACTGTTCAACTATTTCAGAAGGTAATATATGATCAAGAACCCATAGGGATGAAGGAAGAAGTCCAAGCTGCACTAAAGGAACTGGAGAAAAACAAGCCTCCGGGAACTGATGGAATACCCAATGGGATGTTTCAACAAACAGATGCAGCTCTGGAGGCACTTAATCCATTATGTCAAGAAATGTGGAAGGCAGCTACCTGGCCAACTGACTGGAAGATATAGGTATTTGTGCCCATTTGAAGGAAATTGATCCAACAGAATGTGGAAATTATTGAAACAATATTAATATCATAAGCAAGTTAAATTTTGCTGATGATAATTCAAAAATGGTTGCAGTAGTATACCAACAGTGCACTTCCAGAAATTCAAAGTGGAGTGAGAAGAGGATGTGGAAAGCGGGATATCACTGCTGATGTCAGATGGATCTTGGCTGAAAGCAAACAACACCAGAAAAAACACCTGTGTTTTATTGACTATGCAAAGGCATTTGACTGTGTGGATCATAACAAATTATGGATGACATTGC
>NW_006922112.1:144147-151985 GCF_000298275.1 Orycteropus afer afer | reverse complement strand
GGGCCAGGAGCAGGAGGCAGAGCTGAAGGCCAAGGTTGAGGAGCTTTCACCCAGCCCCTAGAGCCTGGCAGTTTGAACTCACACACTTAAAGCCTCCAAACTGTAAGAGAATAAACTATTTGTTAAACCCATCCCATTTGTGGCATATTCCTGTTAGGGCAGCACTAAGTAATTAGAACAGTGTGCATCAGGGTTTTATCCTTTCACCCTATTTATTCAATGTGTATGCTGTGGAAATAATCTGAGAAGCTGGACTATACGAAGAAGAACATGGCATCAGGTTTGAAGGAAGACTCATGAACAACCTGTGATATGCACAGGACACACCCTGCTTGCTGAAAGTGAAGAGAACTTGAAGCGTAACCTGTCAAGTGCAGTTCTTAGCTACTTGCCACTACAACAGCCAATTACTTGACAACAGGACAAGGTGAAAAGCAAGAGCATTTTACTGAGTACCGATAACCAAGGAGACAGAGGGGCCATGTCCGCGAAGACTGTCACCTTGAACTGTGAAAAGGTTAGAGTTTTCAAAGGGAATTGGGCTATGGGGTAGGGAGTTTGAGGAATGCTGATGATGCCTTTTTTTTTTGTTACTGGGATATGTCTTCTTTGCCTTGTGAACTTTCTGCTATTCTTCTGGTCAGTGATGTAAAACCAGCATTGGTCAGAAGAAATTGTTTTACAAGCCCCTTACACTGGCTCAGAAATACCAACTTTATAAGGAGGGGAGAATGTGGGAGTACATACACTTAGGTCTATAAGGAAAGGTAAGGGAGGATTGTGGAGTGAGTGCCTGAAGGCCTGTAAGGCAGGAAAGAGAAAGAGTATTAAAGCTTGGTCAAGATGGCTATTCCTTTAGGTTATTTTACCCTCTGGGGGCTACAACAGAAGCACGTATTGATGAAGAGCAAAGACTACAGCCTTCACTATAGATTACATTTCAACATAAAGAAAACAAAAATCCTCACAACTGGACAAATAAGCCACATCATGGTAAATGGAGAAAAGGTTGAAGTTGTCAGGGATTTCATTTTACTTGGATCTATAATCAACACCCATGGAAGCAGTAGTCAAGAAATCATATGACATATTGCACTGGACAAATCTGCTGCAAAAGACTTCTTTAAAGTGTTAAGAAGCAAAGATGCCACTTTGAAGGCTAAGGTGCACCTAACCCAGGCCATGGTGTTTTCAACAGTCTCATGTGTATGTGAGAGCTGGACAATGAACAAGGAAGACCGAAGAAGAGTTGATGCCTTTGAATTGTGGTGTTGGCAAAAAAATACTGAAAATACCATGGACTACCAGAAGAATGAACAAATGTGTCCTGGAAGTAGTGTAGGTGGAGCACTCCTTGGAAGCGAGAATGGCCAGACGTCGTCTCACCTACTTTGGTCCTGTTATTAGAAAGGACCATTCTCTAGAGGATATTATGCTTGGTAAAGTGGAGGGCCAGAGAAAAAGGGGAAGACCCTCAATGAGATGGACTGACACAGTGGCTGCAAGGATGGGTTCAAGCAAAGCAAGGACTGTGAGGATGATGCTGGACAAGGTGGTGTGTTTTGTTCTGTTGTACATATACAGTTGCTATGAGTCAGAGCTGACTTGAGAGCACCTAACAGTAACAACAACAACAATTTGTTTCCTCTTTTTTTTTTTTTTGCCCTATTTTTTGGCTAATGTTCTTCATTATGAATAGAAATTAGTACATTTCAGTGATTCTTGTGCCCAAAACAAAATTCTAGCAAATAAGAATATAAGAATTGGGATTTTGGTAATTCTTCTAAGACTTTTTTGCATGTGTAAGCAAACCCCAAAACTTACATTCTTGGCATGACTAAAATGGCTGCCCTAGGTCTAAATTAAACTCTATTTTGAATCAAACTGTAGCTTGGCCTAAAATACCTGCTTCTGCTGCTCTGAAGAGACAATTAAGCTTCCTATAAAAATTTAACTGCTTATAAGTGGAAAGGAGCAAGGCTCAAATTTTCAGCTTATGCAAGGAATTGTTTGTTAAAAGATGTCTGTCAAGAGTGTTTGTGATGCTTGATGCAAGAAGAATGCCTTGCTCAACATGTCCCAGGATGTTAGGAAATAGAAATGAAAATGTTAAGGACAGTAGTTTAACAATCCCCTTGGAACTTCTTGTCACTCACCCACTTCACACCTGTGAGCATGTAGTCCTTTGCTTACTCCACCCAATAAAAATCCTTCTTTCTTCTTGCAATTTGGACCACCACAGTACCTGCCTGGGTGGGAGTGTGTCTCCTATGCCATGAATCTCTCTGTCTTCCCATAGAACTCTTAGCATTCACTGCTAATAGGATGGAAGACTGGTGCTTTGCTCTGAGAGGCACAACGTAGGTTACAATTTACTACCTGATAATTACTATTTTATTGATGATTGCATTTTTACAAGTGCTTTACTATGATGAAAAAAGTGCTTATGATGGAAGTGATTTATTCTTCAATTTGGAGAGAAAAATACTCACGGTTGAGCCCCGATTTCTCGTAGATGATAAAAGAGTTGGGGAAGGTATGTTTGAAGAAGAGTTTCAAACAGCAAACACAGTGACACGATACCCTGGACACAGTAATGAATCATAAGAGAAATACTCATTTTAATATTTAAAAAATAACTGTGTTAATAATTTTTCAAATGCCAAATGAGAAAAAATATTGTTTAAGAGTCTAAACCAAGAAATATATGAATGGATCCCTAACGCTGTACTTGAAGGAGCTCTGATGGAGTGGTGGGTAAAGCATTGGCTGCTAACCAGTAGGTAGGTAGTTCAAACCCACCAGTTGCCATGGGAGAAAGATGAGGCAATCTATTTCCATAAAGATTTATAGCCTTGGAAACCCAATGGGGGTCGTTATGAGTTGGAATCAACTGGATGGTAATGGGTGGGTGTAACATTGTACTTAAAGATAAGTCTTATCCCTCTGTGAATTCCTTTACTGTTGTAGATATGCTAAAGGACTGTTTTTTTTTTTTTTTTTTTAAACACAATAGGCTCCCCATTCAACCGGATATGTAGCATTCAGAGTTCAAGGAAAACATGTTACAGAAAGCCTGTTCCTTTACAAACCACGCATTATCACTTACGCCATAGCAAAATTAAGTTTTCTCTGGATGACTTCCAGTCTCCAGGTATTTCCCTGTGGTAACCCCACACCCTTTACTCTCTCCTTCCATAATGTCCCTTCCTCTCCAGCTGCCTCACCCACCAAGAAAAATATTTCCTGCTTTTCTAAATCCACTCCCAGGGAAAGACAGACTGCTTGAAATTTGCATTAGGACATTATCCACCAAGAATGCCAGATTACTCAGCAAAAGCAAATTTTTTTTGAGCTGAAATCTTTTTTTTTTTTTTTTTAAGGGCATTATTTGTAGAATATAAAAAATAACCGATTTAAACAGATGGTTGTTCATGTGCATTCATTACTTGACAACTCTGAGTAAAGTCTTTCTCGGGCAGCCCAGCATTCCTCAGGGTTGATCTTTGTAAGGAAGTTTTAATCCTCTTTGAATTTCTAAAGAAAAAAGGCTGTCAGGGTTCCAAATATTTTAGTCTGGCTGCCATCCAGGAAAGACATGACCACCAGAAAGTCTTTATTCCACTGAATAATGAAGGGGCAGAGGCCAGACTGGACCACTCAATAAGCTGAAAGGGGACACCTCAGGGTCAGCATGGAGATAAAGAAGGACGATGCAGAGGAGGCCGCCATCAGGCTACGTGCTCTGCACAAGGAGAACACCAAGCGTGGGCCCTGCGCAGTAGCTTTTTACTTTCATTTTTTTAAAAAACTCTGAAGCATAAAATGCTAAGAATGAGATATTAGAAAAGAGGAGAATTAGTCATCAGTTCTGATTATTTTGATAAAATGTCAATGGAAGATAAGAAGAAAATCAAGTTGTCTAAGACAATTGGTAGTGCTTTATTTGTGTGTTGTATGTGACATCCTGGAATTCTGTTATTTGGCAACTTTTGACAGCAATTCATAAAAGCAAGATTGGGGCTGGAGGGAAGTGGGATAGGAACACATAGGATTAACTGGGGGGATAAAGAAAGATATTTAATTTAGTGTCGGTAACACATTCTCCTCTTTGGGGAAATTTGGTAACAGATACATTCCAATTGAATGTGTCTTCTGGAGAGTTAGTCAAAATTACCCTCAAGTGCACTAAAGAAGGCCCAAAGTGGGAAACCGTAAAACTGAATTTAAATATTCAGGCTCATGGGAAAACCAGATGAAGATATGATAATTGAGCAGTCAGAATAAAACAGACAAAAATACTCTACTCCCAGTGTACTTTTCCTTGACTCTCATAGTGAGGCCAGAGACGCCTTCTATTGGATAAGCAACAAAGAAAATATGTAGTATGATAATTAGCCAAATCTGATATTGGAAAACAAGTAACCAATAAATGTTTGATTTTCATTAACAAAGAGGAGATGATGATGATAATCATAACAAAAACAACCATTTATTTATTGAACACCTGCTAGGAGCCAACTAGGACCCTGGGTGCTTTGCAGACTTTCTACAGCACTACAGATAAATACATCAACCCCACCTCATAGGGAAGAAATCAGGGTTAACAGAAGGTAGGCATTTTTGTCAAGGAAAATAATACAGATATTTCTGATGTTTTAACAATTTAAAATTGTTATATTTAATATAATTGTTAAGGGACTTTATCCTCTCCAATTATTACCAAAATTATGTGAATATTAATTTATTCTTCTCTTTCATTTATTCTGCAGAAATGTGTTGGTTGACATCATAAATTAAAAATTTTTTGCTTTCTATTTTGAGGAGGAGATATTTTTCTTATACGGAAAATTCTCACTTGAGTGCAATTAAAGAAAATCTGCTGCTGCTATAAATTTTTCCCAGGAAAGAAAGAACAGATTAGAGTCTGAGGTGATTCAGTTTTTTTTTATGAACTTACAGAAGGATGTGAAGAGATGGAATGGAGTCTGAAGAAGAAACGCACGTACATCTCACGGAATATCCGATACAATTTGGAAGGTTCATGGTATAGAAAACACAGTGGTGCAACTGAAAGGATAAAAATATTAATTGGTATTACTGTAGAAGTACTAAACATTTTTTTTTTTTTTTAAATTGTGATTTGGGTGAAAGTTTACAGAGCAAATTCACTTTCCATACAGCAGTTCATGTATACTTTGTCTCATGACATTGACTGCAATTTACCACAATGCAACAGCTCCCTTCTCATGAAGTATTAAATGTTCTTTTTTAAAGGAATAAGTTACTCAAACAGGAAAGAATAAGTCAATAGTTTATAGTAATCATATTCATTCACAGACAACTTTGAAGTAATACATATTGTTTTTACATGCACATGTAAAAAGTTCAAACTGTAAGATAGATACACAGTGAAAAGCAAACTTGTCTAAACCTTTATCCCAGACTTTCAGTTTCCTTTTCTAAATGCAACCTTTTTAATGATATCTTGTATAACTTCTAGAACTTTTCCATGCAAATAGAAGATATAAAAATATACACACCTTTAACACATTCATACATAGTGCACAGCACATGCACTATTCTATACCTTGCACTTCTCACTTAACGGATATTGAGAACGTTGTTCCCTATCACCTAACACAGATCTACCTACATTATTTTAATATTGAATAGCATTTTTTCTGCATGGGCTATAATTGGTTCAACCAGTCCCACACTGATGAGTATTTAAGCTGTTTCGAATACATTGCTAGTACCGGCCCCCCAACCCCCCAAAAGAGTTGTAATTAACATTCTTAAACATATGTCTTTGTGCAGATAAATTCCTTAAAGTAAAATTGCTGAGTCAGAGTGTGCATACGTAAAATTTTGTTTCATATTGTCCAATTATTCTCAAAAGCTAACATAATTTATATAGTTATTAGAACTGTCTACAGAGTTCCCATTTCCTCATACTGTGACCAGTCCTGTAAACTAGCAAACTCTATCTTTGCCTATCTGGTAGATGAAAACAGTGTCTTTGTATCATATTAATTTGCATTTCTTTACTTATGCGTGAGGTTTAGTATATTTTTAGGTATTTATAACCAAAAACCAAAGGCACTGCCATTGAGTCTATTCTGACTCACAGTGGTCCTTTTAGGATAGAGAAGAACTGCCCCAGAGGGTTTAAATCTTTACAAAAGCAGACAGCCTCGTTTCTCCCACAGACCAGCTGGTGAGTTCAAACCACCGACCTTTTGGTTAACAGACCTTTTGGGTAGCTTTAACTACTGCGCCACCAAAACTCCTTCTTATCTATTTATAAGTCACCTGTATTTCTTTTTTCATCTGTGTTCTTTTTTTAAAAAAACTGGATTGCTTAGATTTCATTTATGTGTTGAGATATTTTGCCCTTCATTGTATGCAATGCAAATATTTTTCCTGGTTTGTTGTTGTTGGTTTGACTTTATTAATTTTCCTCCTCATGCAGAACTTTAATTTTTTATAGTTAACTTATCAATCTTTTATAGATTCTCAGTTTTGTCTTGTTCAGAAAAGATCTTATATTTCTCCTATACTTAGTATCTTAAATTAAGATATTCCATACATTTAAAAAGAAGAACTCATGTTCTAATTGCAATCACAACCTAAGAAAAACAAATGCAGATGTGGTAGAAATATGAATCTAAAAGTGAAGGCTTGGGATGCATACACTTTTTTATGGTGCATGCTTTTTCTTCTAAGTTTTAAGTTATTGAAATATAAAACTCTGTAATCTGAATCTGAAGGTTTTATGGTTTTAATTATCATTAACGATCATTTCTAGCGAAGGAATGAAGAAAAGAATTTTAAGATAAGCATTTTTCTCCAAATATACCTAATACAAAAAAAAAGATAATCTGTCATTATTCAAGATATCACAATTGTTTTTGCTGAATTCTCTTAGTTACAGAATTGAAAGGTTTTAGTCCATTACATACAATAGGCAAAAAACTTCTACATGAATTAATTTTCTATTTTAAGCATCTTTCTCTATTTGGTTCTTTCATAAAAAGAAATTTAACTTTTTTTTTAACCAATTAAGTATGATTTAATTCAAAAATTACTTACAAAATCATAGTATTCTACCCTGCATAAATGTGAAAGGGGAAGGCCAGTTTAAATTAGAGAAAAGTTCTGAATCCATTTTTAAAGGAGGCATACTATTGCTATTTAAAGAAATAGAGTGATTAAATTTGAAGTGGTAAAGTGCTAACTAGAGTTCCTTAGGTATGACATGTATATTTTGGTATATTGATTATAAATAAGCAGTTGCTGCTAAAGCATTTGTGGATCCTTATTTTTCTGAAACAGTATAAATTGTATCAAATATTTTAAATTACTTATTTCCTTAGGAAATATTTAACTCTTGGCCATATAAACCTTAGCCTATTTAGTGACCATACATGTGAATAGGCAGAAGCTAATACTTTGTACACTGAAAATTGCTAGAAGAATTAAGCTTTCATGATGTCATTAAGTGTCCTCTAAATTAGCTAAGTACACATTTTAAAAACTATTGATCAGTTTTTGTGGTTGTAATTCTTGAAATAGAGGAAGAATAAAATGGCTAACAGTTTTACCATTAGGGGTGGAAATTTATTATTTTTAATCTTTTTAGTTTTATCTTTAAATCACTGACATATTTATAAAAGAGAAATATGTAAGAATTTCACAATATCCATATGCATAATGTTATGAAATTGTGGTTACTTAAGATAATAAGGGAGCTCTGGTGGCGTAGTGCCTAAGGCACTTGACTGCTAACCAGAAGGCTGTCAGTTCAAACCCACCAGCCACTCCTCGGAAGGAAG
>NW_006922112.1:137654-143880 GCF_000298275.1 Orycteropus afer afer | reverse complement strand
GGATTTGAACCACCAGCCTTTTGGTTAGCAGTCAAGTGCCTTAGGCACTATGCTACCAGAGCTCCTCACTATGTGCTAGTTTTCAGTTTTATACTGTCATTCACCACTGGGAGCTCTGGTGGTGTAGTCCCTAAGGGACTTGAGCGCTAAACAGAAGGAACCACCAGCCACTCCTGGGAAGGAGGACTGGGCAATCTACTTCCGTAGTGATACTGCCTCGGAAACCCAAGGAAGGGTTGCTATGAGTCAGATCTGATTCAAGGGTAATGTTCTTTTTTTTTTTTTGGTTATTGTCATTCACTATGATTATCTGACAAAGAAAAGTGTTAATTCATTGCTGCTGTTTGTCACAAAGTAAAATATGAAAGCATTTCCATTTATTCTAAAGGTAGAGGGTAGAAATAAGGGGATAATCTTCAACAAGTTCATACATAATACATGAAAATTCAAAAATAAGTGGCACTTAGGCACAGGGCATTCTTCCTCTTGTCGGTCTTCACTGAGCTTCCTACATTCCTCATGCAATGGCACACGAGGCCAGAATGGTATGGATGGCTCTCAATGCTGCACGTGTTATCAGGATGACTGTGAGCTGCAGTGTGATTGTTACTGAGCCTACCAGTGGAAGATTGGGCAATCTACTTCCGTAGTGATACTGCCTCGGAAACCCAAGGAGGGGTTGCTATGAGTTGGGTCCGACTCAATGGCAAACAACAACAGCAACCACCAGTAGCCGGACATATCCTGAGCTCAGAGTCAGTGCTGTCCTTGATTCTTTCTGACTTATTACCTTTCACATTTTACAGACTCTTAGGAGAATTAGTTTAAGAATTTACACAGACTCATTTTATACCAATTAGAACTAAATATTAATGTGTATCTAGTTGCCACTGGATTAGAAAATGGTAAAGCACACAACCACTTTCACATTATGTTGTAACTCTAACTTGCCAAGTCATCATTATACGAGGAATTAAGATGACCTCTTTTTATTTTATTGTTTTTCTTATCATCGATTTAATTTTTTAATTAGATGAATAAATACTAAACGTTTGAAAAATTGACAGTCACTTGTTAAGTGTGTGGATGATGATGCGATATAAAGCTGTGATCAGAGTTGTTTAATTTTCTCAAGTGTGATGAAGACAACTAATATTTTAAGCTCAACTTACCATACATTGAAAATCCGTGAAAAGGGATTACACCTAAAAAAAAAAAGTGTTTCTTTTCAGTAAGTGGTACACTGAATAAAGTAAACTTGGAAAGACTAAAACCAAAAATAGAAAGGTTTCCTAGTTTTTGCTTCAACATCAGTGATAATGAGATGTTTTCAAACATTTTTTTGAAAAGCAAACTTGAAGTTTTCAACATGCATCCAATTAACTGGGAGCTCTGGTGGCGTAGTGCCTAAGGCATTTGACTGCTAACCAGACCAACTCGAAGGCAATGAGTTTGTTTTTTTTTTGTTTTTGTATCCAATTAACTTTCTGTTGGTATGTTGAAAAATTAAAAACTTTGAATATGTCTAAAAAACAGTACAAAAATATAACAGGCAGATTACAGAACAAAGTTTTTTTTTTTTAACTATCTCAGAGAATAGTATAATAGTTTCAGAAAGTCAATAGATTATTCACAGTTTCATCCTGTTTATTAGAATCCAATCCAACTTAAAAGCTTTTTCAAGGCAATTTCTTGTATACAAAAGTTTATTACAAAAAACTTCATCATGGAACGTAGTTCAAGAAAAATATTGGCAGAAATATGGTACAATTTCAGTATAATCTTTGGCAAGAATCATATACAAGTAAAATACACATCCTTTTCAAAGAAATACTCAAGGCCTAACTAGGTATGCTAAATAAAACATCTTGTCATATTCTGAGTGAAAAATCAGAATTGGTACAGCTTAGCTTCAAAACAGAAGTTCTGTTAATATACACCATCAGATTCCTAACACTGTACTAAATCAGGCTGCAAAGAGTACAGAAGAAAGCTGAGAAGTTTACTTTTTAGAAAAATATATAGAAATGCTTTATTCATCTGACATCTTCAGAGGCAAAAACTCTTTGGCAGGGACTTCAGAGGTCATTTAGAGCAAGTCATAGAAAATGCTCAGTTTCAGTTTAAAACACTTCCAGCAACCGTGGACCCATTTCTTCTTGATTGAACCATTCCAACTTGAGATAATCCTAGATTCCTTTCTGTATTCTAATGTAGTCTCTATCCTTCCTGGCTCCACATCACTGGAAAATGTGGTAAGTACATTATCCACACCCTCATATAAAGCATTATAAAAATGCTGACAATTTTGAACAGGTCTAATTTGGGGTAACTTATTCTCATACGGCGTGAAAGTCTGGATCTCTGTTATTCCTACTTATTATTCCTAGTTCTGACCACAAAGGTCTGAGAGAACATGTCATTTATCTTTTGTATGAAAACTCTCAGAAACACTTGAAGACCCTGCTCACTCCCACTGCCCCCTCTCGCCCTACTCCATCACTACCAGTTTTGCTCTATGAATTTGAGTTTCTTAAATTGTTCCTCGGATGAAGTAGACTTAAAGAGCTTCCCTATTCTATGTCCCTCTTGACAAACTGCAATTCACTACATTCCTTAAAGTGAGATGACTAAAATCTGTAAGTATTTTTCTTCCTTCCACACCCATAGTTGAGACACTGCATTTGTGCAGTTGTTTCTGGACTTAAGTAAAGGATTATATTCTCATCTCTTTTATAGTTCTTCTTGAATGAACCATTTCAATTTGAGATGATCCTAGATCCTCATTCTGTATGCTAATGTATTCTCTATTCTTCTTGGTTCCATATCACTGGAAAATTCAGTAAGTATACTATCTATACCTTCATCTAAAGAATTACAAAAATATTGAACAAGAGACGGATGATGTTGTTGTTATGTTTGTGCATCAACTTGGCTGGGCCTGGTTGAGTGGCTGGGAAGCTGGATATAGTTATTCCCCATGATGAGACTGGCAATCAACTCCATGGTGGGATCTACCACAAGCAGCCTTTGGGATGTTGTCTGCTTCCTGTATATAAGCAGCAGCTTTGGGAATGGTCTCTAGCTCATGGCACCTTGGACTCTGCATGTAGCCATGTTGTTGTTCACAGCCTGCCATGCTCTGCTGACCTTGGGACTTACAATGGCCTTGAATTAATAGCCTGCTGTGTGGTTTGGTAACATCTGGGACTGTGCTTTTCACTTGTCAACCTTGGGCTTGGCAGCCTCAGCAGCCAGCAGCTGTCTGAGTGAAAAAAAGCCTCTAGCTTCAATGAGCCAGGAGCTGGAGGCAGAGCTGAAGCCCAAGGCTGAGGGGCTTTCACTCAGGTCTTAGAGCATGGCACTTTGAACTTGGACTTAAAGCCTCCAAACTGTAAGAGAATAAACTCCTGTTGGTTAAGGCCATCCCATTTGTGGTATATTTCCAGTCAGAGAAGCACTAGGTAACCAGAATAGATGAGGACAGGACTTGTCCATACAGAGACTTCCTTCCATGTTGATATCAATTCATTAATCAGCACCCTATTGAGATAGAGTAAAACGTGGACCAGGTACTAGACAGACTTGGTTGAGTTCATCTGGCTCTGACACTTAACAGGTTTGTGTGCTTCTGGGTAAATTTCTTAACTTCTCTAAGATTAGTTTCCTCATCTGTAAATGAATGATAGTAATAGAACCTAGATACTATGATTAAATAAGACAATGGATGTAGCTCAGCATATAAAACCAGAAAACCAACCTAGTTATCTTTCAGTTGATTCCAACTCATGGAGAGCTCATGTGTCTTAGAACAGAACTGCACTCCCAGGAGTTTTCAAGGCTGTGAACTTCCAGAAGCAGATTGCCAGGCCTTTATTCCAAGGCCTCTCTGGGTGGATATGAATGATCAAACTTTCAGTTATAGTTGAGCACTTAGCCACTTGCACATGTTGCTGTTAGGTGCCATGAAATCAGCTCCAACTCATGGTGACCCTACGTAGCACAGAGCAAAACTGCCCAGCTGTGTGCCAGCCTCACAATCCTTGTTATACTTGAGCCCATCACTGCAGCCACTGTATCAGTCCATCTTATTGAGGGTCCTCCCCTTTTTTGCTGACTCTCCATTTTACCAAGCATGATCTCCTTCTCCAGGGAATGGTGCCTTCTGACTACATGACTGAAGAAGGTGAGACGAAGTCTGGCCATTCTAGCTTCCAAGAAGCATTCTGGCTGCACTTCTTTCAGGACAGATTTGTTTGTTCTTCTGGCAGTTCATGGTACTTCAGTATCTGCACATAGTAGGTCCTTAATAAATGTTAACTGTTGATATTATTTTCACCAATTAGCACATATTTCTTCATTGTTTCTAGAAGTAATTTTATCAAGAGAAGGAGGGAAAACCAGCATGATTCTAAACAAGATGCCAGGCCAACCAACTTTGGAATTTTGTACAGCTTCCCTGTCAAGCGTCACAAGTGATAATTCTTGGGCTCTACCTTTCCAATTTTCTCTTTCTTCCAGTACACACTATAGACTGATGTTATTCAACTTTGGCTGCATTCCAGGGTGCTTACCAATTTTCCTGTTCATCTCTATTTAATTAGCTACCCTGTTCTTTCAAAAACGTTCCACTCTACAAGTGCTAATACCCACTGAGGATGCTGATTCCACTAACATGAACTCACTCGCTTCTCTGTTCTTTACTTTGAAGTTTCACCACATATTTCATCTGCTTTCTCATTTTCCCTTTATTATCAGAGGACAAATTGTTTTCCAGAGCTCACATCTTCACCTGTGATCTAGATTCTGTTTCCTTGACTTTTTCTCACAGAGCTTGTATTAATAAGGCCTGTGATGTAAGAATGGCTTTTACATTTTTAAAAGATTATTAGGAAAAAAAGAAGAATATATGACAGAGACAATTTATAGTCAGCACAATCCAAAATAGTTACCCTCTGGCCCTTTACAGAAAAAATTTGCCAACTTCTACTTCTGAATCTTGCCCCATCAATTATCCTCTCTCCTTCTGTGCATCATTCAACAAATAAGGATTGAGCCTTTACTATGTGCCAGAGAGAGTGGCCAGGGACCACAGGAGTGGCAGATTCCAGGTAAGGGATGGGAGGCAGGCAAGGCCCCAGCCCCCTAGAGTCAGGAAAGGGAGGGAGCGGCCAGGGACCACAGGAGCAGCAGGATCCAGGTAAGGGGAAGGACCAGGCAGGCCCCAGACCCCTAGAGCCAGGAAAGGGAGGGAGCCGCCACAAAGTGTCAGGTTCCAGGTAGGAATTAAGAAAGGGGAGAGCGCAGAGATTTCCAACAGCAAAGGGAGACAAACTTGCCTGTCAGTTTGTCATCCTGTGGGGCTTTCATGTTGCTGTGATCCTTGAGGCTGTGCCACTGGTGTTTCAGAAACCAGCAGGGTTGCACATGGTGCACAGGTTTCAACACAGCTTACAGACTGAGGCAGACTAGGAAGAAGGAGAAGGCCATCCACTTCTCAAAAACTGACCAGGGAAAAACTTATAAATACCAGAGAAACACTGTCTGATACACTACTGGGCAACTTTATGAATAGCTTGGAAACACTGTCCAACACAGTTCAGGAAGACCAGTCCCATGGGTTGGAAGGCACTAAAAATAGGACTGGAAAAGAGCTGCCTCATCAGAGTAGAACCAACCTTAATGATAATGGATAAAGTAAGTCTTGTAGGACCTCCATGTGCAGACATGGCACAACTCAAATTAGGAGAAACAGCTACAAATATCCATTAATAATTAGAACATGGTATATACAAAGTATGAATCTAGGAAAATTGGAAGTTGTCAAAAATGAAATAGAATGCATAAAGATTGATATCATAGGCATTCACTAATGCCTGAAATGGATGGTTTTGGCCATTTTGAATCAGACAACCATATGATCTTCTATGCCAGGAATGACAAATTGAAAAGGAATGGCATGGCATTCATCATCACAAAGGATGCTTCAAGATCTGTCCCAAAGTACAATGCTGTCAATGATTGGATAATATCCATACATCTACAAGGAAGACCCGTTAATATTACTATTTTCCAATTTACGCACAAACCACCAAAGCCAAAGATGAGGAAACTGAAGATTTTTATCAACTTCTGCAGTCTGAAATTGACTGAACATGCAATCAAGATGTGTTGATTATCACTGGTGACTGGAATGCAAAAGTTGGAAACAAAGAAGAATCACTGG
>NW_006922112.1:125326-134594 GCF_000298275.1 Orycteropus afer afer | reverse complement strand
ATGCAGAAGAATGTGACATCAGGATTGGAGGAAGAATCATTAACAACCTGCGATACACTGACACACAACTTTGCTTGCTGAAAGTGAGGATGACTTAAAGCACTTACTGATGAAGATTGAAGAATACAGTCTGCAGTATGGATTACATCTCAATATAAAGAAAACAAAAATCCTCACAACTGGACCTATATGCAGCATAATGATAAATGGAGGAAATATTGAAACTGTCAAAGATTTCACATTGCTTGGTTCTACAATCGACACCAATGGAAGCAGCAGTCAGGACATCAGACGATGTATAGCACTGGGCAAATTGGCTGCAAAGGACCTCTTTTAAGAACTGAAGAGCAAAGATGTCTCCTTGAGGACTAAGGTGTGCCTGACACAAGCTATGGTATTTTCATTCGCTTCATATGCATGTGAGAGCTGGACAATGAATAAGGAAGACGGAAGAAGAATTGATTCTTTTGAGCTGCGATGTTGGTGAAGAATGCCGAAAGTACTGTGGACTGTGAAAAGAACTAACTGGTCTGTCCTGGAAGGAATGCAGCTGGAATGCTCTTTTGAGGCAAGAATGGCCAGACTTCCTCTCACCTACTTTGGTCATGTTGTCAGAAGGGACCATTCCCTGGAGAAGGATGTCATGCCTGGTAAGGTGGAGGGGCGACAAAAGAGGGGAAGGCCCTCAAGGAGATAGATTGACATGGTGGCAGTGATGAAAGGCTTATGTATAGCAAGAATCATGGAGCTGGCTCAGGACCGGGCGGTGCTTTGTTCTGCTGTGCATAGGGTCATTATGAGTTGGAGATGATGCGACAGCACCTAACAACAACAACAATATGCCAGACACTGTTGTAAAGGTTGAAGCTTACTTTAGTAGACACAAACAAATAATAAACAGGTAAGTGAAACCAAGTATGTAAAACACATGCCAAATAGTGGTTAGTGCAATGGGAAAAAAAAAAAAAAATGGACGGAGGTGGGATAGGGAGGACCAAGATGGGGAAGAAAGATATGTACCCTTCAGGAGAGTGGTCCCAAGAACGAGGCCATGCAGGCCCTGGAAGCTGTTTAAAGGATGAGAAGTTGGGGGAAGGCCACTAGAGGACACAGACTATTTCTTGTTTATGTCTATGCCCTGTGGCAAGTATAGTGCCCAAACTAAGAGATACTTACTAAATGTTTATACAGGAGCTCTGGTAGCATAGTGGCTAAAGCATTTGACTGCTCACCAGAAGGCTGGCGGTTCAAACCCACCAGCCACTCCTCGGAAGGAAGGTTGGGCATTCCTACTTCCGTAGTGATACTGCCTCGGAAACCCAAGGAGGGGTCGCTATGAGTCGAGGTCGACTCGACGGCACATAACAACAACAACAAATGTTTATACAGCAAACATATGGAGCCATAGGGAATCTGCACTCACCGTTTTTCAATCTTTCATCTCCTTCCTACTGCCAGGCTAGAAGTCAGGCTCTCATGAACTCTTAACTGTGACCCTGTAAAATCCTCCAAATTGGTATCCCCTCCTCCAATCTCTCTGCCCTCTAACCAACTTTCTGTTTTTAAATTTTTATTGTGATTTGGGTGAAAGTTTACAGAGCAATTTCATTTTCCATACAGCAGTTCATATACATTTGGTCTCAAGACATTGACTGCAATTTCCCACAATGTAAAAGCTCTCTTCCCACTTCCTCCCCATAGTTACCTCTTCCCTGTGTCCTTCCCTCCCATGCCTAACCAACTCTCTTAATGGCTTTGGTTATCTTCTAAAAATAAGGATGAGGCTCTGAAAAAGACCTCTACTTCCAATAAGGGTATTCCACTGAGCATTTGTCCACTCACACAAAGTTGTACTGAATTCCTACTAACTCAATCAACCAAAATTTAGAGACCTACTTTTAGCTTCTGGAGATACTGAAATGAATGATATTGCCTCTGTATTTATGAAACTCATATTCTAGCTTTATAACATAGGCTAAGTGTCTACAGAGTGAAATAAGAACCTTTAGTCTGGCCTTTTATATCCAGGCTTATGTCCTGCAACCTCACATACACCTGCCTCCCCTTCCTCACACCATACCTCTTGTGGTACAGCCACACTGGATTGTTTACTATCACCATGCACTTTCACAGTCTGATAGCTTTGAACTTGATAGTTTTGCATCCTAAAATGCTGTTTTATTGTCTATTCAGTCTATCAAAACCTCACTGAAGTTAGCTTCACTTCAAGAGAAACGTTTTCTTAATCATAAAAAATAAATGTTCATTCTTCTGCAGTTTGATGACATTTTGTTTACAATTCCATCACTGTGATTTCACTATATTCTGTGTCATAAGTAGATGTTTAACAGATTATTGCAAAGGAGAGGAAATGTGTTTTATTCATTTTTCTATACATCTCAAAGTGCCCCAAACATGGTGGATGGTGAATTTATGATTGTTGAATGGATGGATAGAGAAGTAAATGATGGACAAAGAAGAGACAAGAGAAGTATTGGTCTAGTTAGGAGATCAGGATTCCAGTGTGGGCTTACTGCAAACCAGCTGCATAAACTTAGGAAAGTCATCAAACCTCCTGTGGTTCAGTTACCTGCCTGTCAAGTAAAGGCACTAAGATTTTCTCCAAGGTATCATTGAACTCTAAAATTTTATGTGTAATAATTATGTCTAGAATTAATGCAGCAACTTGAAAAGAACTGGATATATGAAAGGAGCTCTGGGGTGCTGTGGTCAAACCACTGGGCTGCTAGGTACCAAAAGGTTGGCAGTTTGAAACAGCCACCTGTTCCATAGCAAAAGATGAGGTAGTCTGCTTCCGTAAAGATTGACAGCCTCAGAAACCCTGTGGGACAGTTTTATTCTGTCCTAAAGGGTTGCCAGGAGTCAGAATTAACTTGATAGCAGTGGGTTTGGAATATGAAGATATCCAAACTTAAAAGTCCTTTCTTCTTAGAAGTAAAAAAATTAAAAATCGGGTTAGAATCACTTTGTAAGTCAACATTCCTAATTATTCGATAGCCTCTAGTCCCATTGCTGTGGAGTACTAAGAACACTAAAATCTTCCATGCATTAAAGAACCTTCTCTGAGTTCTGAAGGGCTCCAAGGCCATCTTTCTTCTCCCACTCTTCTCTATTTATATCTTTGGCTATCTACTTTTCCTCTCTGCTGTTTGACTTATTTCCATTGCTGATTATAGATCGTTTTCAGTGGTAAAATTTATATAACAAAACATTGGCCAATTCAACCATTTTTACATGTACAATTCAGTTACATTAATTACATTCACCAAGTTGTACAACTATTACCACTATCCACTTTAGGATGAAAATTTGAGCATGTATAAATGCAGTCAAAGCTTACAGATAAAATATTAAAGTCACTTACGAATAAGTAATAGGACAGGAAGAATAGAGAAAGAATGGCAATGAACTCATACAGACACAAATTTCAATTCTGTGTGACTCCAGACAAGTTACTAACCTTTTCTGAGTCTCTACTTTTATTTCTAAAAATGGAGTAAATGAGACCAACTATACTCTGGTAGCATAGTGCCTAAGGCATCTGACTGCTAACCAGAAGATTGGTGTTTCAAACTCACCAGCCACTCTGTGGAACGAAGACTGGGCAACCTACTTCTGTAAAGATTTATGGCCTCGGAAACCCAAAGGGAGTTGCTATGAGTTGGAATTGACTTGATGGCAGTGAGTTTGGTTTAGTTTTCATATACTGAAGCAAAGGAACCCTGGTGGCACAATGCTTAAATGTTCAGCTGGTAACTGAAAGGTCAGTGATTCAGAAAGATGTGGCTTTCCGTAAAGAAGTTTCCTTTCACAAAGCTTACAGCCTTGAAATCTTGTGAGGCAGTTCTCTATCATACAGAGTCGCTATGAGTTAGAATCGATTAGACTGCAATGGGTTTGTTTTTTTCTTTTGGTACTGAAGCACCAATGAGTTAATGCACTTATAGTGTTTAGTGCATAGCAGATGCTTAACAACCTGTTATTTTATGCCCTCAGAAGGTAGAGTACCATGTTTAAATATAAACTTAAATGTAAGGAACTCTATCAGCATTAGATAAGGGTACACTTCAACTTACTCAAGATGAGCCAGGGCTTAAGGCTCCAAAAACAGGGTGCACAGTCTGCTTTATCAAAGAAGGACAAAGTCAGCTTGGCAAACAAAAACAGGTGACACAAGAAGCAGTGAAGAATCCATTAACACCCTAGGGCACATACCATCTAGAACACATCTTTGATCTCAGAGGTTGTCATGTTCTTGGCCAGTTTTTCCACATCCTTTCCTTTGCCGTTCATCACTTCAGTCTTTCCAAAGGTTGGGTTTCCTTTACCAGGCTGCCATCCAAGAGTGTACTAACAGGCATGGAGATGCTTGGGACACCATCTCTTATCTGGCCTCATAGTTCTACAAGCATGCTCTGAGTTATTATTTTAAGATCCTAGTCTTCCCTTACCCATTTGAGACCCTCAAGAAGATTAACTGTCTATTCCACTCAATATGATAAATACAAAGTAATGATTTTAAGGTTTTTGACAAAGCTCAGAATGGTAAACATTGTCAACAAAATAAATCTTGAACTAGGTGAGCTATAAATAGTAAATATGACTCAGAAAATACCCCAAATATTAACCTGCTTTGCACTTATTACATATTTTCCTTTCACTTTTTCACTGCCCCTATTAATACTTAGCGTTTATAGTTATACCATCAACACTCACATGTGATTCATTTCAGCTTCATTCCAGTTGAAAGCAAATTTTTACACTCTTTCATTTGGGATTACTTAGTACAGTTTATTTATTTCATTTGTTGAAATAATCATTTCCTCTGTTTATTCTCATTCCACATGTAGCCTACAGGATCAGTAAGAATAGAGATTAAGACAATAGCCACACTAAATTCCTATTTCTGCTATCCTTTTGAATTAGAATTTCAGAATATAACTGTTATTTTACTTCAATAAAAATTCCCCAAAACATCAGACCACAACTATATTTAAATATCAATCTAAAAATCATACTTTAAATAATTTTTAATTATAAGATTTAAAAATTTGTATCTAGTTAAATTACAAATGAATTTTGGGTTGTGAGATGTTTTTAATTTCTTTAATGAATACAGAAGGCACATTATATTGCTCTTTATCAATGTGACACTTGCAAGTAGATTTAATATAATACTTTTCATCATTTCTTCAAAGTTCCTTTCCTATACTTTGTTGGGAAGGGTTGTCCTGTGCACTGTAGTCTGTTTAGTAGCATCCCTGACCTCTATCTATGAATTCAAGTAACATCCTCCACCCTGAGTAGTAGACCTTCCCTATACGAAATTTTAAAGGGAGTCCTTCAGGTTGAAATGAATGGACTCTGGACTATAACTTGAAGCCATATGAAGAAATAAAGAACACTGGAAAAGGTAACCACATACATAAATATAAAAGCAAGTATTATTGTACTTTTAGTTTTTAACTCTTTCATATTGAGTTTAAAAGACAAATGCATAAAAATAATTATAAACCTATATAATTATACACAATGTTTAAAGATGTAATCTATGACCATAACAATGTACATAGTTTATGTGACAACTGTCCTAATCCCTACTCTTACTGACCCTGTAGACTACATGGGGAATGAGAATAAACAGAGGAAATGATTACTTGAATAAACAAATTAAATAAACTGTACTAAGTAATCCCAAATGAAAGAGTATAAAATTTACTTTCAACTGGGGTAGAGTTGTATAGGAGCAGAGTTTTTGTATATTATTGAAGTGAAGTTGGTATTAATTGAAACAAGACTGTTACAAATTAAAAGTACTAAGGAGCTCTAGTGGTATAATGGAAAGACAATTGGCTGCTAACCAGAAGGTCAGCTGCACCATGGGAGGAAGATGATGCAATCTACTTCCATAAAGATTTACAGCCTTGCAAACCTAAAGAAGGTCTCTATGAGTCAGAATTAGCTCGATGGCAGTAGGTTTGGTTTGGCTTTGGAAATGTAGTCCCCAGGATAACCATTAAGAAAATAGCTAAAAATAATTTACACAGAAGGAAATGAGAATAGACCCAAAATGCCACTCTATAAAAAATAAATTAAACACAAAAGAAGTCAATAATAGATGAACTGATGAATCAAAAAGATACAAAACATATCTGGAAAATAGAAAATGGTGTAAGTAAGTCCTTTCTTACCATTAAATAACTTAGATATAAATGGATCAAATTCTGCAATTAAAATGCAGAACTTGCCAGAATGGATAAAAAACACGATCCAACTATACGCTAGCTATAAGACATTCACAATAGATTCAAAGAAAAAATAGCCTAAAACTGAATGAATGAATGGCTATACTAATATCAAACAAAATACACTTTAAGTAAAAAGTGCTAACTAGGACAAGAAGGACATTATATACTGATAAAAAGGTCAGTGCATCGAGAAGGCGTAACAGTTACAGCCATGCATGAAACTAACAACAGAGCCCCAAAATATAAGAACCACTGACAGAACTGAAGGGGGAAATAAAGAATAATAGAGACTTCAATATTCCCCTTTCAATAACAGAACAACTAGACAAAAGATCAATAAGAAAATAAAGTCCTGGAATAGCATTACAAAGCAAATAGATCTAACAGACACATCTAAAACACTCATCCAACAATGGCAGAATATACAGATATGCATTGCATAACATCCATGATACATTCTGTGAAATAAGATGTTATATAATTTGCATGTTATGTGAATACCATATGTTTTGGCCCTCTTAGGGAGCTCTGGTAGCATAGTGGCTAAGACACTTGCCTGCTAACCAGACGGCTGGTGGTTCAAACCCACCAGCCACTCCTCGGAAGGAAGGTTGGGCAATCCTACTTCCGTAGTGATACTGCCTCGGAAACCCAAGGAGGGGTTGCTATGAGTCGGGGCTGACTTGATGGCACATAACAACAACAACAACAACATGCTGCTCTAACAGAAAATACTACAAATGGATGGCTTTGACAAACAGGAGTTTATTGTCTTACAGGTTTAGAAGTCTGAGTTCAAAGTGCCAGGCTCTAGGGGGCTGGGTGAAAGCTTGCAGTCTGAATTCAAAGTGCCAGGCTCTAGGGGCTGGGTGAAAGCCCCTTAACATTGGGCTTCAGCTCTGCCTCTTGCTCCTGGCCCACAGAAGCTGAAGGCTTTTCTTAACTCAAGTAGTTGCTGGTTGCTGAGGCTGACAAACCCAAGGTCAACAAATAACCTGGCACAGTCCCAAAATTATCAGACAGCATGGCAGGCTGCTGACTGAAGACTTGGCTATATGCAGGGTCCAAGTGTGCCAAAATACTGCACAGATCTTTCTCAATGCTTCTTCTTATATCCTGGAAGCAGACCACATCCCTAAGGCAGCCTCTCAGCTGCTCCAGTAGATTCTAGCATGGAGTTGATTACCAGTCTTACCATGGGGAATAACTACATGTAGCTACCCAGTCATTCAAACCAGGCCCAGCCAAGTTGACTCATAACCTTACAACCCTCATTGCTACTAATGCCACTGCTGGAGCTGCTGGTAGAGGCTGGAAGAATGGGCACTGCTGGCAGTGGCAGTGACTGAAAGGGCAGTGGTGAGATAAAATAGAGAAGAAGGGATCAGGAAGTTAGCAGAGCTGGCCAAACCCATCCAATATTCCCCTCCTCTGAGCAGCAGGAGCAGCTTGCCCTTCTGCTGGACAAAGCCCACAAGTTGGCACCCATAGCCTTGTCCTCTGCCTCACCTGCCTCCACCCCACCAGTGGTCCAGTGCTTCAGGAGTTTGGGTTTGGGGTCTTTAAAACCATTAGAAAATTATACTGTTGGCAAAGAATACTAACTATACTATGTATTGCCAGAAGAATGAAAAAAAAATCTATTGGGAGAAATACAGCCAGGATGTTCCTTAGAAGGGAGAATAGCAAGACTTTGTCTCGCTTACTTTGGACATGTTATCAGGAGGGACCAGTCCCTGGAGAAGGACATCATATTAGGTAAAGTAGAAGGTAAGCAAAAAAAGGGAGACCCTCAAGTATATGAACTGACACACTGGCTACAACAATGGGCTAGAACATAGCAACAATTACAGGGATGGCACAGTAGCAGGTAAAGTTTCTAATGGACACAGAGTTGCTGAGTCAGAATCAACTTGATGGCACCTAATAACAACAGGAGGAGGAAGGAAATAAAGATTAGAGTGGAGATAAATGAGACAGAGAAGAGAAAAACACTAGAGAAAATCGAAGTAGAGAGTTGGTTATTTGATAAGATTAACAAAATTGATAAACCTTCAGTTAGACAAAGAAAAAAGAGAGAAGACTTGATAAAATCAGAAATGAAAGTGGACCTTACAGAAATAAAATCATCAGGGAATATTATGAATAAAATTATAAGAGAAGTTATGGCAACAAATTAGACAACTTAAGAGAAAATGGAAAATTCCTACAAACCTGCAAACTACCAAACTGATTCAAGAAGAATTGAAAACAAGTGTTCACACAGCAATCTGTACATGAATGTTTAAAACATCACTGTTTATAATAGTTGAAATATGGAAACCCAAATGTCATCAACTGATAAATGAACAAAATGTGGCATATCCATACAATAGAATATTATTCAACCATAGAAAGAAATGAAGTTCTGATATATACTACTACATGGAGGAACCTTGTAAACATTGTAAGTGGACAAAAAACAAAAAACAAACCCATTGCCATTGAGTCTATTCTGATTCATGATCACCCTATTTGTCACAAAGTAAAACTTCTCCATAATGTTTTCTTAGCTATAACCTTTACAAAAAGAGTTCACCAAGCTTTTCTTCCATGGCACTATTGGTGGTAGGTTTGAACTGCTAAACTTTAGGTTAGTAGTCAAGCATAAACTGTTTTCACCTTAAGTGAAAAAAAGCCAGACACTAAAAGTCACATTCCTCTTTACTTTATCATTCCTGGCAAAGTAGACCATATGATTGTCTGATTCAAAATGGCCAACACAGTCTATTTCAGCTCTCTAATGCCTAGGAGCTGGCAGGGCGGTCAGAACAGGTAAGGGGAGAGGACAGGCAGGAAATGGAAGCTAGCAGATGGCTGGTACAGGTAAGGAGAGAGACCAGGAATTCAGCAGAGCAGTTTGAAACATCTAATGGAGACGAACTTGTCATACTGTGGTGCCTTGTGTGTAGCTGTGAGGATGGAGGCTATACCATTGGTGTTTCAAATACCAGCAGGGT
>NW_006922112.1:122795-124221 GCF_000298275.1 Orycteropus afer afer | reverse complement strand
TAAAATATATCCCTCCTGAATTTAGAGACCATCTAATTGATGCCCTGAACACCAATGACCAAAAACCAGAGAAATTAGGGGATAACATCAAGAACATCATCCATGATGAAAGGAAAAGACCATTAAAAAGACAGGAAAGGAAAAGACCAAAATGGATTTCAGAAGAGACTCTGAAACTTGCCCTTGAATGAAGAATAGCTAAATTAAATGGAAGAAATGACAAGAAAAAAGAGTTGAATAGAAGATTTCAAAGAGCAGCTCGAGAAGATAAAGTCAATTATTATAAAGAAATGTGCAAAGATATGGAGTTAGAAAGCCAAAAGGGAAGACCATGCTTGGCATTTCTCAAGCTGAAGGAACTGAAGAAAAAATTTAAGCCTCGAGTTGCAATATTGAAAGATTCTGTGGGCAATATATTGAATGATGCAGGAGCATCAAAGGAAGATGAAATGAATACAGAGTCACTGTACCAAAAAGAACTGGTAGATCTTCATCCATTTCAGGAAGTGGCATACAATCAAGGACCAATGGGGCTGATAGAAGAAGTCGAAGCTACACTGAAGGAATTGGCAAAGAACAAGGCTCCAGGAATTGATGGAATACCCACTGAGATGTTTCAACAAATGGATGATGCACTGCAGGCACTCACTCGGCTATGCCAGGAAATTTGGAAGACAGCTATTTGGCCAATTCACTAGAAGAGTGGTACATTTTGTACCCATTCCAAAGAAAGGTGATCCTTAATTTGTGGAAATTATTGAACAATATCATTAATATCGCATGCAAGTAAAATCTTACTGAAGATAATTTAAAAATGGTTGCAGCAGTATATTCCAGAAATGCAAGCTGCATTCAGAAGAGGATGTGGAATGAAGGATATCATTGCTGATGTCAGATGGATCTTGGCAGAAAGCAAAGAATATCAGAAAGATGTTTACTTGTGTTTTACTGACTATGCAAAGGTATTCGATTGTGTGGATCACAACAAATTGGGGATAACATCGAGAAGAATGGGAATTCCAGAACACTTAATTGTACTCATGAGAAACCTGTATACAGACCCAGAGACTGTCGTTTGAACAGAACAAGAGGACACCGTGTGGTTTAAAATCAGAAGGGAAGTGTGTCAGGGTTGTATCTTTCACCATACTTAATCAATCTGTATGCTGAGCAAATAATCCAAGAAGCTAGGCTATATGAAGAAGAATGTGGCATCAGGATTGAAAAGAGACTCATTAACAACCTGCAATATGCAGACAACACAACTTTCCTTGTTGAAAGTGAGGAGGACTTGAAGCTCTTGCTGATGAAGGTGGAAGACTACAGTCTGTAGAATGGATTACACCTCAATATAAAGAAAATAAAAATCTTCACAACTGGAGAAAAGAGTGAAGTTGTCAAAGACTTCATATTACTTGGTTCTACA
>NW_006922112.1:115215-121155 GCF_000298275.1 Orycteropus afer afer | reverse complement strand
TATCATACTTGGTAAAGTGGAGCGTTAGCTCAAAAGGGGAAGACCCTCAATGAGACAGATTGACAGTGGCTACAATGATGGGCTCAAGAATAGCAAGGATTGTGGGACTGGTACAGGACCGGGCAGTGTTTTGGTTCTGTTGTACATATGGTCGCTATGAGTCGGAGCGAACTTGACATCACTCAACAACAACAAAAATGCCTAGGATATCGATCCTTATGCGTTCCATTTCATTTTTAACACAATTTTCCTAGATTCATACTTTGTACATTCTATGATCTTATTATTAATGAATATTTCCAGCTGTTTCTTCCCATTTTGAATCATGCCACATCAGCAAACGAAGGTCCTAAGAGCTTTACTCCATCCATGTCATTAAGGTCGACTTTACTTTGAGGAGCCAGCTCTTCCCCAGTTGTATTTTGGTGCATTCCAACCTGAGGGGCCTATCTTCTAGCACTATATCAAATAAAGTTTCACTGATAGTCATAAAGTTTTCATGGCCATTTTTTTCCAAAGTGGATGTAGATCTGTCCTGAAATACAATTCTATCAGTGATAGAATAATATACTATATGGTATATCCTTGTATGTATCTTTGTAGGTATATCCTATAAGGAAGACTGGTTAATAGTATTATTATTCAAATTTCAACCACTAAAGCCAAACATGAAGAAATTGAAGATATTTACCAACTTCTACAAAAGTAGAAGTCTAAAATTTTAGTCTAAAATTGACTAAACATGCAATCATAATGAATTGATTATTACTGGCGATTGGAATGAGAAAGTTGGAAACAAAGAAGAAGAATTGTTGGTTAGAAAATTTGGCTTTGGTGATAGAAATGATGCCAGAGATTGCATAATAGAATTTTGCTTGAGAAACCACTTATTCACTGAAAATACTGTTTTCAACAACATAAATGGTGATGTGGACCTCACCAGATAGAATACAGGAATAAAATTGACTACATATGTGGAAAGAGGTCATAGAGAAGCTCAATATTATCTGTTAAAACAAGGCGAGGAACAGACCATCAATTACTCATATGCAAGTTCAAGTTGAAGCTGAATAAATTAAAACAAGTCTGTTGCTGTTGTTATGTGCCATTGAGTTGGACCCAACTCATAGCGACCCCTCCTTGGGTTTCTGAGGCAGTGTCACTACAGAAGTAGATTGCCCAGCCTTCCTTCCGAGGAGTGGCTGGTGGGTTTGAACTGCCAGCCTTCTGATTAGCAGTCAAGTGCCTTAGGCACTATGCTACCAGAGCTCCCCAAAGCCAAAATATGACCTTGAGTATATCCCATCTGAATTTAGAGACCATCTGAAAAATAGATTAGATACACCGAATATCAATGATTGAAGACCAGATGAGTTGTGGGATGATATCATGAACATCATACATGAAGAAAGCAAATGGTAATTAAAAAGATATGAAAAGAAGAGACAAAAATGGATGTCAGAAGAGACTTTCAAACTTGCTTTTGACTAACTCATCAAAAAAACCAAACACTGCCATCAAGTCTTTTCTGACTCATAGAGACCCCTCCTTGGGTTTTTGAGGTGGTATCTCTATGGAAGTAGATTGCCCAAACTTCCTTCTGAGGAGTGGCAAGCACAGACTAGCTAAAGTAAAAAAAATGATGAAATAAGAGAGTCAAAGGGTGGCTAGAGAAAACAAAGTAAAATATTATAACGAAATCTGCAAAGACCTGGAGTTAGAAAACTAGAAGGGAAGAACATGTTCAGCATCTCTCAAGCTGAAAGAACTGAAGAAAAAATTCAAGCCTTGAGTTGCAACATTGAAGGATTTTATGGGCAAAAGATTGAACTATGCAGGAAGCATCAAAAGAGGATGGAAGGAATACACAGAGTCATTGTACCAAAATGAATTGGTTGACATTCAGTTACTTCAAGATGATCATGTAGCATATGATCAAGAATCAAAGGTACTGGAGGAAGAAGTCAAAGCTGCACTGAAGAAATTGGCAAAAGAACAAAGCTCCAGAAATGGAACAGAATAACCACTAAGCTGTTTCAACAAACTGATGCAGTGTTAAAAACTGAATTTTTAACACTGCATCAGTTTGTTGAAACAGCTTAATGGGTATAGGGGTGGTAAATCTTTATGGATGTAGATTGCTTCCACAGGGTGGCTGGTGGGTGTGAACCACCAACCTTTCAGTTACCAGTCTGCGGTGTAGTAAAGTACCTAGTATGGCTTTTCTAGCCATAAGTCTTTGTAACCTCCATGGTGGAATTTGCCATGAGCAACTGAGTAGCTCCTGATTGTTAAAATTACCTACCTGGGGTACTTCTATTGAGAGTAGCACAAAGCAATCTTCTGGGAAGTTCACTCTTTCTCAGATGTTTAGAATTCTAATATTGGGATTGGTTAGTTTGGCCACTCTGCCAGGCCCAAAAGGAGCCCTCCTAGAGGCAGAAAGAGCCTCTTTGACTGCTGGCTGAGAAAGACGTGCTGCTGAGAGAAACACGCTCCTGAGACACGCACTTGCTAAGAGAGAGACAAGAGAGACATGCGCTGCTGAGAGAGACACCAAGAGACATGCACTGCTGGGAGAGAGTGAGACTGTTGGCTGAGTGACAGCAGGCTGAGAGAGACTGAGTGTGTTCCCGAACTTGAATTGTAGCCTGTTACTTCCCTAATAAACCCCATAATCTGTGAGTTCTGTGTGGCCACTGCAGCAAATTATCAAACCCAGGAGAGAGGTGGTGGGTGCTGCAGGAGGAATGGCTGGTGTGAGGGTTGGTGAAAGGGCCAGAGGGAGGTGGCATATCTGGCCTCACAGGGATAGGCCTACTGATGGTGATTCTGTCTTCCTCTTGTGGGGTTAGAGGAGGTGGGAAGATGCCACCTCCCTGACCCTTTGGCACAGTCAGATGTCACAGGAGTGTTGGAAGCATTTACTTGTTTATGGCAAGAAAATAAGAAGACAGCTATATGTCTAACTGACTGGAAGGGATTAATATTTGTGCTCATTCTAAAAAAAGGTGTCCAATAGAACATGCAAATTACTGAATAGTGTCATTAATATCACATGCAAGTAAAATTCTGCTAAAGATAATTCAAAAACAGCTGCAAGAATATATGGAGAGGGAACTTCCAGAAGTTCAGAATGGATTTAGAAGAGGACATGGGAGGAGGGCTATCAGTGCTGATGTCAGATGGATCTTGGCTAGAAGCAAAGAATACTAGAAAGATGTTGTGGTAGTTAAGATTATATACCAACTTGGCTGGGCCTGGTTTTGAGTGGCTGGGCAGCTTGTTGTAGTTATTCCCCATTATGAGATTGGTAATCAACTCCATAGTGGAATCTACTGGAGCATTGAGTAGCTGCTTTAGGGATGTGATCTGCTTCCAGTATAAAAGGAGCTTTGAGAAAAGTCTCTGCAGCTTTTTGACAAGCTTGGACCTTCCATGTAGCCGAATCTTCATTCAGCAGTCTGCTGTGTTTCCTGCCGATCTTGGGACTGTCTCTGCACTTGAATAAGTGGCCTGGCGTGTTATGTGGTAATATTGGGACTGTGCCATCTTATTTGTTGACCTTGGGCTTGTTAGCCTCAGCATCCAGCAGCTGCCTGAATGAAGGGACACCTCTAGCTCCAGTGGGCTGGGTGCAAGAGGCAGAGATGGAGCCCAAGATCAAGGGGATTTTACCCAGCCCATATAGCTGATGAATACCAGTGAAATAATGTCTGATATATTACTGAAAAATAGCCCTAAAACATTGTCTGATATAATAGTGCCAGAGGATGAGCCCCTCAGATTGGAAGGCACTCCAAATACGACTAGGAAAGAGCTGCCTCTTCAGAATAGAGCCGACCTTAATGATGTGGATGGAGTAAAGATTTCAGGACCTCCTTTTGCTGATGCACCACAACTCAAGAAGAAACAGCTGCAAATATCCGTTAAAAATTAGAACACGGAATGTATGAAGTATGAATCTAGGAAAATTGGAAGTTGTCAAAAACAAAATGGAATGCAAAAAGATTGACATCTGAGACATTGTTGTTGTTGTTGTTGTTGTTTGCCGTCGAGTCAGACCCGACTCATAGCGACCCCTCCTTGGGTTTCTGAGGCAGTATCACTACGGAAGTAGATTGCCCCATCTTCCTTCTGAGGTTTTAGTGAGCTCAAATGGACTGGTTTGAGTGATTTTGAATCAGATAACCGTATGATCTACTATGTTGGGAATGACAAGTTGAAGAAGAATGGTGTGGCATTCATTATCAAAAAGAATGTTTCAAGATCTATCCTAAAGTATAATGCTGTCAGTGATAGGGTAATATCCACATGCCTACAAGGAAGACCAGTTAATACTACTATTATTCAAATTTACATACCAACCGCAAAAGCCAAATGTGGTCAACTTGTCTGGGCCTGGTTGAGTGGCTGGGCAGCTGGATGCAGAATCCCCCATGATGAGGCTGGTAATCAACTCCATGGTGGAATCTACTGTGAGCAGCTGAGTAGCTAGCTGCCTTTGGGTATGTGGTCTGCTTCCTGTAAAGAAATAGCTTTGGGAATGGCCTCTAGCTTATGGCACACTTGAACCCTGCATGTAGCTGTGTCATTGTTCAACATCCTGCCATGCTCTGCTGACCTTGGGACTTACAAGGACTTGAATTAATGGCCTATTGTGTGGTTTGGTAACATTGAGACTGTGCCATTTTATTTGTCGACCTTGGGCTTGCTAGCCTCAGCAGCCAGTAGCTGCCTGAGTGAAGAGATGCCTCCAGCTTCAGTGGACTCGGAGCTAAAGGAAGAGCTGAAGCCCAAGGTCAAGGGGCTTTCACACAGTCCCTAGAGCCTGGCACTTGGAACTTGGACTTCTAGCCTCCCAAACCATAAGAGAATAAACTCCTATTTGTTCAAGCCATTCCATTTGTGGTATATTTCTTGTCAGAGTGACACTAGGTAAGCAGAACAGAATATGGTACTGAGAGAGTAGAGTGATGCTCTGACAAAAACCTAAAATGTGGAAACAGGAGTGGAGTGCATCCTTGACCCAAGAGACCCTGGCAGAGAGACCCCAGCATACGGCATGAGAGACGGCAGGAGCAGAGCCCAGAGACTGGCATGAGACAGTGACAGTCTTACCAGCCCACGGAGGAGAAAGTTGGATGCCATTGTGCAGGTGGCTTCCTGGCGGAATGGGTTGCCTTCGGGTGTCAACTGGTAGAAAAGACCAGCATGAAATGGAGTAGCAGGTTGTCTGGCCCATGGAGCAAGAAAGTTGAGTGCTTTTAGACTAGGAAGATTTCCTGCAGAGTGGGTTGCTTTCAGCATTGATCAGGAGAAGCAGAGAGACCAAGGAAATGGGAAGCAGAGCTTCCCAGGCTCAAGGGTAGAATCATGGCCTTTGGTGATGGAACCACCACAGCTCCCTAGGTTTCAAAGACCCAGACCTTCACCAACTTGGTTCTAGAGTGGGGTTGCTCGTTCATATGAGCTAGTGGAATGGAGTTATAGCCACTGCCCAAGAATGAGGGGGCAGGGCTGCCATGCCTAAGAGGGAAAGGAACGGGGCCCACCTGGCCAAGGGAGTGAGGTCGTCACTCAGGAATAGGGGACTGGAGTCACTCAGTGAAGAGATATGTACAGATACCACTCACTGAAGATCTGTACAGGTGCCAAGGTGACAAGGGGTGGAATTGTGGTGGTTAAGTTTTTGTGTCAACTTGTCTGGGCCTGGTTGAGTGGGTGGGCAGCTGGATGTAGTATTCCCCATGATGAGACTGGTAATCAACTCCGCGGTGGAATCTACTATGAGCAGATGAATAGCTGCTGTAGGGATGTGGTCTGCTTTCTGTATATAAGTAGAAACCTTGGGAGATGGTCTCTTGTTTATGGCACACTTGAACTCTGCATGTAGCCATGTCATTGTTCAGCAGCCTGCCATGTTCTGCTGACCTTGGG
>NW_006922112.1:84837-112905 GCF_000298275.1 Orycteropus afer afer | reverse complement strand
TATCACTTGGTTGTGCAATCAACACCAATGGAAGCAGCAGTCAAGACATCAGATGATGTATTGCATTGAGCAAATCTGCTCCTAAAGATCTCTTTCAAGTGCTGAAGAGCAAAGATGTCTTCTTGAAGACTGAGGTGCGCCTGACACAAACCATAGTGTTTTCAATTGCTTCATATGCATGTGAGAGCTGGACAATGAATAAGGAAGACCAAAGAAGAGTTGATGCTTTTGAGTTGTGGTGTTGGCAAACAATGCTGAAAGTACCTTGGACTGCTAAAAGGGCTAACAAATCTGTCCTGGAAGAAGTGCAGCCGGAATCCTCCTTGGAAGCGAGAATGGTCAGACTTTGTCTCACTTTAGTCCTATTGTCAGAAGGGACCATTCTCTGGAGAAGGACATCATGCTTGGTAAAGTGGAGGGTCAATGAAGGAGGGAAAGGCCCTCAATGAGATGGATAGACATGGTGGCTGCAGTGATGGGCTCAGGTATAATAGGGATAGTGAGGCTAGCACAGGAGCAGGCAGTGTTTGGTTCTGTTGTTGCATACCGTGAAGACATTGTCCTGTTTTCCTCTCCATTTGAGAGTTTGTACCTAGAAGTTTAATTCCCTCTGATAGATTAGTTGCTGTTGTTGTGTGCTGATTGACTTCCTTGTTTTTTAGTGTACAATGTTTTATGGCCTTATTTTGAGTTTCTATTTCTGATTTGGTTTTAGTGTTGATGCCACGAATCCTGATTTTGTTGATCTCTTAAGCATTTTTTGTAGGGTTGGTCTGGTTTTTATAAAATCCCTTAATTTTTGTCTGTCTGAGAATGCCTTGATTTCGTTCTCATATTTGATGGATAATTTGACTGTATATAGGATTCTTGGTTGGAAGTTCTTTTCTTTCAGTGTTTTATATATGCCATGCCATTGCCTTGTTGCCTGCATGATTTCTGCTGAGTAACTGGAGCTCAGCCTAACTGTTTGATTATTATAAGTAATATTTCTTTTGTCCCAGGCAGCTCTCAAAATTTTTTCTTTGTCTTTGGTTTTGGAGAGTGTGATTATGATATGCCTTGATGTTTTTCTCTTGGCATCTATCTTGTGTGGAGTTCTATGAGCTTCTTGGACAAATATCTTTTCTTCTTTCAGGATATGGGAGAAGTTTCCTGTTAGCAGGTTCCACAATTTTCTGTGTTTTTTTCACCTCTTCTTGTTCTGGAATTCCAATGAGTCTTATATGGTTTCTTTTCATGTCATCCCATATAATTCTTAGGTTCCCTTAATTTCTCTTAAATCTTTGTTCTGATTTTTCTTCATACAGGCTGGTGTCCAGGGATTTGTCTTCTAGCTGGGATATGTGTTCTTCAGCCAGTTCTAACCTTCTCTTTTGTGCTTCTACTGTGTTGTGTAATTCTGTAATTTTGGTATTCATCTTCTGGATTTCTAACTGCTGTTTTGTATGAGTTCTGACTGTGTATTAATCTTATTATTTTGTTCTTGAATGATTTTCCTGAGTTATTCCAGAGAACTGTGTGTGTTCCTTGTTTCTGTTTGGGGTTTCCTTAGGCTCTTGTAAAGCTCTATAAACATATCTTCTAAATTCCTTCTCTGATAATTCTATTGCCTCCTCTTCCTCCTTGTTTAATGAGACCTTTGTTTGTGGTTTTGCTTCTAATGCCTTGTCCTGTTTTTTTGTTTGATTTGAGGTTGCCTGTTGTTTCCCAGACATTTTGAGGTTGTCTTTAACTGTTGGTTATGTATTGATTTATTTTGTCTTAGTTTTATTGTTTAATATTTTGAAAAGGTGAAGCTGGTGTATTTTATTTTTTTTTTAGTTATTAATTCAGGTATGGTGGGTTGCTCTACAGTTTTCTTTGTGATGGTGGAATCACTGTGTGGAATGTGGGTATGGGTTTCTGTTTGTTTTAAAGATGGTTTAGAGTTCGAACTGGGAGGTTTTATGTTGGCTGAATGTGTTTTTTTTTTATATTGGGTGAGTGAAGTTATTGACGGAGAAGGTGGGAGCGGAAAAAGGAAAGCTCGCTGTTGCTAGTGGTGGTTTCTAGGGCTTAGAGCAGGCTGCTACTGGTGACATCGTACTGTTATTTACAGGCCTGCAGCTCAATTTCAGCAAAGACTCCAGTTGTTAGGGGTCGCCACTTTCCACCAGGCTCAGACACATGCAAAAACCCTGCTCCTGAGGCCCCTTGAAACCAAAAAGCCGACCCAAGACAACTTCCTAGCTCTGTGATCTGCCAAGGGAGTGTTTCTCTCTGGCCTCCCCACCTGCAGCCCAGCCCAACCAGCCCAGACTGCTATCCACCTTGGGCATTCCTCTGTGGGTCTGCCCACCCGCGGTGCCAAAGATCTACTTGGTTTCAGCGGTGCTGGAGTCTCCCGGGAGAGTGCCTGCTAGTAATACGTGGTCCCAATATTACTGAGAAAGTCAAGCACAGGCCTCTCAATACCATTAAGCTGACCCTAGCCTACTTGGTGACTAACTGCGGGGGTACCTCCCAGGGCTCATCCTCCTGCAGCACCAATGGACTCTCTGCTCAGGTTTCAGTGGCACTGGTAGTGCCCATTTGCACCTAGCCAACCCAAGTTACCAATAAAATCAGGTGCTGAAGGTATATCCTTGGGGTGATCGCTGGTATGCTGGTGTGGTCGCTGGTATGCTGGTGTGGTGTCTTCTTCCTTAACCCAGGGAGGTCTCGGATGGCCATTCTCACTGCCAGTTGCTCCCCCAGGGAAGTCTCCAATGGCATTTCTTGGCTGCCTGTCAGTGCTCTGCAGGATAGATCTTCTGATCTTGTTATTATTATTATTATTTTTTCCCCCTGTACCATTCTCTTTTCTAATTCTACTCCTCTGAGGTTGGTGTACTCTGACTCCATGAGCTGTTCAGAGCACCAGAATCTCTAATTCTAACTGCTGTATCTAGTTTTTCAAGCACTAAGATGCTAGAGGGAAATAGCATGGTGATTACTAACAAGACTCCATTTTGAATTCCCTCACCACTGTTGTTTTTAGGTGAGGTTGTGTTTGATCTGCCTCATAGAGTCTCCATGTACAATACAACAAAACGCTACCTAGTCCTACATCATCCTCACAATCACTTCTATGTTTCAGCCCATTATTAAAGCCCCTGTGCCAACCTATCTTGTTGAAGGTATTCCTCTTCTTTGCTGAACCTCTACTTTACCAGTCATGATGTCCCTTTCCAGGGACTAGTCCCTCCTAATGGCATGTCCAAAGCAAGTGAAATGAAGTCCTGCCACCTTCACTTCTAAGGAGCATTCTGGCTGTACTGCTTCCAAGACAGATTTTTATTCTTCTGCAGTCCATGGTATATTCAATATTCTTTGCCAAAACCTTAATTCAAATGCATCAATTCTTTTTCGGTCTTCTTTATTTGTTGTCCAGCTTTCACATGAGAGTATGAGATGATTGGACATACCATGGCTTGGGTCAGGTACACTTTAGTCTTCAAAGTGACAGCTTTGCTTTTTAACACTTTAAAGAGGTCTTTTGCAGCAGAATTACCCAATGTAATACATCATTTGATATCTTAATTGCTGCTTCCTTTTAGGCATTGATTGTGGATCCAAGTAAAATGAAATCTTTGATTACTTTATTATTTTCCCTATTTATCATGATATTGCTGTTGGTCCAGTTGTGAGGATTTTTTTTTTTTTTTTTATGTTGAAGTGTAATCCATACTGAAGGCTATAGTTTTTGATTTTCATCAGTAACTGCTTCAAGTCTTCTTCACTTTCAGCAAGCAAGGTTGTGTCATTTGCATATCTCAGGTTGTTAATTAGTCTTCCTCCAACCCTGATGCTATTCTTCGATGAATCTACTAGAAAAAGTATGTCCACTAACCCTACCTCAAATGAGGTGATAGAGGAATGCCTAATGCCACTATGGTCTATCATTTCCATCCTAGGAAAGGATGGGGGGGTGGTAAGAAAACCTCTATCCCCGTGAAAGCACCTGCCAGGTCAGGGACAGATAGTGTATCAGTGAGCTGCAGGCAAACTGTATGTGACCCATACAGTTTCGGTGATGGAGGTGGGAGTGTGTCCTTGACATTTCACAATAATCCTGCCTTTGGCAGAGGTTGAAAAACAAGGTGGGTAATATAAGAATGTTGCTTAATATTGTGTTGGGTAAAGAACAAAGGGGACAGAAGAATGACTAGTCTTTTTCTCTCCTTATTCTGTGACTTCAAACTCATTTCCCAGAAAAGAGAGTCCTCCCTGGTTCTGGTAAGGTTCTAAAGCAACCTGGAGAGAAGCATAATTATATTTATGGACAGCTGTGAGTTTACCCCATGAAGCAGTCAAATGGTTTTTATTTTGGATGAAAATCTTTCTAGAATTTAATATATATATATCTTTTCTTTTTTTTTTTCAATATATTAACCACTTTTCTTGCTGACAAAAAGTACTATACTGAACACAGCAATATTTTCTGAGGTCAAAGTGATTAAGAATATGGCACTGGCAAACAGACAACTTGGGTTCAAATACTGGCTTTGTCCCTCACCAGGCAGGCAAGTTAACACTCTGTGCTTCAGATTCTTTATGTATCAAAGGATAAGATTAATACCTGCCTCATAGTTATTGTAAGTTAACAGCAAGTTAATACATGCAAAGTACTTAGCACACTGTGTGGTACATAGCACCGCTTGGCAAATATCAGCAGCTTCTGCTACAACTACTATTACTATTGGCTTGTATATAAAATGGTCCCAGGACAATTTGTTGAAGTGCTCTTATAAGTTCTTTTATAAATTTGTTTTATAAATTTATAAATTATGTTTCTGATAGATGTAACAAAGGTTGTTCGTGAATGTTAAAAACAGTAAAGCTTTAATTTAGTTAAAATTAATATTCATTAAGCTCTTACTATGAAATACAGCTGGAATGATCTTTACAAGCAAGAATGATCAGACTTTGCCTCACCTACATTGGTCATGTTGTCAGACTGGATCTGTCCCTGGAGAAGGATATCCTGGTTGGTAAAGTAGAGTGTCAACCAAAAAGGAGAAGACCTTCAATGAGATGGATCAACATGGTAGCTACAACAATGGGCTTCATCATAGCAACAACTGTGAAGCTGGTGCAGGAATGGGTCACTGTCCAGTCATTTTGTTGTAATAGGGTTGCTATGAGTCATAGCTGACTCAATGGCACCTAACGGCAACAATGCGCTAGATACTAGGGGAAAATGTGAGTAATATGGTCCTGAGCCTCAAGAAACTTACAATCTAGAAGGGAAGATAAACAAACTATGTCAGGATAATATGGCAAGAAATATGAAAGAGTTATGCATGAGATTATTATACGAGCCTAGAGGAAGGGCCCTTAGCTTAGCCTAGGGATTCAGGGAAAGCTTCCTGAAGGATTCTGTCTGGATAGTCTTGAGGACAGCCAGATGAAGAAAGGCTGAGTAGGCGCTGCCAAGCACAGGAACAGGAAAGGTAATGAGGTAAGCAGCAGCACAGTACTTTTATGAGAGCATGAGGTGTCTGTGCAAAGAATACAACTTGACTTGTGACAAATAAGCGAGATGGGGTGTGGTAAGAAATGAAGCTAACAGGTAGACTAAAGAGACGAGACTCAATAGGGCCTTTATGTCAAGTGGAGAAGTTTGGACATTACTTGTCAAGAGATGGGAAGGCATTAAGAAAACTTTAAGGAAAATAAATGGGAGTTTTAAGATTTTCTTTCAGATGTATTACTCAGACAGCATTGTGAAAGCCAGAGCAAAGTTAGGAAAGCTGGAGGAAAAGAGACCATTAGGTGTGGCTTCTGTAACTAATAAGCTGTTATAATGAATAATGTCTGAATGAGGGCAAGCAAGCCTCTATCTGAGGAAGAGGACATCCCCATTGTATTTGGAAGATAAAACTGGAAGATCCTGATGACATATCAGATAGAGGTGGCTCAAGATCAAGAGGAGTCCAGGATAATTACCAGGTTTCACACTTGAGTTACCAAGTAGATGACAATATAATTAACTGAGAGAGAAATAGCAGATCTTTTTAAAAAAATAATTTTTTTATTTTTTTTTTTCTTTAGGGAGTAGGCAGGGAGGATAAGTTAATGATTTCAGATTGGAACATGTTAAGTTTGAGGTAATTACAGGCAAGGTCAGCCTGGAGATATAAATTTTAGAGTAATTAACAAACGGATAGAGCTACAAAATCAGTGTGTCTACTGCTCTTCTCTTTACATATGTGAAAAACAAGAATAGGGTGGGATATTGGGGAAAACCTAAAGAGGCAGAGGTACGAGGTCTTTGAAAGAATCTGGGCTGCCACGTTGAGATCCAAGGAGAGAAGAGGTGTAATAATGGAGTGGCCAATGAATTAGTTATACATGCCCATAACAACAACAATCAGTTTTTGAGTACTCACTACATGTCAGTCATCTGACAAGGTACATATATATATATATATATATATATATATATATAAAGAATAGATTTAACTCATTTAACATTGATGACCAAAGACTAGATGAGTTGTGGGATGACATTAAGGACACCATACATGAAGAAAACAAAAGGTCATTAAAAAGGCAGGAAAGGAAGAAAAGACCAAAACAGATGTCAGAAGATACTCTGAAACTTGTTCTTTAAATGGAGAGTGGCTAAAGTGAATGGAAGAAATGATGAAATAAAATAGCTTAATGGAAGATTTCAAAGGGAAGCTAAAGAAGACATAGTGAAATATTATAAAGAAAAGTGCAAAGACCTGGAGTTAGAAAATCAAAAGGAAAGAACATGTTTAACATTTCTTAAGCTGAAAGAATGGAAGAAAAAATTCAAGCCTTGAATTGCAATATTGAAGGATTCTATGGGCATAATATTGAATGATGCAGGAAGCATCAAAAGAAGATGGAAGGAATATACAGATTAACTGTACCAAAAAGAACTGTTCAACATTCAACCATTTCAGAAGGTAGCATATGATCAAGAACCAATGGTACTAAAGGAAGAAGTCTAAGCTGCACTGAAGAAATTGGTGAAAAACAAGGCTACAAGAATTGACAGAACAAATGAATGCAGCTCTGGAGGCACTCACTCATTCATGCCAAGAAAACTGGAATAAAGCTACCTGGCCAACTGACTGGAAGAGATTCATATTTGTGCCTATTTCAAAGAAGGGTGATCTGACAGAATGCAGAAATTATAGAACCACATCAATAACATCACACACAAGTAAAATTTTGCTGAAGACAATTCAAAAACTGTTGCAGCATTATATCGACAGGGAGCTGTCAGAAATTCAAGACAAGTTCAGAAGAAGGCGTGGAACAAGGCATAACATCGCTCATGTCAGATGGATTTTGGCTGAAAGCAAACAATACCAGAAAGATGTTTACCTGTGTTTCACTGACTATGCAAAGGCATAAGACTGTGTGGATTATAACTAATTAAGGATAACATTCTGACAAATGGGAATTCCAGAGGATTTAATTGTGCTCATGAGGAACCTGTACATAGACCAGGAGGCTGTTGTTTGAACAGAACAAGGGGATGCTGAATGGTTTAAAATCAGGAAAGGTGTATGTCAGGGTTGTATCCTTTCACTGTACTTATTGAATCAGTAACGCTAAGCAAATATTCCGAGAAGCTGGACTATGTGAAGAGTAACGTGGCATCAGGATTGGAAGAAGACTCTTTAACAACCTGTGATATGTAGATGACACAACTTTGCTGTTGAAAGTGAAGAACACTTGAAGCACTTACTGATGAAAGTCAAAGACTATAGCCTTCAGAATAGATTGCAACTCAATATAAAGACACAAAAATCCTTACAATTGGACCAATGTGCAACATGATGATAAATGGAGAAAAGATGGAAGCTGTTCGGCAATTCCATTTTACTTGAATCCACAATCAACACTCACGGAAGCAGCAGTCAAGAAATCAGACATAGGCTTTCAGCCAAACAACGGACAGGCATATGAGGTGAACAGTTACATCAGATACTCCTTGGAGTGATCAATCGTGGGAGAATAGAAGGGCAGTGTTTGTACAGGGAGATAGCTGGGGGAGGAGCAGGAGTGCATGGGAAGGAAGGACACAGGGAAGATGCAACTATGAGGAGGAAGTGGGAAGAGAGCTGTTACACTGTGGGGAATTCATGCAATGTCATGAAACAAAATGTGTACAAGATGCTGTATGGAAAATGAATTTGCTCTGTAAACTTTCATCCAAATCACAATAAAAATTAAAAAAAAAAAAAAAGAAAGAAAGAAATCACATGATGTATTGCACTGGACAAATCTGTTGCCAAAGACCTCTGTAAATATTAAAAAGCAAAGATGTCTTTGAAGACTAAGGTGAGCCTGACACAAGCCACAGTATTTTCAATAGCTTTATATATATATGTGAAAGCTGGACAATGAATAAGGAAGACCACAGAGCACTGATGCCTTTGAGTTGTGGTGTTGGCAAAGAATACTGAAAATACTATAAACTGTCAGAAGAATGAACAAATCTGTTTTGGAACAAGTAACAGCTGGAATACTCCCTAGAAGCACAAATGGCCAGACTTTGCCTCTCCTACTTGGGTCATGTAGTCAGAAGGGACAGATCCCTGGAGAAGCATATCACACTTGGTAAAGTAACAGTGAAAATGGGAAGACCCTCCATGATATGCACTAACACAATGGCTGAAACGATGGACTCAAGCATACCAAGGATTATGAGGATGGTGCAGGATCGGGCAGTGTTTCATTGTGTTGTATATAGAGTTTCTATGAGTTGGAGACAACTTGACGACCCTTAACAATAATAACACGTCAGGCACTGTGCCATTTTATATATCATATCTCACTTGTCTATTGTCCACATGCTATGGATGAGTAATCTGAAATCCAGAGAAGCCATGTAACTTACGTAAGGTGAGCTGGCAGAACTGGGATCTGAACCCAGGTCTGCTGGATTACAAAGCTCATGTTCTTAACTCTGCTGGAGTAAAAGAACTTCTCCAGGATGCATCTTAATATTTTCAAAACAAGGACTGCTATAAAATGCTTTTCCAAGAAGCATATCTTTAAAATTGCCAAGTAATCTCAAAGGAATATTTAATGTCTAATGAGGTCATTATACATTTGATCTCTTTAGAGAATAAAAATGGATTATTTCAGTGGCATATTTTTTTCTATAATCTTTTCCATAAATATAACACTTGTCAAATTATGAGAACAAAAAATGTAAACATAAGGCAATCCACTCAGCTGATTTGAATATTGCTCCAATAATGCCAAAGAAAAGTCCTGGATGGACTGGGTTAGTGTTCTTCAGAGAAAAACAAAGTGCCCTGGACACACACATCTAAGTCTGCTTAGCTTTCTCACAAATATTACTACTGCTCCCAAGAAGAACCATAGAAAGGATACATAGTTCAGCACAAATTCACCACAAACATAGAAAATTCATGGAAATATTTATTATAATAGGAGGTTTATTTTAGATATAAATTACTATACATCTTAAAGAGAGAGAATAAAAAAATCACATTTCTTTGATAAAAGTTGTAATTTTCCTATTTCCCACTAGAGGAAGTAACAGCATTACTCTTACCATTTGGTGGATAAAAGACTGCATATTCTTCCAGTCCTAGTTTTCCTATAAGAGAAAAACATAAATGGTTTCAATATGTTTAAATAAAATAAATATTTAAAAATTAATTTATTTTGTGAATATAGTGGCACAATTATCAAGTGCTCAGTTGCTAACAGAAATGCTAGCATTTCAAACCCACCATCCTTTCTGCTCTGTGGGAGAAAGATGTAGTCTGCTTCTGTAAAGATTACAGCCTTGAAAACCCTATAAAGCAGTTCTAGACTGTCCTGCAGGGTAGCTATGAGTCAGAATCAACTTGATGGCAATGGGTTTGGTTTTTCTGACCATATTATAACCTCATTTTATTTCATGATATAGAATTACTTTGAAAAGATGTCAGCCTTTCTTTGATGATAATAAACTCTTTCATTAATTAAAGTCAATAATTAAACTTTAGTATAAAGTGATGCAAAATAATAAAGCAACACACATTTTCAAGCTCCTTAAGCATTTAAGAAGCAGAAGCACCTATTTATAAGCATAGAATTGTTTTGCTAATGATAAATAATTCTTATCTGTCCTTTAAAGCAACTCCTATTCTTTGCAATGCTTGTTAGTTTTCATTTTTATGGAATATACTGTAATGCTAAAAATTAGATGTATGTAATTATATGGCACTATTTTCTAAACCTTAAAACAGTTCAAAGTTAGTCACTTTGAAAACAGATGTGTGTGACCCCAGCCATGCTATTTTCACCTGCCACATATGAATGAATGTGAAAGCTGGACAATGAATACGGGAGACCAAAGAATTGATGCTTTGAATTACGGTGTTGGCGAAGAATGTTGAATATACTATGGAGTGCCACAAGAATGAACGACTCTGTTTTGGAAGAAGTACAGCCTGAAAACTTAGAAGTGAGGATGGCGAGACTTCTTCTTACTTGCTTTGGACATGTTATTACAAGGAACCGGTCCCTGGAGTAGCACATCATGCTGGTAAAATGGAGGATCAGTGAAAAAGAGAGGAAGCTCCTCAACGAGATGGACTGACACAGTGGCTGCAACACTGGACTCCAGCATGGCAACAATCGAGAGGATGGCACAGGACCAGGCAGTGATGTGTTCCATTGCACGTAGGGTTGCTATGTGTCAGAACCAACTGATGGCACCTTACAACAACAACAACAAAACAGTTCATATGGTCCGAGTAGGGGCTAAATACTTGAATCATCATTGTCTCAACAAATTAAAATACATTTATTATAATCAAGTGTTTAAAGGAGCTTTCCTAAAACTTGCTTTTTCTCAAACATTTAAAGGTTCTGAGCTTTTCCTCACCTTTCACTATCTTCACGTAGCACTTGACAGTTTTGCTAACACCACTGAGTCTACTGAAAAGTCACATATATTCTTATACTAAGCTTTAAGGTAAAATTTTAATTAAAAATGTTACTGTTACTCCTGTTGAGGTTGGTGGCAGGGGGGAGTAAGAAACATGAACAATTTAGGTTAGGGTAGAGACAGCAAGGCCTGATCTTGTGAGCGAGGAGATAATAAATAATTAGAAAAAAAGAGAGAGACAGAGTGCCTTCTTGGTGTCCAGTACTAGGCTAGGTGCTGAGAGGTAAAGAGAATGAATAGATAATGTTGTTGTTAGATGTCATTGAGTTAGCTCTGACTCACAGAGACCCTATGTACAATAGAAACCACTATTTCTGACCACTGCCTGGTCATGTGCAGCCTCACAATCCTTGGAATGCTTGAGGCCATTGTCGCAGCCACTGTGTCAATCCATCTTGTTGAGGGGCTTCCACTTTTTCATTGACTCTCCCTTTTACCAAGCATGACATCCTTCTCCAGGGAATGGTCCCTTCTGACAACATGACCAAAGTAAGTGAGATGAAGTCTGGTCATTCTCCCTTCTAAGGAGCATTCTGGCTGTACTTCTTCCAGAATAGATTTGTTCATTTTTCTAGCAGTCCACAGTATTTTCAGTATTCTTTGCCAACACCACAACTCAAATACATTAATTCTTCTTTGGTCTTCCTTATTCATAAATAGTCATAAATACATGATATGGTCTCTTAATCATGTGGCTTATATTCTAGACTAAAATGTGGAACATTAGGGTATGTTTACTAAATTTTCTGGTACAGGCTTTAGGTGTTTAAATTTTTATTGTTTTGTTAGGTGCTGTCGGGGTGGTGCAAACTCATAGTGACCTTATGTATAACAAGAAAATGCTACTCCAGACACCTTCTCAATCACTGGTATGCCTGAATCCATTTAAAGGTTTGTAGGGTTGGGAGTAGGTGACGGATTTGTGGACCTGGTAAGATTTAGCCTAGTTTTCAAGAACCTAAGATTTCGGGATAGAGGAGAGGGCAGCCTTCCCCATGCAGGGAATAGAGGGAGACGAGAATGAACATGGGGTGTGGTGGAATAATCAGGAAAACAAAGCCAGCTGGCTGAAGGTAGTGCCCACTGCTGGAGGGCTTGGAAAACCTGGCTGAGTTCTAATTAGTGAGCTCATTAGATAGTTGTACACTCAGTTTTTCAGCAGGAAATAAAGTTAAACAAACAAACAAGGAAAACAAAATTAAAAAACGTTTTTATAAGTTTAATTTAGGAGCAATGGAACTGAGACAACCTCAAGTTCAGGGGAGCCTGAGCTTAGTATAAGGTAATGTCGACCTGCCCTAGGGTGAGGATTGGAACAGTCACGCAGAGATGATACTCAGGAAGTACAGACAAAACTGTTTCTTACGGCAACACAAGAATGACCCCACTCGATAGGGATGTGAGCTTTAGTGCTAGGTATTCATTACCTAACAAAGAGAAGTTGGGAAGAACTTCTAGCAAAAATTAGTTCAGTGCTCAGCAATATCTTGTAGGCAGCTAGTGACTAAAGATGAGACCAAAAAAAGCACCAATATAGAAATTAGCTGATGGCACATAAATTATAATAAAAGTTTTAAGGGTAGCAGAATATTTTGAGAGAAGAAACACAGAAGGTAAAAAACAGAAGTAGAAAAAGTTCTTGTGATAGACTAATGGAAGGGGAAATAAGTCACTAGCTATGACAGAAAGAGCAGCAGAGGGGCAAGCACACAGACGACAGAGAGGCTAACTTCATATGGTGCTTCTGGGAACCATTAGTCTGTTGTTGGTTTGAGTTGCTCATTATTTAAATGAGCATAAAAAGATGGTTATAATCATCTAAGAGAAGTCTGTTTGAGCACTTGACAAATTAAAAAACTCACAAAACCAATGAAAAAAACCCCAAACTCACTACCATTGAGTCGATTCTGACTCATAGCGACCCCCTTTGGATTTCCAGGTGGTAAATCTTTATGGAAGTACATTGCCCAATCTTCCTTCTGTGGAGTGGCTGGTGGGTTTGAACAGCCAACCTTCTGGTTAGCAGTCAAATGCCTTAGGCCCTATGCCACCAGAGCTCCTTTGCAAAACCCATATATGTTATAAAATAAATCAATAAACAGTCTTGGGAAGATTATGTAAATCATACAGAATACTCCCTTTACATTTTAGAAATTTTACCTCTTATGTATGATTTTGGTGGTGAAGCACTGTTGTATGCAAAGTGACCCAACACAGATGTATCCCGGGAAAAACAAAGTAATACCTGTACATAACATTGGAAAAAACAAAAAATTAAGCACTGTCATAAAACCAGATTATTCATTGTTACTTCCTGCTTTGGAGGAGCTGTGGTGGAACTTTTGACTGCAGCACTGTGCCTTGCAATGGGAAGATTGCCCTCTATCGGCACACCTAAGGTGAGTGTTACAGTGGCATGCCAAACATGGATGGTGCAAGTTCATTCAGATTTCTCACTGTTTGCTACCTACACCTTCAACAACAGCAGAAAATGAAAGCTGGTGAAAACTACCTGATCCTTTCCTATGTTTTCTTTCTGGAAAAGAAACGTGTGGGGAAATGTAATAGATGAGAAATGTATAGGGCAGACATTAACTACAGTGGCATAAAGCTACTTGGGGAGAGAAGAAAACCAGAACTAGACTCATTTTGGGGATGCAACAGGCAGCTGGACATGTCAGGGCGTGAGGGCTGGCAACTCATAGTATTTAGAAGGAATGGTACTAGCAGTACAAGTGGTGGCCCAACACGGAGCAGAACTGACCTGCAGGTAGAGTGTGGCAACTCTATCTGCGACAAAAACAAGCAGGCAGATAGTCAGGATCCAGGACGCCCCTTAGGAGAAACTGGACTACTGATGCCACCGGGGCTTTGGGGGCAGGAGTTCAATCTCTAGGAAGGTGAATGGTGACGGGCTAGTGGGCCTTAGTGTTACAAGACCTGGGCTTTTAAGATGTTACCAAGAAAGGAATTCAGGAGTAACAGGAAAAGGCAGAACACTAATCAGGAAAATAGCGTACATTTTCTCTTACTCTTTTTAAAATTGGTTGTCACCATCTGACAGATCAACAATAGGGCCTTCCTCTAATTCAATTTGCAATGCTTTAATTACTGATGAGGTTGGACACTTTTCTATTTGCTTTCTTTTGTGATTTTCCAGTTCATCCTAGTCTGTTTTAAGATTTATGCTGTTAGAATCATTGATTTAATTTTTTGTTTATTAAGGTTTCTAAACTTTGGTCTAATTACAGTGAAACTTGAGAGAACAGGGACTTGATAGATGCCTTATTTTTCCATGTCTTGAAAGTATTCCACCCTTGACAGGTATAATCTTATCACTTTTTTATTGCTTTCTATTAGTGGAAAAAGTTCGCGTTTTCCTTCTCTGACAAGTTTTTACCTTACACAGTGTCTGGCTTTTGCAGGTTTTACTGTATATGGTGCAAATGGTATTGCTCAATTGGCAATTTTAATTTTTTAAAATTATATTGTGGTGAAAGAATACTTAAAACATATACTGTTTCAATAATTTCTACATAAACAATTCAGTGACATTAATTACACTCTTCAAGTAGTGCAACCATTCTTAGTCTTCTTTTCCAAATCATTCCACTACCATTAATATAATCTCAATACCCTCCTCCCTGTAAAAAACAAATCAAACTCACTGCCATCAAGTGAATTCCAAATCATAGTGACCCTACAGATCAGGGTAGAATGGCCCCATAGGGTTTCCAAGGCTATAAATCTTTACTGGAGCAGATAGTCTCATCTTTCTTCCTTGGAGCTGCTGGTGGGTTCAAACTGCCTTTTGGTTAGTAGCTAAATGTTTTGACCACCATACCACCAGAGCTTCTCCCCACTCCTCTGTAATAACTAATGATTTTTGGTTTCTGTATAGTTGTTTATTTCATATAAGTGAGTTCATACAGTATTTGTCCTTTTGTGACAAATTTGCTTTGCTGAGCATGGTGTCTTCAAGGTTCACTCATGTAGTGGCATGCATCAGTTCATTCCTCTTTACAGCAGGATAGTATTCCATTGCATGTCTATACTACATTTTGTTTATCCATTCATTTGTTGATGGACATTTCAGTTGTTTCTGTCTTTTGAAAATTTTAATTATTTTTGATGCAGAGATGCTTTTAGGTTTTAGGTGAACAAATCTACCAGAACTTTTTTTTATATGCTTAAAAAGTCCTTCCCCATTTTTATATTCTACATACATTCTCCTAAATTATGTAAGTCATTGGTTCTGTTCATCAAAGATTTCTGATTCTTCCCCTTTGGGAATTCACACTAGCTTGCCTTTTCTGGACACCTTGGTGTTAGGTGTTAGGTGTGGCCATTTGACTTGTTTTGCTCAATGGAATGAAGGGATATGTATCACTTGAACATTTCTAAGTGGAAGTTTCAAGAACTAGAGCATAGTTAACTAGTTCCAGAAGGTATGCTGTCTTGTCAACACTTTGATTTTAGCCCAGTGAAACCATTTTGGTCTTCTGACCTCTAGAACTGTAAAAGAATACATTTACATCATTTTAAGCCACTCCAAACCAAACCAAACCAAACCAAACCCAGTGGGTGGCCTTGGGGCCTCGGGCTCTCAGGCCGGCCACCCCTGGCCACCTCGGAACCAGGGTCAACCAGCAGGGAGATGAGGTGGCGGGGACAGACTTGGTCTGTCGCTGGGGATCAGGCAGTCAGAGCCAGAGTTGAACTCAGACTTAGACACATTTTCCCCAGACCTAGAGGGCACGGGTAGACTAGATACCTCGTTTAGGTGGGACTCCTAACCTGACTGTTGCTGTTGTTATGTGCTGTCAAGTTGAACCTGATTCATAGCAACCCCTCCTTGGGTTTCCGAGGCCGTATCACTACAGAAGTAGATTGCCCAACCTTCCTTCCGAGGAGTGGCTGGTGGGTTTGAACTGCCAGCCTTCTGGTTAGTAGTCAAGTGCCATAGGCACTATGCTACCAGAGCTCCCTAGCCTGACTAGATGTGTATTAATTTGTTATTGAAGCAATAGAAAACAAACACAACCATTAAAGTAAAATCATACAAAGGGAAAATATGTTTACAAATATCTTTTAAAAAATATACTCACAAATATCTTCCTATCATTGTCTCGAGGGAAAACACTCCCTAACAAAGTGTTTGTATTTACTTTCTCTTAGTTTAGCAGGCTAGTGGGGGCATAGTAATTTCAGGAGAAGCTCTGTGCTTAAATATATCCTCATAGAATCACTACTGCCCTAGAGAAGACATGATATCTGAGACGGCTCTAAAGAGAATATCGGTGGCTGTAAGGTGATAATGCCAGGCACAGTGTGTTAGACAGTATGTACTGGTGTGCAATCCTGGGATCTAAGCAAAGAGCAGCTAACTCCTATTCTAACCTGAGTGGTTGTTTTAACTTCTGTGATTTCAATTTGTATCTGTAAGAAAATGACAGCTCAACTGTAAATTTGCTAGCACATGTTTTGACAATATGAAAATGGTAATTTCAATCAAATCAACTAGGAAATTTTGATTACTTTCTAATGAATTAAAAAGTGAACTTTTTTTGGGAAAAGTTATACGTGGCAGTGATTTATTTTAAAGAGCTGTAAAAAATTGGATGGGTAAGTCTGAACTATAGAAATACAGCAGAATTATATCTAATGATCAGAGTATACTGTGAGTGAAATAAAAAATAAGGACCCTTTCCTAATCCAGTTTCTTGCTTAGCCATGGATCTTTTATCCTCTTTTCTCATCACATTATTATGGAGAAAAATATACTTTCAAAATAGTTTTCTTTGCTATACTTAGTGTTTCTAATCATAACCACCAATATCACCATGGTTATAACTACCTGAAGCCTAAAAATTTATTCATCCTTGACTCTTCCTTCTCGCTCAATGTGCATCAAATGCTCCTATGCTACTTTTGATAGCTGCATTAATTCATTCAACAAATATTTATTGGATACCTACTGCTCTAGGCATCAAGAAGACAGTGATGAACAAACCAAACAAAATCTCTGTTCTCATAGTGCTTATTTTTCGTGGATGGAGACAGAACAAAACAAAAACCAACCAGAATGAACAAACAAACAAACAAAAAGCAAAGTCCATTGTATGCCATATGGTGCTAATGGAGAAAAATAATACAGAAAAGAGGGATAAGACACAGGCGGTGTGTGTGAGTATGTACGTATTAGGGGAAGCTTACTATTTTAATTATGGACCTGAGGTGGTCAGGAAGTGAGCCTGGGATAATAACATTACAGGCAGATGGAAAAGCTGCAGAAATATTAGGCAAGTCAGGAGTTGAAGAGGGAGATCCAGAAAAAGATGTAAAATTGGGAGTTGTCAGTTTATAGATGGTATTAGAGCCCTCAGAACAGACAAGATCACCAAGGGCAAGGATTGTTGTTTTTGTTGTTGTTATGTGCTGTTGAGTCGGACCCAACTCATAGCGACCCCTCCTTGGGTTTCTGAGGCAGTATCACTATGGAAGTAGATTGCCCCATCTTCCTTCCGAGGAGTGGCTGGTAAGTTTGAACTGCTAGCCTTCTGGTTAGCAGTCAAGTGCCTTAGCCACTATGCTACCAGAGCTCCCAGGGCAAGGATTAGAAAGAAAAAAAAAAAAAAAAAGAGGCCCAAGGACTTATCCTTCAGATACTCTAGGGTAAGATGGGGTGATGAGGAGAAACCAGCAAAGGTGACTAAGAATGCCAGCTAGTAAGATAGAAATAAAGCCAGAGTGCATGATGCCTCAGAAGCCAAGGAAGGAAAGAGAATCAAGGAGGAGAAAGTGATAAACTCAACTGTCAAACAGATCAAATACATTGAGAAGTGAGAACTTACCACTGGATCCTGTAATATGAAGTCACTTGTGGCTTTCAGTGGGGAGGCTGGGCAAAAATATCTGAGTAATGTGGTTTTCAAAAGAGAATGAGAGGACAGGGATTGGAAACACTAACTAGAGGTGTTTTCAAGGAGTTTTGCTAAATAAGGGACTAGAGGAATGTGGCAGTAGCTGGAAGGGGATATGAGATCAAGAAAGATTTGGATTTCATTTTATTTTGCTTTGTTTTTAAGATGGGAGGAATAAGAGCATATTTGCATACTGATATACAGGAAAGGTAACAACGTATTTGTGAGAGAGGGACACTGTAATGGCTTTGAGTAAAGGGAGATGAGTTTCAGTATCCAAATACAAGGACTGGCCTTATCTTATACAGGAGCAAGGACAGTTTACTCATAATCACAGGAAGGGAAGGCTGAGCATGTGGGTACAGGAGCAGGTAACTGGGGGTACATGTGGTGATCGGAGCATGTGGTTGTTTCCTTCCAATAGCTTTTATTTTCTCAGGACACAGGCAGCAAAGTCATCAGCTGAGAAAGAGAAGAGATGGAGGTTTGAAGAGAAAGAAGGTATGAAAAGTCACCTGAGAAAGTAGAGGAATGAACAGATCAGGAAAATGAAGGAGGATTGTTGGGTACCTGAGGTTGGTGGTGATGAATCAAACAACTCCAGTTAGTACGGTTACATGTCTTCTCCAGCCACATTCAAATGCACACTACTGTTAGCTGCTGTTGAGTTGGCCCCTGAAGCATGGTAACCTTATGCACAACTAATCAAAACACAGCCAGTCCTGCAGCAACCCCACGACTAGGTTGTGGGTCAGACTATCAGGATTCGTAGGGTTTTCACTGGCTGATTTCCATAAGTACAGCTCCAGGCCTTTCTTGCTAGTCTTCGTCTGAAAGCTCTGCTGAACCTGTTCAGCATCATAGTAGCACACATGCCTCCAGTGACAGACAGGTGATGGCTGTGCATAAGGTGCATTGGACAAGAACCAAAGCTGAGTTTCCTTCACGGAAGGCAAGAATTTTACCACTAACCCACCACTGTCCTCACTATAGGTGCAGATTCAAAGTTCTGTCAGGTAATTACTACTAGAATGTGAAGGAAGAGCATGGGCACTGACCATGTATTTAAGAAAGAGTGATTAGAAGAATTTTGACACTGATAGATGTTTCACACTTGTTCTCTCCTGTCTATTCACATAGATCTTGCTCTATTGTAGGTGCTCATGAACTCCAACTTGAACTGCTGGAGTGGTTCATTGCTGTGTTAAATGGAACTCTCCTCACATTCTCCCCCTAATTCTCTCCTTAAAGACCCAGCCATTTCTTATAACTTCTCTATTCTGAAGTCACCACTAACTCTGCACCATTCCAAGAATGTATTTCCTTTTTAGCAAAATTACATGAAACATTACTTCTATCCTGAATTTACCACATATCATGAATATGTATTGTCTTTCTTGTCATTTTTCACTGAAGTGTGAGTTTATTAAAATCTTCATATGCCAGGATTTAACAGAGTGCCTGTATCAGGACACTCAATAGTTTGACAAAATGTGTTGCTGTTGTTGGGTGCCATTGAGTCAGTTCAGACTTATAACAACCCTATGTAAACAGAACGAAACACTGCTCAGTTCTGTGTTATCTTCACAATCATTGTATGCCTGAGCCCACTGTGGCGGCCACTGTGTCATTCTGTCTTGTTGAGGGTCTTCCTCTTTTTCATTGACTCTTTAGCATGCATGATGCCCTTCTCTAGGGACTTGGAGACCTTCTGATAATATGTTCAAAATATGTGAAACAGAGTCTCGTCATTCTCATTTTTAAGGAGCATTCTGGTTGTACTTCTTCCAAGACAGATTTGTTTGTTCTTCTGCCAGTCCATGGTATATTCACTATTCTTCATCAATACCACAATTCAAAGGCATCAATTCTTCTCTGGCCTTCTTTATTCATTGTCAAGCTTTTGCATGCATATGAAGTGATTGAAAATACCATGGCTTGGGTCAGGTGCACTTTAGTACTCAAAGTGACATCATTGCTTTTTAACTTTAAGGAGGTCTTTGGAAGCAATATATTGTTTAATTTCTTGACTGCTGCTTTCACGGCTATTGATTGTGGATCTAAGTAAACTAACTTCAATCTTTTCTCTGTTTATCATGATGTTGCTTACTGGTTCAGTTGTGAGGATTTTTGTTTTCTTTATTGAAGGCTGTTACCTTTGATTTTTATCAGTAAGTTCTTCAAGTCTTTTTCACTTTCAACAAGCAAAGATGTGTCATCAGCATATCACAAGTTGATAATGAGCCTTCCTCCAATCATGATGCTGTGTTCTTCTTCATATATTCCAGCTTCTAAGATTATTTGCTCAGCATACAGATTGAGTAAGTACGATGAAAGGAAACAAGCTGATACACACCCTTCCTGATTTTAAACCATGTAGTATCTCCTTGTTCTGTTTAAAGGACTGCCTCTTGGTCTATGTGCAGGTTTCTCAGAGGATAGTGAAATGTTTTGGTATTCTCATTCTTTGCAATGTTATCCATAACTTGTTATGATCCACACAGTCCAATGTCTTTGCACAGTCAAAACAGAGGTGAACATTTTTCTGGTATGCTCTGCTTTCAGCCGAGATCCATCTGACATCAGCAATGATAGCCCTTTTTCCATGTCCCCCTCTGAATCCAGTTTGAATTTCTGGCAGTTCCTTGTCAATGTGCTGCTGCACCTGTTTATGAATTATTTTCAGCAAAATTTTACTTTTGTGTGATGTTAATCATATTGTCTGATAATTTCCACATTCTGTTGGATTACATTTCTTTAGAATTGGCATAAACATGGATCCTTTCCAGTCAGTTGGCCAAGTAACTATCTTTCAAATTTCTTGGCATAAAAGTGTGAGTGCTTCTAGCTTTGTATCTGTTCATTAAAACTTCTCAATTGGTATTCCGTCAATTCCTGGAGCTTTGATTTTCACCAATGCCTTCAGTGCATCTTGGACTTTTTTCTTCAATACATACTGGTTCTTGATCATATTCTATGTCTTTAAATGTTTAAACATCAACTAATTCTTTTTGGTACAGTGATTGTGTTTTCCTTCCATCTTATTTTGATGATTCCTGTGTTGTTCAATATTTTGCCCATAGAATCCTTCAATATTGCAACTCAAGGGTTGAATTTTTTCTTCAGTTCTTTCAGCTTGAGAAATGCTGAGCTTGTTTTTCTCTTTTGGTTTCCTAACTCCAAGTTTTTGTACATTTCATTATAATACTTTACTTTGTCTTCTCAAGCTGCTCTTTGAAATCTTCTGTTAAGCTCTTTTACTTCATCATTTCTTCCATTCATTTTAGCTTTTCTTTGTTAAGAGCAAGCATCAGAGTCTCTTCTGACATCTGTTTTGGTCCTTTGTTTCTTTCCTGTCACTTTAATGAACTTTTGTCTTCTTCATGTATGATGTCCATGATGTCCTCCCACAATGTGTCTGGTCTTCAGTCAGTAGTGTTCAATGTGTCAAATCTATTCTTGGAATGGTCTCTCAATTCAGGTGGGATATACTCAAGGTTGTACTTTGGTTCTCATTGACTTATTTTAATTTTTAAGCTTCAACTGGAACTTACATATGAGCAACTGACAGTCTGTTTCACAGTTAGCCCCTCGCTTTGTTCTGACCTATGGTACTGAGCTTCTCTATCTTTACTTTCCCCAGATGTAATCAACTTGATTCCTCTGTATTCCATCTGATGAGGTCCATGTATATAGTGCATAATCTGTCTACCTGGGCAAAAATCTGTGATGCTGCTCTGGAGCTGGAGGCAGCCTCTGGTCCTTCCTGCTTCCCTCTCCCAGCAAGGAACCTCTACCCTATGACCAATTTGAGGTGAGGGAAATCAGGGCTCCAGTATTATCAGCCTGCCAAGCCTTGGATAGAGCCTCTGACCTACAAGTGTGGGCTCAATGGAAGAAGGTACCTTTGACCTCTGAATAGAAGTTTCCTGAATTGAGTCTCTGCAACACATTGCTATGAGGATGAGAAATGATAGTCACCTGGTCCTTCCTATAGAGATACTGTAGCCTTTGACTAAAGACGGGGAAGAAGAGGTCTCTAAAAATTCTGTTGCAGCATCACACCTTGTCATCTAACTTTCACAAGAGGGAAGGAGAGAATCAAGACCATCAGTTCAAGGCAGACTCTATTGAGGTGGAGATCAAATATATCTCCACTCTCCAACCTTTTGTCCAATTCTAACACCCACCATCACTCCCAAGGTACTCTCTACTTCCCTACTGGATTTGACGATTTGTTGCAATGGCCACACAGAACTCACAGATGAAACTCACAGTTGTTGGGTTTATTAGGGAAATAACAGGTGACAGTTCAGGATCAGGGATGATTCAGGACTCAGTTTTTTGATCAGGACAGTTTCTTCTCAGCCATGCTTTCCCTTGGCTCTAAGCTCTTTGGCCCTCAGCCTGGCCTATGCTCTGTTCAGTCAAGTGTTACAACTTTTTAGCTCCACCAAAAAGTGCCCAGACACACTCTCATCCACCAATAAGCCCTAGCCTGAAGGTGCTCTGTTTTCTCACTCTGTGGGCTGGCATGCTCACTGTAGCTGCCTCACTCCATGGCCAGGAAGCCCACTGCACTGTCTCCTGCTGATCTCCTAGTTCTGGTGCCACTGTTCCTCTGCTGCAGGACTCTGCTGTGCTTGCCACCATGTCTTGCTGTCTTGTACTACTATCTCAGGCATTACAGCCCTCTCTGTCTCTTGGGTCTAGGAGGTTCTCAGCACAGGGACCCTGGGTCCAAAAGACATGCTCCATTCCTGGCTCTCCTTGATGGTAATGAGATCCCCTTCCTGCCTCTGGTATTGGCTCATTTTAAGCCTAATGGGTGGCAAAACTGACGAAGCCCCTTGTTAGAGTTCCACACACTTTATCTGTATGGTCCTACTCCCACAAAGGTTTCATGTACCTTATTTGAGGTATTAGCAGGTTGCCCAATCCCACTAGTGAGGCAAAAACACCTTTTTGCATAGCCCCACCCAATTATTTTTGTGGGAGTCACACAGACTGTGCATGGAAGGGCCATCCAAAGTAATTTACTACACAACAGAGTCCCTTCTTTTTGACCATTCTTGGCCAAAGTGAAGCTTCTATTAAGCTGAGTGGTAGGTGGGGGAAGAGAGGGAGCAGGTTATGGCACAAGTACCACAGGTTCTTACTGACATGTAGTAGATTTTCTTGAATAAGTGTTTTTTTTTTTTTTATTATTATTTGCTGATTTGTTACATGACCTTAGAAAAGTTTCTAAAGACTTTAATTTTACACACACACACACATCTATATCTATCTCTACATAAAATTTTCAATAGTTATCACTTTTCTATTGGGAAATGGGTCTGTGAAACTCCTCATGCTGCCAATCCATAAGTAACACTTTCCACTCAGTATTTCTCAAGTATAGAGGTTATCAGTAAACTAATATTTGTATATTAATGAAGCATGTATATTTAAAAATTTAATAAGATTCACTGCCATCGAGTCGATTCTGACTCATAGCAACCCTATAGGACAGAGTAGAACTGCTCAATAGGGTTTCCAAGGCTGTAAATCTTTACAGGAACAGACTACCTCACCTTTCTTCCATGTAGTGGTTGTTAGGTTTGAATTTCTGACATTTCTGTTACCAGCCAAATGCTTTAGCCACTGTACCACCAGAGCTTCTTAAAAAGTTCATAAGTACTAAGAATTAGACACAATGTTACATATCAGTTACATAAGCAAATAAGCTTTTGGAAGATTTTTATATTTATTTTAATATTTAATTAATAACTAACTTTATATCTTTATATTAAAGTATAGAATTTTAAATCTTTATTATCTCTTAAAATTAAACAATTTAGTCACATATTTGAAATCACTCAAATCCTTTTAAAGTTTTTAGGGTTAGTTTAAATTTTATAAAATCTTTATACTTCAGCTCTGGAATATTTGATTAATTAAATTTTCCTGAGAGATTCTTATGCAACATTATCTTCTCTTTTAAACACCAACATCAAATAAGACCAAGTAGCTGGGACTAATTCACATTTAATCAAGCAGAAATTGGTATGTATAATATAGAACATTTTCCATGCCATTTATATTGATATTAAGTAAAAATCAAATTAGTAATATGCATAAAGAGCTGTGGTGGTATAGTGAATAAGGCATTTGGCTGCTAACCAGAAGGTCAGCAGTTCAAACCCACCAGCTGCTCCACAGAAGGAAGATTTGCAATGGCATTTATATTGATATTCAATAAAAATCAAATCAGTAATATGTATGGGTATTCATAAAGAAAAGGAAAAGAACATAATCAGGCAATTGTATGTAAATTGCATTTTGTGTTTATGATAAAACTGATTTTATTTTAATAAATACATGAAAGACTTAGATAAGTATTCAAACATCTATAATATCAGCATATGAAATGATCAAAAACGAATCATTACATTTCAAATGGATTTAAAAACATTTAACCATATTAAATAGAAAAGTATCATGAAAATGATTTATCTAAACATCTGTGTGCCTTAAATATGAACTTAATATCCAATTAAAAATCTGTGTCCAAAACAAAGGTAAAAAACTTACCTAACAAAATCTCCTGGTTGTAGCAAATGTGATGAAAAGACTACTCCAAAAACTCATTGGCAGACTCTTCTTCTAATTCCACACTAAGAACAAAAGTTAACCTTATCCCAAACATTTACTCTGATAAAAAATAAACATGGCTTGCATTCAGAAGGATTTAATTAATAATGCAGATCTTTCTGAAAGTATCATGATTTAGAGAACCTAAAACAGAACATTATATATTTAAAATTTTAAACATACCTGATATAAATAATCTTCAAATACAAAATAATAATCATCATTGCTTGCTGTCAACTTGACATCCTACAATTAAAAGTAGAGTGTACTGAGAAGAATGCAAATGAATCTATCATACTACAGCATAAATACATAAAGGAATACTATCACAACAATTTTATCACTTTTCATAGGATTATACTTTATCATTGCTATATATTTACTCGACTAGTACACCAAAACCAAACCAAACTCACTGCCATCGAGTCGATTCCAATAGTGACCCCAATTGGTTTCCGAGGCAGTAAATCTTTCCCGAAGTAGATTGCTCAGTCTCATTCCCATGGAGTAGCTAGTGAGTTTGAACTGCCAACTTTCTGGTCAGCAGTCAGATGCTTTAGGCACTATGTCACCAGAGCTCCTTCTTGACTAATATGCAAATAGTGATATTATTTGATCTCAAATTCCCCACCCTTTTATAGTTTCCATTAGTAATTCCTTACTACTTATTCCAATTTTATTTAATATTTAGGAGTTCTAGTGGCATAGTGCCTAAGGCATGTGACTGCTAACCAGAAGGCTGGTGGTTCAAACCCACCAGCCACTCCTCAGAAGGAAGATTGGGTAATCTACTTCCACAGTGATACTGACTTGGAAATTCAAGGTGGGGGGGTTGCTGTAAGTCGAATCGACTCGATGGCAGTGAGTTTGGTTTTATTGGTTTAATGTAACATTTAAGCATCTTAAAGGTGGGACTGAAAAGCAGATACAGGCATAACATCCCGAGGCACTCATAACAATCTGGACCCAAATTATTGTTCTATGGTCTCAAAATACCAAAATCGGACATGCCTTTGAAAATTGCATTTGAAAATCATCCCTTCTTGGAAGCTAGTAACATTAAGTGTCTGATTCATGAAGTGATCTTTTGAGGGTCAGCCAGTTCATTGACTTCTTCTGGGTAGAATATTAGCTCCTTCTTCTAATGGTAACTCCATTTCACTTTCCGAATTGAGACTGCTTTAAACATTTCTACGCTCCCCATTAGATTTTGGATTTTGAGCCCTAATGTTCTAATTATTATGTAATTATATTTTTGCTCTGCTTGTTCCCCGCCCCCCCCCCCGCCCTCATCTCTTCTTGTTCTGGAATTCCGATCACATGTAAATTATTTCTCTTGATGATGCCCCACATAAACCTTAGGCTTTTTCATTTTCTTTTGTTCTTTTTTTGGATTGTTCCCCTAATAGAGTAATATTTAGAGCTTTGTCTTCAATCTCACCAATTCTGTCTTCCATTGTTTCATTTCTACTCCTTTGCCCTCTCAATGTGTCATCTATTTCTGAAATCTTAGTCTTCTGGATTTCTATTTGCTGTTTTTGTATAGTTTCTAATTTCTCAGTATGTTCTTATACTGTTTTCCTGAATTCTTCTAGAGTTTTGTCTGTGTTTTCCTTGATTTTGTCAGTGTTTTCCTTGATCCTTCTCTCAATCCATTGAAGGTACCTAAATATAATTCTTTTGAACTCCTTATCAGGTAGTTCCAATGCCATTTCTTCTTCAAGGAAGTTTTCTGGCTACGTATTTTGGTCACTTGCTTGTGCCACTGTCTTGCTTCTTTGTATGAACTGAGGTTGTCTTTGTCTCTGAGACATTGTGATGGTGGTGTATTTGTATTTAATTGGTGGTTGTATGTTGGTGTGTTTCACCTAGGTTTTTTTGTTTTGAAATATCTGAGCAAGCAGGGCAGATGTGCTATTCTGCTAGTTTGGTAGCACTCAGGTGCTCATCACCTGTCTCACAGTGGGTATGATAGAGGACAGGAGTATGTGCACAGTTATCTGCTTGTTGCTCATGTACAGCAATTGAGAGTGGGTTTGGGTGGGTGTTGGTTGTCATCTATTGTTGATCAGTTGGCACAGGAGTGGGTGCAGGTTGTTACCCAGTGGGTGAGGCTGAAGCATGTATGGATGTGGTTGGGCAGTGTGGGCACAGATGATGACTCCCATCAGGTGGTACAATAAAAAAAGAGAGAGAAAAAATACATAACTACATACACACAAAATAAAGAAAGAAAATTAAAAAAAACTAGAGAACAAAAAAAAGGAGAGAAAAAGTAAAAATAAAAAACAAGGGAAGGACAAAAAGAAAACTAGAGAGGGGGGAAAGAAAAAAGAAAGAGAACAGTAAGGAAAAAATATAAATAAAAAATGAAAACAAGGGAGGGAAAAGAGAAGAAAATAAAGAAAAAGGAAAAGCAGGAATAAGAAAAAAAAAAAGGAAAGGGAAAGAAATTAAAGAAAAAAGAGGAAAAAAAGAAAGGAGAAAACTGGGGGGACAGGACACCCTAGTGGTACCTAGGGTACCTCCTGCCAGCCAAGCAAGCGAAGGGGAGCCAGGCACCTGGTTCTGAATGGAGTCCCTGCCAGTCTAAGGGGTGACTGGAGGCAGGGTGCCTGAACCCGGAACAAGTTCCTGGTGGCACAGAAGGTGACTGGGGACAGGGCACTTGGTCTAGGATGGAGTTCCAACTAGTCTAGAAGAGGGATAAGGGCGGGCTTGGGGGGTGGCCACACCTGTGGTCACTGTAAGGGTGCGGAGAATATAAAATCTTTCTGGTTGCCAGCTGTGTGTGGACGTCTGTGCTGTTCTGGACAAGGAGTGCTGACTATCAGGTTGCTGCCCGATTGGAACACTGCTTGCAAAAATTCAAAATGGCCATGCTATGTCAAGCCAGTTGACAGTTCACAGCTCCTTCTGTTTCCTTGTTTGCTGTTTTCATTCAGCTTCCTCTTCGAGTGGCATTTGATCCCTTCTTTATCCTTTCCTTTAAAGCTCAGGGTTCTAGATTATCATCTCTATCTCTTTCATTTGATTTCTCCTGTCTCTGTTGTAGAGGTCTGGGTAGCTTGTCTGCCTAGTCTGATATCTTGCTGGAAGTCCTCCTAATTGTTATATAATTATTACAAGCACAGTGCTTGGTACCTAATAAGTACCTAACAGATGTTTGACATGTGAATAAAAAATAAATAAAAATAATAAAATTGTTAAGAGAAATGAATTGTAGTTTTATAGGAGGTAATATATTACTATTTGGTAATATATATACTATTTGGGTACCCTTTGCCAATAAAAACAGATGAACAAAAATCCCACAAAAATAAACCTCAATCTTCAATTTTCTCCAGGATGTCTCTGAATATTGTGTACAGTTTCCTACAGGATAAGAATTAGGCATTCCAACTGATCCAACTAGGATGTTGTGATGGTTATGTTTGTATGTCAACTTGGCTAGGCCTGGTTGAGTGGCTGGGCAGTTGGATGTAGTATTCCCCATGATGAGACTGGTAATCAACTCCATGGTGGAATCTACTG
>NW_006922112.1:81677-82537 GCF_000298275.1 Orycteropus afer afer | reverse complement strand
AGTAATTGGTTTTGTCTGCTCGAGCTGCTCTTTGAAATCTTCTGTTCAGTTCTTTTATCTTGTCATTTCTTCCATTTGCTTTAGCTACTCTCTGCAGACATAGAGTAGGCATCCAGAAAATTATTTAAAAAATTCACCAAAAGCTCACCATTTAAAGTAATCTTCATCCATTTAAGTGTATATATTTAAATATAGGTTCTGAATCTTACTTGTATCCAAAATCTCTAGACTTAAAGGATAGCATATATTTAGATGCATACATAATCAGTTCATCAAGTACTGATTAATAGGTTGGAATGAACAATTTAAAAAATGAAAACCCCAATGAAATAAAAAACAACAAAAAAATAAGGCAATGTTTATCATTAAGAGGTCTACAATCTTACCAGTGAGAAAACATACATATTAGAAATATAGAAATAATTATACAGAAATATTATATAAATTTATATATTTGAGCTATATGCTCAAACAGTCTGCCAACATTTGACTGGGCTATTGAACAAAGCAATAATCAGGGCAGAATGAATGAGTCATGAAGGACTCTGGAGACAGCTGACTTTGTGCTAAATCTGGAAAAGTTAAAGACAGATGAACAAAAAAGAAAGGAGCCAATCTTCTAATTCAGAAGACAACACAAGCAAAGGTAGAAATTAGGCATTTTCAAAAGTGTGAAAATGAATTTAAAGGCAAGAAAATGGGCTCTTAGGGACTGAAACATCCTAGATATTACGATGGTTTCTGGCCCATCATAGCTCATTCCTACTCCCAAAGGTGTCACTTTGAAGAGTAAGGTGTGTCTGACCCAAGCCATGATATTTTCAGAGACCTCATATGCATATGAAAGCTGGACAATGAGT
>NW_006922112.1:75786-81472 GCF_000298275.1 Orycteropus afer afer | reverse complement strand
GGATTGACCCAGTGGCTGCAATGATGCCTCAAACACAGCAAGCATTATGAGGTGACAGAGGACAGGGCAGTGTTTCATTCTGTTGTATACAGGGTCACTGAGTTGTACAACTCAGTGGTACCTAACAACAACAATAACCCTCCAAAAATCTTATTAAATATTTAATTTTTCTCATTAGGGAGAAATTAATTTAATTTTTTTTCTTAGGGGGTGATAATGAAAAAAGGTTGAGAAACACTGTATAGATTGGCAATCACAGTAAATGCTGGAAAACTACAGAAAGCGTGGATATAAGGCAAGTTGGTGAGAAAGAAATAGTCCAGAGACTGTTAATAATTTAGTTTAGTGAGGGATTGATGATTTTCTGTATTTAGTACTGTCTTGTTCCTTTCATTCTCTTTACCACCAAAGTAATTCCACCTTGTGTTTATTTAAAAGTGAGCCTTCATGACAGGGAAGGAGCCCCTGGGTAATGCAAATGGTCAGCACTCAGCTAATAACTGAAGGAGTGGTGGGTGGAATCCACCCAGAGGTCCCGCACAAGAAATGCCTGGCAATAGACTTTTCTAAAAGATCATAGCCATTTTAAACCCTATGGATCACAATTCTAATCTGAAACCCAGGGGGTTAAAATCGACTCTAACTCTATGGTAACTGTTTTTTTCTTTCTTTTTTAATATATGAGCTGTAATAAAAGTTTAAATAATATTTTTAAAAGCTCATTCCCTTAAGGGCTGACTTTAATAATGTGTGGAGTTGCTCCAACAAAATCATCAAAGCCCAACTAACACACTAACACAAGACCTGAAAAACCACAGACTGATGTCTTCCTAAAAATTCCCATGTTGTGGACAGAGTCAGGAATGATTCTACAAAAACTTATGTTCAAGTCTTCAGTTGCAAGCTCTTTACCTCTTTCTCACAACAGAATTTTTTTTACTGACTCAAACTGAAATTCATATCAGCAACAAAGAGAATTCTCATGCTAAGGGTTCCTGCTTTTCTGAACTTCTTCAATTGTGAGTGTCCTCTCATTTGAGTAGGTTGAACTCTTAAATCCCAAAAGATCTATTATGCTGTTGCAAAGGATCCTTTGGCACAGAAGCTAAGAGTAACACCAATAATCCAGCTGTAGGACCACTGTGAGATTCAAGACTTTGCATCAAAGGACTGTATCCTCTTAACTCTCATCAAGTTTGCTTGCTGTATGGCGTAGTTGTGAAGAATACGCCTCTGAAGTCAGACTGCCTGGTTCCAATCTTGGCTTCAATATTTAACATAGACATTTAAACACAGTTCTTTAATTTTTCTTTATCTCAGTATCCACATTTGTGAAATGATAAAATAGTAACACTGCCTGTTTTAATACAATGTTGTTGTTATGTGTCGTCCAGTTATGTGTCTCCGACCCATAGTGACCCCATGTACAACAGAACAAAACATTGTCCAGTCCTGTGCCAGCCTCACTATCCCTACTATACCTGAGCCCATCGCTGCAGCCATCATGTCTATCCATCTCATTGAGGGCCTTCCTCTCTTTTGCTGACCCTCCAGTTTACGAAGTATGCTGTTCTTCTCCAGGGAATGGTCCCTTCTGACAATATGACCAAAGTAGGTAAGACCAAGTCTGGCCATTCTTGCCTCCAAGGAGCCTTCTGGCTGCACTTCCTCCAGGACAGACCTGTTAGTTCTTTTAGCAGACCACGGTACTTTCAGCATTCTTCGCTGACACCACAGCTCTCACATATATATGAGGCAATTGAAAATACCATGCCTTGATATAATGTAATGTGTTAATAACATCAATTAGCTCCTATTTGCCTTGTAAGTAGAAGAATTATATCAATAGAATATGGAAATTGTTAACATACAATTATTTTTTTTCAGAGCAGAGTCAGAGTGGCTGGAGTAGAATTACAACAACATTCAGACGTAAAGAAAAACACGTCCAGCTTGGCACAATCCCTCTCGAACATACTTTCCGAATATTAAAAGTCAGTGTCTACACCAAGGACTCCCTCCTTAGAGAGGCTCCCCGAAGCCTTCAGACTTCCTCCTTGCTACACTTGCTCCTGTGCCCACCTTAGCAGCAGCCACACTGGCCCCGAGCACGCCCTCCATCTGTGCTGTTCTAGCATTTCTACTTTATTATTGTTGTACATTTTTAATAGCCCCTGAATAGTAGCCTGCCTGTGCTATCCAATTCATCTCCCAAGCCACCAATTATTTAGTACTCTGGTTATAAAGTTGCAAAAGTTTTGAGTCATCTATGCTAACCGTATTTTCCACATAAGCCCTGTTATTTATAATGTGTGATTTTTGCAGAGGGTGAGTGCGGTGTAGTAAATTACTTAGTGTGGCTTTTCTACCCATGAATCTTTGTAAACTCCAAGGTGGGATTTTCTATGAGCAACTGAGGAGCTCCTGATTGCTGAAGCTATCCACCTGGGTTATTTCTGTTGGGCGTGGCACAACACAATGTTCTGGGAGGTTCCCACTCTCTCTCACGTGCTTAGAGTTCTGATGCTGTGATTGGCTAGTTTGACCACCCTTCCAGGCTCAAAAGGAGGCCTCCTGGAGGCAGAACTCTCTCAGACTGCTGGTTGAGGAAGACGTGCTGCCGAAAGAGACACGCGCCCCTGAAAGAGACACGTGCTGCTGGGAAAGAGACGCAAGAGACACGCATTGCTGAGTGAGACACCGAGGGACCAGCACTGCTGGGAAAGAGACTGTGAGAGACTGTTGGCTGAGGGACGGTGGGCTGGGAGAGACTGAGCGTTCTTCCTGAACTTGAGCTGTTGCCTGGTGCTTCCCTAATAAACCCCATAATCTGTGAGTTCTGTGTGGCCACTGCAGTGAATTATCGAACCCAGGAGAGAGGTGGTGGGTGCTTTGGGAGAAATGGTTGGTAAAAGGGCTGGAGGGAGGCAGCATGTCTGGCCTCGCAGGAATAGGCCTTGGGCTATTGATAGTAATTCTGTCTTCCTCTCGTGGGATTACAGGAGGTCAGAACATGTGGCCTCCTTGTAGTTTTTGCAGTGAGTTTCCCACCACCCCCTCCAGGGGCGGGGGGGAAAGCCCTGAACATTTACAGACTAAATGCTAGTAGTAGATGCCAGGATTAAATGATGATCTGTGTAAAGGATATGGTACACTCTATGGCATGTAATAAACTGTCATTAAGTGTTAGTTGTTGTTGTTGTTGTTGTTGTTTGCCATCGAGTCAGCCCGACTCATAGCGACCCCTCCTTGGGTTTCCGAGGCAGTATCACTACGGAAGTAGGATTGCCCAACCTTCCTTCCGAGGAGTGGCTGGTGGGTTTGAACCGCCAGCCTTCTGGTTAGCAGTCAAGTGCTTTAGCCACTATGCTACCAGAGCTCCCATTAAGTATTAGTAGCTGACGTTTACTACTACTCCTAGCCATGTGCTTACCAAGGCAAATCAGGTCCTCAATGTGAAAGCTCTCCTCCAATTCTGAGACCTGGAATATTCTGCCCTTCTCTTTAACTTTTCAAATCCTATATTTAAAATCCAAGTCTTTAAAAAAGCCTCATTATTAATCTAGAATCAGTCATATTAAAGCATATACACTTCCCACTCAACTTGATTATCAGATAGCTGAAGGCAAGAACTAAATGTATCCCTATCATAAAACTTGAGATGTGCTTAGTCACATGTCTAGAAACTAAAGAATATTATAAGCTTTTAAATAATTTTGATACAAAGAGAATAAACAAGTAGAGCCTACAGCATCATGAGATAAAATTAGTCTGATTTTCCTTTCAGAGTAGGGAGGCAGAGTCAACCTCCTCGTAAGCTTTTCAAGGCTGCGACCTTTCTTGAAGCATCTTGCCAGGCCCGTCTTCTGAGGCTTTTTTGGGAGGGTTCAAACCACCGACCTTTTGGCTAGTAGTTGAGCGATCAACTGTTTGTGCCACCCAAGGACCCCTTAGAGGTATAATGATCACTTAAAATCATTTTTCATGGTTAGTATGTGTCTTGGTACATAGCGCAGGCCGTGAATGTGGAGGAGTCTCAGTAACTGTTTACTGCTGTCAATGAAATGGAAAGCGATGCATGCTTCACTTACTTTATATATTAGACTGTCCACCAAAAGGTCATGTTGGATCACATTGGTCTTGAGCTGCTCATAATACAAGACATCCTAAATGTAAAAAGTAAAGCAAACAAGAAAATTCCAAGTCAATCACATTTATAAAATCAGCCTCAAACTTTAGTAAACAAACATCATTAATAAATTACAAACTCCAAGAGGGCAAGGACTTTGTTATGTTCACTGCTACATCCCCCACACCTGGCTACTGGATAAATATACCCATATCCACCACTTAGAATAAGGTCTGGATTGTGGTAGGTATTCAGTCAATACATGCTAAATTGATTAACTGTAATTTAACTTGAACAGATGTAGTATTTATTAAGTACTTGTTAGGTGCCAGATACCGTTTTACCCATTTTATATGAGTTGAACTCATTTAGTCCCGTACCAACACAATGAAGTAGGTTGTTATAATCACCGCTGACATTTGAGAAACTGAGGTCTGGAGAGAAAAGTAACTTGCTGTCCAAGGCTAGGAAGATTTCATCCTGGGAAAACTGGCTCAAGAACTATACAAAATTCCAAAAGGACTATCCTCCCTTTCTAATATCTAAATTGTTACAAAATTAAAAGTATAAACAAATGCACCATCCCTGGTAGTAAAAACAGTCATATAGCATCTCAAAGAAGTCAGTTTTCTTATATAAGAATATGGTTTCATAATAGTTTAAAGTCTGATGAATTCTGTATAATGCAGAGATTAGAGACTAATGCTTAATTTAATAGAGAATGCAATAGACTAGAGAGAAGGAGAAAGGGGGAGAACAAGGGAAGAAAAGGAGAAGTAAGGAGAGAAAGAGGGAACAGGGGAAGAGGAACTTGAGACCAAGTTAAGAAAAGCATCAGGTTGATAGTTGGTCTGGGCATTAGGAACAAAGGTAAGGATCAAGTGGGTAGTAGCTGTGCTAAAGAGAGATGGAAGTGGCATCTTAGCATTAGCTGGCCCCTGTGTTCCTACAAATCTCTCCACTCATCTCTCAGAGATGGTAGCCCTGGTCTCTGCTATCATTTCCAAATGCTCTATTGTTGTTGATGTTGTTGTTGTTGTTATGTGCCGTCAAGTCAGACCCAACTCCTAGTGACCCCTCCCTGGGTTTCCGAGGCAGTATCACTTCCTTCTGAGGAGCGGCTGGTGGGTTTGAACCGCCAGCCTTCTGGTTAGCAGTCAAGTGCCTTAGGCACTACGCTACCAGAGCTCCTAACATAGAAATGCTCTATTAGGAAATACCAATCTGTCAGATACTTTTGGAAGACATTCTCCCAAACAAGTGAGATTTGTGGGACAAGGTCTCTGGAGCAAGGGAATATCTATTGCATGTAGCTCTCTTGGCAGCATGATGTCTGATCCTACATTTCCTGAAATATGATTTTGGTCTGGAGAGATATTTAATCACAGTTCTCTAGTTTAAGTCACAGCACTCTTTGCCTTAAGAGAATCTGGGCATTTGCTGGCTATTTTTTGTTCTCATTCATGATGTTTCAATTTTTAACTAAAGCAAAAATTACTTTGCTGTTTTATCTACCTCCCATGATATAATTATATCATGGGAGGTAGAAAAATTATA
>NW_006922112.1:74832-75381 GCF_000298275.1 Orycteropus afer afer | reverse complement strand
GTAGTGATACTGCCTCGGAAACCCAAGGAGGGGTCGCTATGAGTCGGGGCCGACTCGACGGCACATAACAACAACAACAACAAAGGAGCTCTGGTAGGACAATGCCTAAGGTATCTGACTGCTAACCAGAAGGTTGGTGGTTCAAAACCACCAGTCACTCCACAGAAGTAAGACTGGGCAATCTACTTCTGTAAAGATTTTCTACTTGGAAACCCAACGGGGGTTGCTATGAGTCAGAATTGACTCGATGGCAGTGGGTTTTTTTTCATATATATATATATATATATACTAAATCCATCTGTTGAATCTGGCTAGAATACAAGATCCTTTAACAGCAGCAACAGCATCTAATTCAAATGCCAATCCCTACCCATTGGCAAAGGGCCTAGTACTGCACTTCAATTTTTTGTAGTAGAGGGAGTGTAAAAGCTAAGGAGTTTAGAGTTGGTCTTCCCCCCCTTTTTTAATTGTGATTTGGGTGAAAGGTTACAGAGGAAATTCACTTTCCATACAGCAGTTCACATATACTTTATCTCATGAAATTGACTA
>NW_006922112.1:73533-74353 GCF_000298275.1 Orycteropus afer afer | reverse complement strand
TAGACAGGCACAATCTAGTTCTTCTGGTCTCATAGTCATAGAGGCTGAAGACTGCTTGGTGTACTAGTTGCTTGGACTATTTCCATGCATCTTTAGTTTTCTTCATTCTTCTTTGCTCTGGATGAGGAAAGACCCATTGTTGCATCTAGATGGCTGCTTGCAAGCTTTTAAGATGCCAGGTGCTACTCACCAAAGCAGGATGTGGAACAATGTTTTGTGTAGTATGTTATGCCAATTGAGCTTGATGCCCCCTGTGACTATGGTCCCGAGCCCACAGGTTCAACTACTCAGTCCCTCTGGGTAGCTGGCTGTAGCTAAGAAGTGACTACAACCTTGTCCCTTGTCAGCTCTACTATAAACCTGAACATTCTTATAGAACATACAAACACACTTGTAGAAAAATTGTCTGCCAATGCTATACATGTTCTTGAGCACAATACCCCCTGCATAGGCATACCTAATAATTCAGCCTGTCCACCCATCTATCCACCCATGTATCAATGTTTGCTTTCACTGACAACACAGTACTGTATGTGCAAAAGGGTTCATCTTTGTTGTTTGTACCTCCCATGCACCTCTCTATGTCTTCCTCTTCCTCAATGCCACTGTGTTGATCACTCACATTTGGTACATTGCCCTTCTCTGCACTCAAATCAATACTTGTCTTTACTTATCTATCAGTGTGCCCTCCCCTTCCCTCCCACCCCTAGTAATCAACAAAGAAAATTTCCTTGACTTTTTACAAAAACAGACTAATACGATATTTGTCTTTCTGTGATTGACTGATTTTCACTCAGTATAATATCCTCCAAGTTCATCT
>NW_006922112.1:54234-57072 GCF_000298275.1 Orycteropus afer afer | reverse complement strand
GTACAACAGAACAAAACACTGCCAGGTCATGCACCATCCTCACAATTCCTGCTATACTTGAGCCATTCATTGCAGCCATTGTGTCAATCCATCCTGTTCAGGGTCTTTCCCTCTTTCTCTGACCCTCCACTGCACCAAGCATATCCTTCTCTAGGGAATAGTCCCACATTCAGAAGTTAAAAAGACAAATTGCTAAGCTTAGGAAAAAAAAAAAAAAAAATCATTAGGTGCCATCAAGTCACTTCCAACTCATAGTGATCCTATATACAACAGAACAAAACATGGCCCCATAATGCACCATCCTCACAACTGTTGCTTTGTTTGAACCCATTGTGGCAGTCGCTGTGTCAATCCATCTCATTCAAGGCCTTCTTCTTTTTTGATGACCTTCTACTTTACCAAGCATGGTGTGGTGGTTAAGTTTGTGTGTCAACTTGGCTGGGCCTGGTTCAGTGGCTGGGTAGCTGGATATAGTATTCCTCATGATGAGACTGGTAATCAACTCCATGGTGGGATCTACTGTGAGCATATCCTTAGGGACATGGTCTGCTTGCTGTGTATAAGGAGAAGGCTGGGGGAACAGTCTCTAACTTATGGCATGCTTGAACCCTGCATGTAGTCATGTTGTTGTTCAGCAGCCTGCCATGCTCTGCCAACCTTGGGACTTCCAATGGACTTGAATTAATGGCCTGCTATGTAGTCTGGTAACCCAGGACCGTGCCATTTTATTTGTCGACCTTGGGCTTGTTAGTCTCAGTAGCTGCCTGAGTGAAGAGATGCCTCCAGCTTCAGTAGGCTGGGAGTAAGAGGCAGAGCTGAAGCCCAAGGTCAAGGGGCTTTCACCCAGCCTCTAGAGCCTGGCACTTTGAACTCAGATGTCTAGCCTCCTGAACTGTAAGAGAATGAATTCCTGTTTGTTCAGGCCATCTCATTTGTGGTATATTCTTGTCAGAGTGGCACTAGGTAACCAAAACACATGGTGTCCATCTCTGGGGACTTGTCCTTCCTGATGACATGTCCAGGGTATGCAGAATGAAGTCCCATCATCCTCACTTCAGGGGGAATTCTGGCTGTGCTTCCTCCACAATAGATTTGTTCATTCTTCTGGCAGCACATGGTATATTCAATATTCTTTGCCAACACCATAATTCAAATGCATCAATTCTTTTTCAGTCTTCCTTATTCATTGTCCAGCTTTCACATTAATATGATGTTGTTAGCTACTGTCAAGTTGGTTTTGACTCATAAAACCCTATGAACAATAGAACAAAACACTGCCTGATCCTGTGGCATCCTCACAATCATTGCTATCTTTGAGTCCATTGCTGCAGCCACTATGTCAATCCATCTCATTGAGAGTCTTCCTCTTTTACACTGACCCCCTACTTTACCAAGCATAGTGTCCTTCTCTGGACACTGGTCCCTCCTGATAACATGATCAAAGTGTGAGAGACAAAGTTTGCCTATTCCTGCTTCTAAGGAGCATTCCAACTGTACTTTTTCCAAGACAGATTTGTTCATTCTTCTGGCAGTCAATGGTATCTTCAATACTTTTTGCTAGTACCATGATTCAAATGGATCAGTTCTTCTGTGGTCTTCCTTGCTCTTTGTCCAGTTTTCACATGCATATGAGGTGACTGAAAATGCCATGGCTTAGGTCAAGTGCATCTTATTCCTCAAAATGGCATCTTAGCTTTTTGCCACTTTAAGGAGGCCTTTTGTGGCAGATTTGCCCACTGCACTTTGTCATTTGGTTTCCTGGCTGCTGCTTCCATGGGCATTGATTGTGGATCCAGGTGGAATGAGGTCCTTCACAACTTTAATGTCTCCTCCATTTGCCATGATGTTGTTTATTGTTGTGAGGATTTTTGTTTTGTGTTGAGGTATAGTCCATACTTTGGTCTTTATCGGTGGGTGCTTCAGGTCCTCTTCACTTTCAGCAGGGTGTGTTATCTGCTTATCACGGGTGGTTGATATGTCTTCCTCCAGTCCTAATGTCTTGATATTTTTCTTCATATATTTCAGACTCTTGGATTGTTTGCTCAGCAAGCAGACTGAATAGTGTGGTAGAGGGATATGACCCTGAGACATATCTTTCCTGATTTTGAACTACACCATATCTTCTTGTTCTGTTTTAATGACTGCCTCTTAGTCCATGTGTAGTTTCCATATGACTACAATTGAGTTTTCTAGAATCCCCATTCTTTGAAGTGTTGTCCATAATTTGGTATGATCCATATAGGAAAATGCCATAGTATAGAAAAAACTGGCAGTGTAAAAAAATTTTATATTCATGATAAATATATATAAGAGAATGGAAAAACCAGAGATATACATATTTTCATGTTTGTAAATACATAGAAAAATGTCTAATCATTTCAAATTGATGAGTGATTGCTTCTGAAGAGTGGTCTGGGACTGGAGAAAGAAGGTAAGGTAGGACTTTGTTAATTATAATGAAAATACGTTATATGTCATTAAATGACGTTTTACCAAATAACTTAAAGTACCTTCGACTCGACGGCACATAACAACAACAACAACAACAAAGTGAGTGGGGTAGTTAGAGATGATCCTTAAGATCTATTCCAAATATAACCCTTGATATCTATCTAGATATTTGGATGTGAATGCTTAGAAGACTCTATGAGATTGAAGCATTCATCATCATCAAACAATATTTATCATATTAAGAACACTCCTCATTTATCAACTATCCCATTATCTGAGATTTTACATTCATGACAATAATAAAATATCTACTACCTGAGTCTTTTGTGCATTAATGACGTACGTCTGGTGGTAATAAATGCCAAGGTGTGAGGCAAGAGTAACGCT
>NW_006922112.1:52275-53804 GCF_000298275.1 Orycteropus afer afer | reverse complement strand
CTTTCATTTTTGAATAACACCCATTTTTGCATAAAGACCTTTTTTTTGAACCTAACCCTGCAATAAGTGAGGAAAGGGTATACTCACATTTTAATGCCTATTCAAACAGTAATTGTGAAGTCTTTGCCTATGGTTGTAAGTCACATAAGCTTTCCAGATAATAAACCAAACAAATTTAAATACAAAAAAAAGGATAAATCAATAAAGAAAATCTTAAATTAATACTTCGGTTGGTTGGTATGTGCCGTTGAGTTGAACCCGACTCATAGTGACCCCTCCTTGGGTTTCTGAAGGCAGTATCACAACGGAAATAGATTGCCCTATCTTCCTTCTGAGAAGTGGCTGGTGGGTTTGAACCACCAGCCTTCTGGTTAGCAGTCAGGTGCCTTAGGCACTATGCTACCAGAGCTCCCAAATTAATACTAGTCTTAGCTATTTTATTTTAGTAAGTAAGTACCTAGAGTAAAGTAAAGTAAATTTTATCTTTCTTTAATTGGGAAAGTGAAATTAAAAATTTTTAAATATGAATAATATTTACTAAATACGGATATTTTTGACACACACTTAGAGATTTGTAGAAAAGAAAAACAAAACCAATCCTTTTAAACTTATCATGTATTCTTTTAATAATTAAATAAAAATAAAGTTAAAGAATATTCTAGTGAAAGTAAAATATACAGCACAAAATAAATTATCATCTAGGAACCTAAAGCATTATATCCAATGTGTTTGGATTGAGATAAGATCTTAAAGAATGGGTCTATAGGTGTGAAATGTGAAATATTTTGCTTATGTCTTTAACTTCTCAACTAGGATTGCAATTATATGTGTAATTTATTTTAAGTGATTGATAAATAATTAAACAAAAAGTTTTGATCAAGTAACCTTGATCAGAAGTATTCTCTCCACTCTCCCCTCCATCCCTACCCTCTTTCCTCTTTCTCCCTCTAATGTATCATTGCAGTGAATTGCTTGATGTGGCCCTTCTAGCCATTGTCCTCCATTCTGTAATGTTTTATAAATCCCATTTTCCATGCCTATTTGGGGTGGTATGGTAGTTAAGGTCAGGTACCAACTTGGCTGGGCAGCTGGTAGTAGTCATTCCCTATAATGACTGGCAATGGACTGTAATGGGATTTAGGTTAATTCTGTTGGGGCAACACAGGTGGTTGTATCTTGAGTCCTGCCTTGCAGGAGGGTATAATTCAAATCACCACCCTTAGCTTCCCTGAGGATATACCTACAAATCTTCTGGGAAGATTCGCTCTCCTCTTGCTCCGGCTTTGTGTCTTGGATCATCCTCATCTCACTCCTGGATTTGGGACAGAAGCTGTCATATGATCTGCTGATCGAGGTTCATCAAACCCCGAGAGTTGGGAGGATCCGCCAGACCTACTCACGGACCTGGAACTCGCCAGCCTGCCAGCCTCCACCACTACTACATGAGACGAACCCTTCGATGTCTGTGAGTTCTGTGAGGCATTACAGCGAAATACAGAACCCTAAGACTGGGGAAATTACTGGGAGGA
>NW_006922112.1:37319-37940 GCF_000298275.1 Orycteropus afer afer | reverse complement strand
AAAAAAAATCTTCAAAAGACAAAGCAATACTATTACACAAAACCCTAAACGCCGCACTGGTTATTAAGTCTGACCATTGTGAACAGTCATCAGGAAGTGGACAGTTACATCTCTCCTGATGCAGGAACATATTCTCATTAATGCTAATGAGAAGTGTGTGGGCGCATCAAAGAGAGACTGTGTCTTTGATTTTCAGATGAAATTCTACTGCTGAATGGATTAAGCTAGCATCCCTGAGGAATGTGAGTCTGCATTTATTGTCTCCTTTTCAGTGTCCCAGCTGTGTACTTGTTTATCTGACATTTACGGATAAAGCCTAAATGATGCATTTCCCCTCTTCCTAAAGAGGGCCTTTATATCTACATAGTTAAATATTATTCCTGTTTAGGTTGTTAACTTTTCAGAGATTAAAGTTCAGTTCAAACTATATGAACAGACGTTTACTTAGGATAATCTGATTTTCCTGAAATTATAATAAATATAATCAAAAGCTTACCTTTTTGCCCTATACGCACATGCTCATTTTCAAAAAGCTCTAAAAATGTTAAAAGAAAATAAAATTATTACACACGAGTATTATGAGTTACATATTTGTAGACACAGTATTAGGTACTTTTTTTT
>NW_006922112.1:24550-36889 GCF_000298275.1 Orycteropus afer afer | reverse complement strand
CAAAAGAGACCCAAAGGGCCAATAAGCATATGAAAAGGTGCTCAATCATATTGGTCATCACAGAAACTCAATTAAAACCATTAAGAAATACACACCACAATGGCTACAATGAACAAGACTGACAATTCTAAATGCAAAGAATAGGGAGCAAATGGAGCTCTCTGCAAAGCTGGTGGGAGAGTATGTTGGTACCACCACTTTGAAAAACTATTTGTCAATATCACTAATGCTGAACACAGGTATATTTTCGTTGGTTGCCATGGAGTTGATTTCGACTCTGGCAACAACATATTGGAGAGTAGAACTGCTCTTCAGGTTTTCAAGACAGTGACCTTTTGGAAGCAGACACCCAGGTCTGTCTTTGGAGGCACCTCTAGATGAGTTCGAACTGCCCATCTTTTGGCTCGCAGTCGAGTAGTTAACTGTGCATCGTCCAGGGATTTCCTGAACACATGCATATTCATGAGCAATTGACTCTTTTGTATATAGCCTTCAGAAATGCATCATATACAAACCAAGAGACATGTTCAAGAATCTTCATTGCAGGATTATTGGTATAACCAAACAGTAGAAACAACAGTAGAGTCAACAGTAGAATGGAGAAAATTTTCTGAGGTATATTCATACAGTGGAGTACAACACAGCAATGAGAACAAATGATTTGTAACTACACACAAAATTATGAACTTCATCAACAATATTAAGCAAAAGAAGATAGATACAAAAGAGTACACAATCTATTTTTATAAGGTTCAAAAATAGGCAAAACTAATCTATGATAGATGTCAGGATAGGAGTTACCTGAGTGGGTGGAAGCGTCTGGAAGTGTGCCTAAGGGGGTTCTGGGATGCTGCTAATATTCTGTTTCTTGATGTGGTTGGAGGTTATGTAAGTATGTGCACTTAGTAAAAATTCACTGATCTGTACACATATGATTTGATGGGGAAAACATTTAGTTCTTCTCCCCATCCCAGGGAAAATCAGTTTCTCCTCTTCCTTTCCCACTCCTCCTCCCCTCCTTAGATATGAGGCGCTGCTCACTGGATTCACTAGATTCCAGCCCAGCAATTGGACAACCTTTTCTAATAAATGGAATAACTGTGTGTTAAAGGTTATGAACTTACACGTGACTCAGTAAATAGAGTAAGCAGGTGGCCTGGCAATCTGGCAGCCATTCTGGTATGTGCTTTTCTTCTAAACTGAATGCTCACACTCAGGCACTTTGGAATTCTTATCAAATAAGGCTCAGTGGCTTGCTGGTGGTGACATCTGGGCATGGAAGTGGGGAGAGATCTGTCCTGGGCTAAGAGCTCAACACAGTTTTCCAAAAAGCCTGTTCTGTGATGTCCAGCTAAACAAAATGGTATTGTACTATTATTTTTAATTTGTTGATATTTTTCCTTTATGTAGCTTTCTTGTTGTATGCTATCAAGTTGATTCTGAGTCATAGTGATCCTACAGAACAGAGCAGAACTGCTTCATAGGGTCTCAAGACTATCATCCTTATGGAGTAGATTGCCACATCTTCCTCCCATGGAGCCACTGATGGACTAGAACTGCTGACTGTTTGGTTAGTAGCCCAGCTCTTAACCACTATACTACCAGGTCTTCCTATAGGAATAAAGGAAAAAAAAAGGAATGGTGGTTGATAGGGCAAGGAGAGATGAAAACGGGCAAGGCAGAATTTGGGTAATCTAAAAACCAAAAATCAAACTCACTGCCGTTGAGTCAGGTCCAACTCACAGTGACCCCTCCTTGGGTTTCCTATGGAAGTAGATTGCCCAACACCTTCCTTCCGAGGAGTGGGTGGTGGGTTTGAACTGCCAGCCTTCTGGTTAGCAGTCCAATGCCTTAGGCACTACACCACCAGAGCTCCCTTGGGTAATGTAAGCACCTCTAAATGCAGAACAAGCTACATAATTACTCCCAAAATGAATAACAGAGAGCCAGTTTTCTATTATCTGGAATAGTTTAAAAATCTAATTTTGATATATAAATACATACATAATACAGTGAAGTCTCTGAGAACCAAAACTCAACAGGACTGCCTTGTTTTTCCAGGTCTTGCAAGTTTTTTGCCTTTGACAAGGTGGCGTCTTACCACTTTCCTATTTCTATTAGTGGAAAATATTTGAATTTTCCTTCTCTGATAGGTGTCCACCTCACACAGGTTCTGAGTTTCACAAATTTTACTGTATAATCTAGTATATATATATTAATACAGAAATAGATTGCCCAGTCTACCTTCCGAGAAGTGTCTGGTGGGTTTGAACAGCCAGCCTTCAAGCAGTCAAATGCCTTAGGCACTATGCCACCAGAGCTCCCAATATATAGATAGATATCTATAATGTAGTTTTGATATATAAAATTAAACTACAGAGGTAAAATCAGAATTTTCTTAATCAAAGAAAACAGAATATATGTTTGGTTTATTATCAGTGTTAGATAATATTTTTAGATTTAAAAAATAATAATCCATAAAGCTGGTGTCTATCAAATAGAATATTTGAACCAGAGTATCCTAGTCATTCAGTTTATTCTATTTCTAATGTCTCCAAAGTAATTAGGAGAGGAAATTAAACATGACCAACTATTATGTTTGGGAGTCTAGCCAACAGACAATCATTTTCTATCATCAAAGTACTTGAATATATTTATTGCAAAGACTACATATAAAATAGCAACACTAGTTTTATTTTAATGAGATATGAGTGCCAAGATTTAGTAATCAAAGAATCAGAATTTGTCAGCCAATTCTTGTCTCTAATAAAAGTGGATGATGCTACTGAATGGTAACAGCGCTTGATTATCCAAAGTAGTATGAAGTAAACAATATTAAAAATGACATCTTTACAGAATTTAACAGTTCAATTATTTGAAATAAAATAATTTTCCTCTCAAATGCTATTTTCTAGCCTGAGAAAAGATAAACAATTCAAAGTAGTCAGAACCAGAAGTTTTCAATCTATCCATTAATTTTGGTGTTGCTCGGGAAAAATGTTTTCTTGGGAAATGAGTTTGGGAGATGCTGAGCTAAAATAGCTTACTTATGAGTTCTCATAGTCCTTAAGATGCTAAGATAGCAACTGCCTATCTTATGGAAGGTATATGGCATGGCCTTTTCCAAACCTCTTTGGACAGGATCCTCTTTTTCACAGCATCTGATAAGTGCTACATGTAACACATTTCAATAATGCTGCTCCAACTAAAGCTGTTCTTTTCTTTCAGAAAGAACAAGCTGCAGAAAACATCTATTTAGCAAAACTCTCATCTCGTAAGATTCATTATTACATATAGTCACGCGACAACATCAGATAGATGGCCCCTTATATCATGAAGCCTTGTAAAAGAATGCTAATCCTGCTCACCCTTTTAACATGGCTCTTAAAATGGTGTTCACAGAATATATGTGTGTGTGCATACAAAATAAATGCACACCTGTAGAAAAAATGTCTGTAGGAAAAATGGATATGCCTGATGTTTTTAACTGTTGTTAAATAAATTAACATATTACATATTACAATAGGGAGCTGTGGTGGTGTAGTGCCTAAGGCATTTGACAGCTAACCAGAAGCCTGGCAGTTCAAACACACCAGATACTCCTCAGAACAAAGACTAGGCAATCTACTTCTGTAGAGATACCACCTTGGAAACCCAAGGAGGAGTCGTTATGAGTCAGAATCAACTCAATGGCTGTGATTTTGGTTTTTGAGTATATTACAATGGTAAGAATTTTCTCCTGACTTATATATAAAAAACATAGTCATAGACTATAAAATTAACAACGAACTCTAGCAAAAAACAGTTATATGGGACCACATTCCATGTTTGCAAGAAATACTGTTGCCTAACAATTCTGAAGCCAGGCAAAAATACATATACTATATTAATAAAAACAATGTCATTAGATGAATATTAACTTAACCCAATTTTTAGCAATACTTCTTTGAAAAGCGTTATTGTTGCTAGCTGCTGTCAAGTCAGCCCCTGAATCCTAGTTACCCTTACACAATAGAATGGACCACTATGATCCATCTCGATGGTGGATTTCAGAGGTAGATCACCAGGCTTTTCTTTGTACTCCATCTTGGTCTGGAAGCTCCTCTGACACCTGTTTAGCATCAGAACAACACATGAGCTTCCCCTGAATAAAGAGCATGGCTGCACCTGAGGTGCACTGGCTGAGAAGGGAACCTGCACACCTGCAAGGAAGGCATGAATTCTTCCACCCTGAAAAGTAGACAGAGCAGGATAAACTGTACCAACTAAGATATTACTAACCTCCTACTGGCAGACACAGGTGCTTTTTCCTGGGCTCCAACTTTTCTTCGTACATAATTATAGCAAATACCATATTGAATTTTACCTGTCATTTTTCCACTAGAGCTTCACCAAGGGCAAGGTTTAGATATCTTTTATATACACATTAAGAAATCTATGCAGATGAAATACCCAATACTAAAAGAAAAGGTTACGGAAGGTGGTAGCGAGGGAAGGAGCAGAGGGTAGCATACTTTGGAGTCAGACTGCTTAGGTTTCCATCCTGGCTCTACTGCTTACCATGTGACCTCAGGCAAGTTACTTCTTATCTCTGCTTCCTCAACTTTAAAATGGTGGTAATACTCCTACTTCACACCATACAAAAAAATAAAAATAAAAACCATAATGCATTATTACTATACATTACCAGAATGAACAAAACAAAGAGGGATTACACTAAGAGTTAGTTATTAGAGCAAGCAGAACTCTCCTACATTGTTGGTGGAAGTGTAGATTGGTACTACTACTTACGAAAAAAATACTCTTGACAGTACTTACTGTCAACCTAAACATACGCAAACCCTAAATGCAGAAATTGCATTCTCAGGCGTATACTCAACGGAAGGGTATATATAGTGTTCATCAAGACACATCCTAGACTGTTCACAGCATTCATTGTTGTTGTTAGGTGATACCAAGCTGGCTCCAACTCATAGCAACCCTGTGTATAAGCGAATGTTGCTTAAACTCTGCCTGCTCCTGTGCCATCTTCCCAGTTATTCCTGTGTCTGAGCCTATAGTTGCAGCCACTGTCAATCCATCTCATTGACAGTCTCACTCTTTTTCACCTACCCTCTACTTTACCAAGCATGATGTCTTTCTCCAGCAATTGGTCTCTCCTGATAACATGTCATTCTGGTTATATTTCTCCTACGAAAGATTTGTTCATTCTTCTGACAGTCCATGCTATACTTAAAATTCTTTGCAACACCATAATTCAAATACCCCTCAATAGTTCTTTAATCTTCCTTTTTCACTGTTCAGCTTTCACACACATATGAGGCAATTGAAAAATCAGGGCTTGGGTAAGCTCTGGTGTCACAGTGCCTAAGGCATCTGACTGCTAACCAGAAGGCTGGGGATTCAAACCCACCAGCCACTCCCCAGAAGGAAGACTGGGAAATCTATTTCCGTAGAGATATTGCCTCAGAAATCCAAGGAAGGATAGCTGTGAGTTAGAAATGACTCAACAGCAGTGAGTTTGTTTTTTTTTTTCTTTCAGGTAAGGTGAACCTTAGTTATCCAAGTGACATTTCTGTTTTTTAAATTATTAATGAGGCAAGAAGAATGAAATCCTTGATAAATTCAATTTCTTCACCATTTATGATTATGCTGTTTACTAGTCCTGTTTGTAAGGATTTTCATTTTGTATGTTCAGGTATAACCCATACTGAAGGCTGTAGTCTTTGTTTCATCAGTAAATGCCTCAAGTCATCTTTGGATTTGGCAAACAAGGTTGCCATCTGCATACATCAGGTTGTTAATGAGTCTTCCTCCCATCCTGATGCTTCATTCTTCTTCAGCTTCTTGGATTATTGTTCCGCAAATAGATTGAATAAGTAACATGAAAGAACACAACCCTGCTGCACACTTTTCCAATTTTAAACCATGCACTATCTCCTGTTCTGTTTGAACAACTGCCTCTTGACACATATACAGTTCCACATGAGCACAATTAAGTGTTCTAGAATTCCCATTCTTTGCAATGCTATCCAGATTTGGTGTAATCCACATGGTTGACTGTCTTCATGTAATTAATACAACACAGGTAAACATCTAACAGCGTTATTTGTAATAGCCTCAAATTTGAAATTTTCCCAAATGCAATCAACAGTAGAATGGATAAGTAAATGGACTGTATATTCATACAGTGGCACTATAAGGCAAGATGATCTATAAATACATAACGCAATATGGCTGAATCTCACAAACATAAAGATGAACAAAGGAAATTGAACATAAAGAGTGTGCACTGTATGCTTCTGTTCATCAGTTGCAGAACAGGCAAAATTAACCTATTTTGTTAGAAATCAGTGAATATCTTTGAAATGGGAACTAAGATTAAAAGAGGGTACAATGGGGGCTACTATTTATTAATCTGGGTGGTATTTTAATAAACCAGTTGCTTCTGGGTTGATTCTGACTCACAGAGACCCCATGTGTGTCACAGTAGAACTTTGCTAATATTTACTTTTGGTCTTTTAAACTATTCTCATCATTTGAATTCTAAGCACAACTCTATCATGAACATTAAGACATCTTTGCTTTAAACTGTTCTTTAAAAGTCTCAAATTAATTCACAATTAAAAGCAGAGATACTTACTGAAATATTCCTAAATTCAGTCTAACTCAAGGAGCTCTGGTGGCACAGTGCCTAAGGTATTTGACTACGAACCAGAAGGCTGGTGGTCCATACCCACCAACCACTCCATGGAAGGAAGATAGGGCAACCTACTTCTGTAAAGATTTACTGCCTTGGAAAAGCAATAGGGGTCGGGTGCTATGAGTCGGAATCCACTTGATGGCAGTGGGTTATATAATAACCCATTTGAACAAAAGAAGGTGATCCTAAAATATTCATACCAAAAAAATATGCTATAACCAAAACTAATTAGCATGCATCCACATGGAATTATCTACCTTTGTGGCTCTTTGAAAGAGCTCTGGGGGTGTAGTGCCTAAAGCATTTGACTGCTAACCAGAAGGATAGCAGTTCAAACCCACCAGCCACTCCTTGGAAGGAAGACTGGGCAAACTACTTCCTTAGAGATACCACCTTGGAAACCCAAAGAGGAATTGCTATGAGTTGGAACTGACTCGATGGCAATGAGTTTGGAGTTTGGTTTATAGTCTAATTCAAGTTTTACTTCCTTTTTATTATAGCTAAATACTAAGCTTTTCCTGTGTTAAATGTATGTTGCATTTATGCAACAAAACAAAATGAAAAGTCAGGGAAATTATCTGGATAATTAAGGTTTAAAAGACACTAACTTTTAGTATTATTATTATTGTGCTTTGGGTGCAAATTTACAGAGCAGAATTTGTTTTACATTCAACAGTTCGTGTGCATCTGGTTTCACTCCCTGATTACCATCCCCAGACCTAACCCACTCTCCTTCTGTCTCTTCCCTTGACTTCCACCAACTCTGTGTCCTTCTTAGTTATGCACTCCGGTCTGTCCAACTTTCCCTCCATGTGAATGCTGCCCCTCTGGTCCTCCATGGCCAATTTCTGCAAGTAGTGTATCGCCGTAGAGTATGTGGGTGCATCACCCTGGGTTGGTGTTCTGCATGTAAGTCATTCCACTGTTGGGTTGACAAGGCAGTCCTTGGGAGTGAGTCCTATCTCAGGCCTGAAGTGTATCCCAGGGCTGTAGTCTTGGGAGTTCCACCAGACTCCATCTGACTAGTAATTCTGGTCATTATTGAAGACACTAACTTAAAAACCTAAATTTGCTTAAGGTTGATGCCAGTGTTTGCTTAACTTAGTGATATAAAAAAATAATACAAATAGATAGTGATGGCCAGTAGAGCAAAATATAAATGTTGCCAATGAATAAGGAAAACCAAAGAAGAGTTGATGGTTCTGAGCTGTGGTGTTGGCAAAGAATACTAAAAGAACCATGGGCTTCCAAAAGAACTAACAAATCCATCCTAGAAGAAGTGCAGCCAGAATGCTCCTTGGAAGCAAGAATGGCCAGACTTCATCTGACCTACTTTGGTCATGTTGTCAGAAAGGACCATTCCCTGAGAAGGATATCATGCATGGTGAAGTGGAGGATCAGAGAAAAAGGGGAAAGCCCTCAATGAGATGGATTGACACAGTGGCTGCAATGATGGGGTCAGGTATAGCAAATATTGTGGGCTGGCATAGGACTGGGGAGTGTTTCGTTCTGTTGTACAGAGGGTCTCTATGAGTCGGAGCCAACTCGATGGCATATAACAACACAGTAACAACAACAACAATGAAGATTCTGCTGACAAGATGACATATGTATGTCTAATAACGTTTGAAAGTTATTTTAAAGATCCTCAAATAAAAAGACATAAAATCTAGCTGAACTCTGATGATAACAACATATAGGGTTCTATTACATGATTGATAGTAACCCAGAGAAAGGCAAAAAGTATACTTAGTTTTTAAATATAAAAAAAGGATACTTATTTGGCAATGGTAAGACAAACCTTAAATCTCTTTATCATTCATTATCTGCCACATGGAAGAAATACTAACCAGGAGGCACTTGTGTAGAATCATCTATACCCAGTTGTCCTGTATTTAAGCCAAGTTCTACAAAGAATTCTTTCTGAAAAATAACATATACAGAATTAACATATACCCACCTTTTCCATACATTATAAAAAAAATCCCCTTCACCTAAATGTCAGCTTAAATAAAAATTATATGTAAAATGAACATATGCTTCATTCACATATCTAAAAAAGAAAAGGATATCTTAAAAATCTAAATAGTAACGAATTGGTATAGAATTAAGGAATATTTATGATTCTTTTTACTATAGGTGTACTATGTAACATTTATTGTTTTCATGTGAAATACAAAGGAATAGAAAAGATATAAGCTTTTCAGAAAAGCTAACATAAATAATGGGAAAAGAAACTTAAAAACACACTATTTCCCAAGTGTAGAGTTTTTAGTGATAATCTTCCTTTCCCATTACTTTAGAGAAGTTTTTACTTTGATACCTTCAAATATGAGTATTGTCATTATTTTAAAAATCACCTTTTAAGTAGTATTTTGTCCTTTCAGGTAGCAAATTTACCTTATCAATAAGGTAAGGGTCCTTTTCTGAAACACACACACATGCCTGCATACACACACACACACACACTCACACACACACACAATATATGTACCCGTAACTGTGGAGTTGATTGCAACTCATAACGACCCAATAGGATGCAGTAAAACTGTCCCATTGGGTTTCCTAGGCTGTAAATCTTTACAGAAGCAGACTGTCATGTCTTTCTGCTATGGAGCGGCTGTTGTTGTTGTTGTTATGTGCCGTCAAGTCGGACCTGACTCATAGTGACCCCTCCTTGGGTTTCCGAGGTGGTATCACTACAGAAGTAGATTGCCCAACCTTCCATCCAAAGAGTGGCTGGTGAGTTTGAACCGCCAGCCTTCTGGTTAGCAGTCCAGTGCCTTAGGCACTATGCAACCAGAGCTCTAGTGGGTTCAAATCTCTGCCCTTTCAATTAGTACTCAAACACTTAACCACTGTGCTACCAGGGCTCCTCTCAAACCCAAACCAAACTCACTCCCATCCAGTCAATCCCGACTCATGGTGTCTCCTCCTTGGGTTTCCAAGGCAGTATCTCTAAGGAAGTAGACTGCCCAACCTTCCTTCTGAGGAGTGGCTGATGGGTTTGAATTATCAGTCTTCTGGTTAACAGTCAAATGCCTTAGGCACTAGGCCACCAGAGCTCCCTACAGTTGTATATAAAAATCCCTGCCATTGAGTTGATCCTGACTCACAGCAACCCCAAAGGACAGAGTATATGTGCCCCACAGGGTTTTCAAGGCTGTAAATCTTTATAGAAACAGACTTCCTCATCTGTCTTCCATGGAGCAGCTGGTGGGTTCAAAACACCAACCTTTTGGCTAGCAGCCAAATGCCTTAACCACTATACTACCACAGCTCCTTTTTACAGTATATATACCATTTATCAATTTTACCTCCTAAACTCATTGCCTGGAATGACTTCCGTAGATATATTGTCTTGGGAATCCAAGGAGGGGTCGCTATGAGTAGAATCGACTCAATGACAGTGAGTACAAACTCATTGCTTAAAATGACCAATGTAATTTTCTGTACCTGTGCTTTCTCTGGTACTATATTTCATTTAACTCTTAATAAATGAAACACTGCAAATATCCAAGGCAACTTAGTTTTTAAGTAAAACTGGACAATCAAGTACTCTTCTAAAATAAGGACAGGTTAGATTTATTTCCAGACTCATCTAGTAATAGCTAGGCAAGTGATCATGGTGGCTGGTATTTTTAAAAGCCCCACATTACTTACAATATTTTTATTCCCTAAGTAATTAAATATTTCTATTAATATTTGCCTCAGTACTTTGTTACTATTCTAATTGCTAAAACCCTATTTCCTTCTCCTTAAAAAAACTGAATTGGTTTTTAATCCTTCCCAATTACCTGTTATTATTTAGGTTAGTGATTTATTAATGTTCCTCATGAGACATTATCTAGTCTCACACATTCCTGTATTGATTTTAAACAGGCACCACTGTATTTTGACTTTTTAACTAAATTTTTTACCTTTATAAAAAGCACTGCATCCTATGCTACTAATTCTTAATGACTAATAAGCTTGACCTTCATATTACAGAAGAGACTTAGGTCCAATAAACATTTCACTATTAGATTCTGTACAAGATGGAGAATTTTACGTGTGCTAAGCAGGTTAAGGAGTTTAAGCAGAACTCTGATCATCCATTTTCTGCTTCCCTGCTCTGGACTATCAACATGAGCAGGCCTGGGCCTTCATCTTTGATGTCCTTCAAAACTAACTAAAGGCATACCTTCTGCGAAGTCTGCCTTGATAGTCTAGGCTGATATAAGCAACTCTGTATGCTCATGTCTCACCTTATATATCATATACATAATCATATCATATCAAATTATCCTTTTATTGTCCATCTTCCCACCAGACTGAAGCTCTCAGAGGATAAAGACTTGTACATGTTTACATCCCAGCACTTAGCATAGTACCTGACATACAGCAGACTGTGGTAGTTAAAGTTGTGTGTCAACTTGGATGGGCTGTGGTTTTTGAGTGGTTTGGCAGCTGGATGTAGTTATTTCCCATGATGAGACTATAATCACCTCCATAATCACCTGCTGTGAGCACCTAATCAGGTGAAGAGGAGTTGTCTTTGGGATGTGGCCTGATTCCAGTATATCCAGTGAAGCTTTGAGAAAGGTCTCCAGCACATCTGGATCCTGAATTTGACCAAGTCCTCACCTCCAGTTCCTGGACTTGAACTGGTGGCCTGCTGATCTTGGAATTGTTCCTGGACTTGAACCAGTGGCCTGCCATGTTATCTACCAATCTTGGGATTGTGCCATTTTACCTGTCAACTTTTGGTTTGTCAGCTTTAGCAGCCAGCAACTGCTTGAATTAGTAGACACCTGTTGCTCCAGTGGGCCTGGAATAAGAGGCAGAGCTGAAGCACAAGGTTGAGGGGCTTTCACAGCCCCTAGAGCCAGCACTCTAAATTTGGACTTCTAGCCCCCTACACTGTAAGAGAATAAATTCTTGTTTGTTAAGCCATCCATTTGCGGTATTTCTGTTACAGCAGCACTAGAGAACCAAGACACAGACCAAACCCACTGTCACTGAGTTGGTTCCAACTTATAGTGATCCTTTGAGACAGAGAAGAACTGCCCCATAGGGCTTCCAAGGCTGTAAATCTTTATGAAAGCAGACCCACAGAGCAGCTGGGGGGTTCAAACTGCCAACCTTTTGGTTGGCAGCCGAATGTACCACTATGCCACCAGAGCTACTTGACACATGCACAGCAGAGGGGCTCAATAAACATTGAACCATACAACTGAGTTTCAGTTCCAATCTTCAGCCGTACATCACTGAATTAAAAAACAGAAATTAGTCAGCAACTTCACTTTAATGAATTTTAGTTTCAAGAAATCTCCCTTTAACTTGGACTAATATATATAACATTATGAACTAGGTTTAAAAGCCATCCATTATAGATAGGATCATAGAACTCAATGAACCACACCAAGTTCAGTACTTATACCAATAGACCAGGGTCAAAGACAGACCATGCATTCTGGAGTCAAAGTCACTGCCTGATGAGGCCACATGATACAGGAAAGGCAGGGACAACTCTCCCTAATGACTGCAGGAAGAGAAGAATGAAGCATACTGTTAGCAGGTATAGCAGAATTTTGTGAAAATTAGCTACAGGCTTTTGGCTCTCCAGTAGCTAAAAATGTGTCCACATCAGCTCA
>NW_006922112.1:22497-23930 GCF_000298275.1 Orycteropus afer afer | reverse complement strand
CTCATGTTTATTCTGTTCGTAGTGCCTAAAGCATTTGACTGCTAACCAGAAGGCTGGAGGTGCAAACCCACCAGTCACTCTTTGGAAAGAAGATGGGACAATTTACTTCCATAGTGATACCACCTTGGAAACCCAAGGAAGGGTCTATGTGAGTCAAATCCAAGTCAACAGCAGTGAGTTTATTTTTTTGGTATTTATCATCCCAATAAAGAAGCTGTGGAAGCACAGTGGTTGAAGTGCTCAGCAACAAACCAAAATGTTGGGGGTTCAAACCCACCAGCCATTCCATGGAAGAAAGAAGGGGCAGTCTCGTCTATAGAAATCCCAGCCTTGGAAACTCTATGGGGGAGTTCTACTCTGTCCTATAGGGTCACTATAAATTGGAATCAACTTGACAGCAGTGGGTTTTGGTTTGGATGATCCCAATATAATTATATATCTATTCTTGATATGTTAATTTATGTTGAAATGTCTCTACTTACCAATTCAGGGATGTCTTTTACTTTCAGAGGAACTTGGATTAAACCCAAATGAGTCCTGAAACTAAGAGAATCACCATTTTCATAATTTGGGTTGCGAAGATTAATTAATACCTTTAAAAACAAATCCAACAAAATTGGTTAGTTTCTTTGTATTATGTTTACTACAGGAATGCTTTTGGTGTAACAACACAAGGTAAAAACTATTTGGGGTTATGCATATACTTTAATTATATTCTAAAGTAGTATGAAGTTGTATTGGAATGTTAACATGGACTATTATAAATATTCTTTAAATTAGGGTGTTTTTAATATTTCTAACTGATAATCTACCAAATAAAACTCTAAAAAGGAAGAATTAAGTCAGAAATAAGAACATTTTGATAGTCAGGAAAAAATTAAAATTATTTGATTATAAATTATTACCAAGGAAAGTTAGAGAAAAATAAAATAGTGCTTGATTGTAATAGTTGCCAGGCAACATTTTTGAATAAACTCTACCTTTAAAAAAAAATAATCAACAAGACTTTTAGAAAGATGATGGAAGAACATTGCAGGCTATCTTGCTGAATGTAACTGACAAGAAATAAAAAGAAACTTTAGAATTAAAGCTAACAAGATAATTTCTAAAATTTTCAAAAAATAAGACAATAAAGAAGTGTTAAATATTTTAAATAATTGCATATCCTTTAACTTAGAAATCTCACTTCTATAATTGGTTCTATGTAACATGGTTCTAAGGAAATAACTGAAGATGTTTGCAAAGAAAGAAAGAGTGTTGATGAAGTACTGTTTATAATGGAAAACTATGAAACAAATATCCTGTCAGAGGGTATTACTTGAATAAATTATGGCTAATTCATATAATACAGTATAATATGCCCCCATTCATATAGGTAATGTTGGTAATGACACAAAAATTCCACAATATATTCTGAAGTTAAAAAAAAAAAA
>NW_006922112.1:17384-21722 GCF_000298275.1 Orycteropus afer afer | reverse complement strand
GCAATGTAGATACTATAAACAAGAAAATAATTCTAGAAAATGGTCTTAAGTTAAAGGAGAATCTCAGTGTAAATAAAAGGATCCATTCTGTAACAATCCTCAAAGAGGCAGATGTTATGAACTATTAAAGAGAATACATAGTTAAAGACAACCATGCAAGAAGGACATGAAATTTCCACCCTATTAAATACTAGAAAAGAAGACTTTGGGAGATCTAAGCTAAGAGAAATAAAGTCATACCATCAAGGCAGTTTCTGACCAAACTAACTTCTCATTAATGTTATAAGGAGACTAATTACAACCTCAAAAGGGCTAAAATAATTTCTAGCAAAGTTTTACACCCACAAAACTGGTATCAGAGACAATAGGTTCAGAAAAGGAATAGAAGTAAAATGTGAAAGATTCATTTATTCATTTACTCATTCCTGCAAGTATTTACTGAGCAACCAACCACATGCCAGGCATTTTTCTCCTTTTGGGATGAAACAGTTATGGATAAGGTTAGCTTGTAGCTGGTTTCCGGTAGCTCCAGGCTTATCTCCAGGGATCCTGGAAGTCTGGTAGTGACCCTGGCCAAGGTAGGGATGAAATGTACTAGCTATTCATTTTCTGCCATTTGAAGTTCAGAACTTCTCTGGTGGCACTCCATACCAGTGTGCTTACACTGTTTATTGAAAACGTGTAAATTGATGGCTTGCACCTCATTTAATCAGTGGGGTATAAAAGATCCTTTAGAAAACTTGCGCCTTGGCTCCTAAGGCTAAGTATCTTCAAAGCATCTCTGTTGTTCACAAGTGAAGATAAAGTGCTTCCTGTGTGACTGAGAAAGGGCCCTGGGCACCACATTGGAAGTTTGGATCAGTTTGTGTTTGCGTGTGCTTTCTTTTTCTTGCTGAAAGCAAGCCTTATGTCAGTTGTTGTTAGCTGCCACTGATTCCAATTCACAGTGACTCCATGTGGCTGTATCTGGGAAATCTTTGTGAGTCTTTTCAATTATCTGACCCTGTACAATTGTCACAGGAGCGAACAAAAGAGCTCTTGACCTTGTAGAGCATTCATTCTGATGGTGAAGGCAGAAAATAAGCAAAAGAAAGAAAGAAAATGTATAAATGCTATGGAGAGAAACAAAGCAGAAAAGGAGTTTCAGCAGCTCCAAACAGATGTGCCTTTCTGAGAAGGTGACATTTAAGAAAGACATAAGGAGTACAGAGACATGTAGACAGGTATCTGGGTGAAGCACTGCAGGCAGAGAAAACAAAAAGCAAAAGACTTCAAGAGGCAGAAAGCCAAGGACAGCAAGAAGTCTAACGTGGCTTGACGTAGAATGAATTAGGAGGAAAATAATAGGAAATGAGGTAAGAAGGTAATGGGTACAGAGCAGATAGGGTGGGTAAGGCATTTGGCTGCTAAGCAGAAGGTAGGTGATTCAAACCTACCAGCTGCTCCACAGGAGGAAGATGAGGCAATCTACTTATGTAAAGATTTACAGGTTGGAAACCCAATGGGGGTCACTATGAGTCAGAATCAACTCTGTAGCAAGAGTTTGGTTTTTTTTTCGGTCATGACTTTGACTTTTTAGTAGAATAAGATGGGAAGTCACTGGATAACAGAAGAGCGGTTTATTCAGAATTGAATTTAAAGAGATCTACCTGGAAACTATTCTAAAAACAGACTCTAGGTGGGCAGGGGTAGAACCAAGACCAGTTCTACTGCAACAGGCCAGGCAAGAGACCATGGTAACATCTACCAGGGAGGTAGTAGTGGTAGTTGTAAGTGGATGGATTCTGGATATACATGCAAGGTATAGGAGAAAGAGTGGAATCAAATATGGATGAATTAAAATAATTAAATGGATTCCAACTACCTACTGAAACATTCCAACTGAATGCTCTGTATTCCTCTCAAAAATAACTAAGCTTACCATCTTGCCTAAAAATGGGCCTGTTCTTCCCCCTATATTCTCTATCTTTAGAGCAAGTGACCTTTGCTCAATCTAGACACTTTACAGTCATGCTTACTGGTTCTTTCTCTTCTAGTGCCCACACCCACTGCCATTGTGTCAATTCTGACTCACAGTAACCCTATAGGAAAAGCAGAAATGCCCAACAGGCTTTCTAAAGCTGTAAATCTTTACAAAGCGAACTGCCTCATCTTCCTCCCATGGAGCGGTGGTGGGTTTAAACCCCCAAACTTTTGGTTAGCAGCTGAACGATTTAAACCTCTGTGCACCAGAGCTCCTTCTAGTGCCCATATTTAATCAATTGCCAAAGAGATTTCATCTTTCAAATATGTCCAACTCTTTCCATTTGCAAGATGTTCTCATCATTCAGATCCTCATCACTACTAGAACAGGGAAGGGAATAAAAAGGGAAATACTCACTGAGCACCTATATGTGCCAGGCAGCAGGCCACATGATTTATATTCACTGTTCTTCCATCAAAATCTTCCTAACTGATTTACATGACTCTAATCTTTCCAGATGCCAATATTATTTTCCAAAAGCACTTTCCAAACACAAATGTGACATGTCATTCTACTGCTTACAATCTTCAGTGACTCTGAAGAGTCACTCTATACATGGTGATCCCTCTGTCTAGAGATATTCTTATATCTTCATTCCTTTCACATGATTTCTTTATTAATATACATACATATATTTATCCACTAGCACCTACCTCAAGGAAATCCTTAGGGGCGTAAACAGGTCTGAAAAGGCTTAGATCTAAAATTAATGAGATACATTAAAACAAAATTTCAGTTAATATATGAAATCGTATTATAAATAAATGTTATTGATTCTTATTGATTCTGTGCAGATAGATTAATTCCAATATTTTTCTGAGTCTCAATTATTTGTCATCCATTGTGATAAGCACTGAGGACACAAAAATGAAAAAAGCCCCTCCCACTGACATCCAAGATGTTATAATTCTAGAAGAAATTAAGTCTTTCATTGATAAATTTACAATAGGTTATAACTGAATTAACAAAACAATGTCAGATATAATGTAAAAGTTCTATATGACAATTCTCAAAATACTTAGAATATAAACAATATATTCTTAAAAAATCCTTCTAGTTGTATCAAACTGTTCTCTCTTTTGAATTTCTATAACTGCTTCCTCGACTGTGGCATTTATTTCTTGCCCAAACCAATCTACTGCCATTGAGTCGATCCCAACTCATAGTGACCTTAAACGACAGAGTAGAACTGTCCCATAGGGTTTCCAAGGCTGCAAATCTTTAGGGAAGCATACTGCCTTACCTTTCTCCTGTAGATTGGCTGGTGGGTTTGGACTGCTGACTTTTTGGTTAGCAGCCAAATGCCTGACCACTGTGCTACCATCACTCAGCTGACTATAATTCTTTCTTCTTTTTGTTTTTTTTTTCCCAGCAGTGGTGGAGGAGGGGCGGTTAGGGGTTATATAAATGTAAATTAATGACATCTACTTATCACAGTAGGAGCTCTGGTAGCATAATGCCTAAGGCACTTGACTGCTAACCAGAAGGCTGGCGGTTCAAACCCACCAGCCACTCCTCGGAAGATAGATGGGGCAATGTACTCCCATAGTGATACTGCCTCAGAAACCCAAGGAGGGGTCGCTATAAGTCAGGTCTGACTCAATGGCACATAACAACAACAACAACTTATCACAGTTGTCACTCATTACAGGATTATAAGGTTTACTATATTTTAAACATGAAAATGAACCAAATAAATTCTTAAAAACATTTTAGAATCCCTGAAACTTATGTTTCACTACATTGCCTATCTTTAATATCTCCATGTAATTAAAGTCTGAAAAAAAGTACCTTAAGTATAAGAGTTTCAAAAATCTAATGCATAAATATTTTCTTTTATAAAAATTTATTAAAATGTTGATTTAAAAAAGGATAAATGACTAAAATACTCTCAAAACAATGGAGAACACAGACCCAAGTTAGGGATTTTTAAACTGCAGAGTAGTAGTTTACTCCAAGGACAGAGAGGATAGTACATTAGTGGAGGTAAAAGCTGCTATCCTTCTAAAAGAATTGTTAATTATGCTATTTTGGACCCATAATTGAGAAGACAATTCTTCTCCCACTACCACATTTTGAAAAATGTTCTTCATATACCTGGTTCATCTGTTCCCATTTCATTCCATTTATTGAGAAGTTCTTTCTGTTCTGCAACTGGCCTCTACAAAAGTAATAAGTAATTTTAAAATTGGTTTCATTTTATGGGGTTTAGCAATGTAGCTGAAAAATAAGAATAAATAACTTATCTAAATGTTTAAATAAGCTAACACAACAAAAGGGAAAAAAAATTCCATTATGCACAGTGAATTTGGGAG
>NW_006922112.1:15562-17144 GCF_000298275.1 Orycteropus afer afer | reverse complement strand
CAACACTACACGTTTAGACAGTTCATCATATAAATGTATCTTGTTTATACCATTCTTCTGGTGACTTTGGTAACTTGTGCTTGGATATTGTCCAAGTATATCTACCATATGCTGTTCCTACAGCAGGGAATAGATAGCATGGAGAATGAAGTGAAGGGAAACTTGTCTCTCCCATTCATAAGCAGCTGTAAAGAATCAGAATATCCCTCAAGTATCCTTTCCTATCTCTCCCCTCTCAAAGCCCAGTGACAGATAAATGATCAGTATTAGATCTAAACAGAATTCAATTCTGCAGGCAGGGGACACATCATTCCTTCTGTTCTCTATTCTAATACTGAAAGATGGTATCATATCAGCTATTAAAATATCAGAGCATATCTGAACTCCACTGCTGATTCTATTCTACCTCCATTCATGGAATATGGCTATTGTATTAAATTAGCCAAAAAGTAAAGATACTAAAGGTAATCAAATCTTCAAAGTGTATTCATAATCTTTACAGCGAAATGCCTAAATAATCAATATTGTAGATTCTTACTTCATTTCTACCTATTCTAAAAAAAATAGGCTTATTATATAAAGCACTACAGTACACACAATAGAAATCTATATAAAAAGCACTCACATTATATTATTGGTCTCATAGATTTTGTTCCAAAACAAACTGACATACTACTACTACTACTACTAATAAAAAGTGAAATTTGCCTAACTTACAGTTATAACTTCATGATACGTTCTACCAAAAAAAACAAACCAAACTCACTGCCGTCGAGTTGTTTCCAACTCACAGCGAACCTTCCTTGGGTTTCCAAGGCGGTATCTATAAGGAAGTAGATTGCCCAATAGTGGGTTTAAACCACCAGCCTTCTGGTTAGCCTTAGGCACTATGCCATCAGAGCTCCCCATGATACATTCTAGCACTGGTTTTACAATACAAAGTTAAAAACAAAGAAATTCTAAAAGTACCTTTCGTGCCAGTGGAATACTGAGTTCAGTGCACATACTATTTAAGCTCTTCAAAATTCTTTTCTCCCAGCTTCCCTGAAACATAAGGAAAAATCCGTAATTGTGTCTGGTTAACAATACCAAAACTGATTTTATGTATACATGTAAAAGATTTTATGAGTTACATAGTGAGGCTGGTTGAGATTGGTTATTCATTCACTCAAAAAACACTTATTAGTACCTACTATATACCACGTATTATCCTTAGTGCTGTGAATTAAGCAGTTAATAACAGAAAGACTTTCTCCTCATAGAACTAATATTCTAGTTGAAAAATGGGAATGAAAATAGATAAGAAATAAATCAGCAAGTCATATGTTAACAAATACTATAAGGAGAGACTTTGTCTCTCTTCCTTTGGTCATGCTGTCAGAAGGGACCATTCCCTGGAGAAGGATATCATGCTTGGTAAATTACAGGGTCAGCGAAAAAGGTGAAGACTGTCAACCAGATGGATTGACACAGCGGCTTCAACAATGAGCTCAAGCACAGCATCAATTGTGAGTATGGCGCAGGACCACACAGTGTTTCATTCTGTTGTATACAGGACTGCTGTGAGTCACAAGTGAATCGA
>NW_006922112.1:13664-14372 GCF_000298275.1 Orycteropus afer afer | reverse complement strand
TTTGGACATTTGGGACATCTTTAACCTCTGCCTCATGGGGACCGGCCTTGTGCTGATCTTTCTGAGAGAAATTTTTCAAGCAATTGGTGTCAGAAGTGGGATATGAACCCACACCTCCATTCAGAGACCAGAACTAAGACTGGGCCATTGCAGCGAATTCCACCATTCTGACACCAATTAATATATTGTTATTGTGGTTGCTGTTAGGTGCTGTCGAGTTGTCTCCAACCTAGTGTCATTGCAACCCTATGCACAACAGAACGAAACACTGCCCAGTCATGTGTCAGCCTCACGATCCTTGTTATACCTGAGCCCTTCATTGCAGCCACTGTGTCAATCCATCTCGTTGAGGGCTTTTTCCTTTTTTGTTGACCCTCCACATTACCAAATGTGATATCCTTCTCCAGGGAATGGTTCCTTCTGACAGCACAACCAAAGTAGGTGAGAAAAAGCCAGAGATCACAAAGCAGCAGGACTAGGTCAGGGGAGGAAAACAGGCCCCAGCCAAGAGGCAGGAAGGAGGGAAAAAGCCAGGATGACAAAGTGGCAGGATCCAGGTAAGGGGAAGGAGACAGGCTGCACCCAAGAGGCAGGAAGGAGGGGAAAAGCCAGGGATGACAAAGTGGCAGGATCCAAGTAAGGAGAGGGACACAGGCCCCACACAAAGGTAGGAAGGAGGGAAAGCCAGGGATGACAAAGCGGCAGGAT
>NW_006922112.1:9241-10707 GCF_000298275.1 Orycteropus afer afer | reverse complement strand
TTCCTTCAGTGAAGCTTCTACTTTTTCCTTCAGTATCACTGGTTCTTGATCATATGCCACCTCCTGAAATGGATGAACATCAACCAATTCTTTTTGGTACAGTGACTCTAGTTATTCCTTCCATCTTCTTTTGATGTCTGCTGCATCATTCAATATTTTGCCCATAGAATTTTTCAGTATTGCAACTCGAGGCTTAAATTTTTTCCTCAGTTCTTTCAGCTTGAGAAATGCTGAGCGTGTTCTTACCTTCTGGTTTTCTAACTCCAGGTTTTTGCATATTTTGTTACAGTAATTGTCTATAATATAATTAATATAATTAGTAAACTACTAAAACTAAATTTTAGAGAAATTATTTCATTGTAATTTTCAAAATGTGACATTTCATCCTTAAATACTTCAGCATGCATATTCTAGGAATAAGAACCCCAATACCATTATTACATCTAACAAAATTAACAATATTTCATAATATCATTAATATTTAGTCCATATTCAAATTTCTGTCTCCAAATTATCTTTTTTGTTTTAATCCAGCATTAACTCAAAGTTTATACATTACATTAGACTGTTATGTCTCTTTCAATGTTGTTGAATCTAGAGGATCTCTGTCCTTTTTTTCTTTTTTCATGATGTTGACTTTTTTGAGGACTCCAACCAATTATCTTTCAGAATATGTGACAATCTGGATTTGTCTTATTGTTTTTTCCACAATATCAATTACCTTCTGGATCCTCCAGAAATTGTAAGTTAATTGTCATAGTTAGCCACAGAATTCATTATTGACATACATATTCTACTATACTATTATTTTCTATGTCCAACTACAATGCATATATACACATATGTGTGTGTGCATGTGTCTTTATGAAAACATATCTACAGACTAGTTTCAGATTACTTCTTGTTGTTTGTTGTCAGGTGTCATTGTGTTGGTTTTGACTCATACCAAGTCTATGTACCTTACAACAAAACACTACCCAGTTGTGTGCCATCCTCACAATTCTTGCTATCCTTGAGCCCATCGTTGCAGCCACTGTGTCAATCCATTTTGTTGAGAGTCTTTCCCTTTTTTGCTGACCCTATACTTTACCAAGCCTGATAACCTTCTCCAGGGACCAGTTCCTCCTGATAACATGACCAAAGAACATGAGACAAAGTCCAGCCATTCTTGCTTTTAAGATGCATTCCTGCTATATTTCTTCCAAGACAAACTTGCTCCTCTTTGTGGAAATCCATGGAATATTCAATATTCTTTGCCAACACCACAAATTAAGTCCATGGATTCTTCTTCAATCTTCCTTGTTCACTGTCCAGTTTTCACATGCATATGAGGCTATTGAAAAGAAAATGGCTTGGTCAGGTGCACCTTAGTCTTCAAAGTGACATATTTGCTCTTTAACACTTTAAAGAGGTCTTTTGTAGGAGATTTGCCCAACACTGTACATCCTTTAGGAGCTCTGGTAGCA
>NW_006922112.1:7111-7981 GCF_000298275.1 Orycteropus afer afer | reverse complement strand
TTTGCAGCCAAGATCCATCTGATATCAACAATAATATACCTTGTTCCACATCCTCTTCTGAATCCAGCTTGCATTTATGGAAGTTCTCTGTCAATATACTGCTGCAACTGTTTTTGAATTATCTTCAGTAAGATTTTACTTGTGTGTGATATTAGTGATATTGTTCAATAAATCCAAATTCTGTGGGATCACCTTCCTTTGGAATGGGTACAAATATGGATCTCTTTCAGTCAGTTGGACGGGTAGCTGTCTTCTAAATCTCTTGGCATAGCCAAGCGAATGCCTCCAGTGCAGCATCTATTTGTTGAAGCATCTCAGTGGGTATTCAGTCAATTCCTGGAACCTTGTTTTTGCCACTTCCTTCAGTGCAGCTTCGACTTCTTCCTTCAGTACCATTGGTTCTTGAACATATGCCACCTCCTGAAATGGGTTAGCATTGACCAATTCTTTTTGATACAGTGACTCTGTATATTCCTTCCATCTGCTTTTGATGTTTCCTGCATTATGCAATATATTACCCAGAGAATCTTTCAATAGTGGAACTCAAGGCTTAAGTTTTTTCTTCAGTTCTTTCAGGTTGAGAAATGCCAAGTGTGTTTTTCCCTTTTGGTTTTCTAACTCCAGGTCTTTGCATATTTGTCTTCTTGAGCTGCTCTTTGAAATCTTCTATACAGGTCTTTTATCTTGTCCTTTCTTCCATTTGCTTTAGCAAGTCTCCGCTCAAGGGCAAGTTTCAGAGTCTATTCTGACATCCATTTTGGTCTTTTCTTCCCTTCCCGTCTTTTTAATGACCTTTTGCTTTCTTCATGGATGATGTTCTTGATGTCCTCCCACAATTACTCTGGTTTTTGGTCCCTGGTGTTCAGTGCA
>NW_006922112.1:0-706 GCF_000298275.1 Orycteropus afer afer | reverse complement strand
GGTCATGTTGTCAGAAGGGACCATTCCCCAGAGAAGAATGTCATGCTTGGTAAGGTGCGGGTCGATGAAAGAGGGGCAGGCCTTCAACGAGATGGTCTGACACGGTGGCTGCGACAATGGGCTCAAGTATAGCAAGGATCAGGGAGCTGGCGAGGGATCAGGCGGTGTTTCATTCTGGTGTGCATGGGGTCGCTATGAGTCAGAAACAACTCAATGGCAGCTAACAACACTGTTGATTATTTAGAGTCTTTAAAAGTTTTTACTATTATTATGACTATATTTCTGTGTTTCTCTGATTCTTTCCTTTATATAAGGTTCAAGAAGTGGAATTACTAGGTAAAAAATTATGAGTATTGTCTAAGAAAGAACATTCTCCATTTCTTAGTTCAATGCATTCATCATTTTAAAAGATTTCTGTTGAGCATGTATCTGGGCTGGGCACTGTGCCAGATGTTAGGAATACAGTGGTCCTGCAGAATCTAGGTGAAGACACAGACAACCTAACTCTTGTGGTATGGAATACAGGGCACCTCTGTATAAAGGAGATGGAAACCACAGATGAATACCAATTGAGATCTAGGGGTCGGAAAAGGCTTCCTAAAGAAACTATTATCTAATCTAATACTTAAAGGTTGCATGGAAGTTAGCCAGAAATATTTGACATTTGGAGAAGGCAGTTTCAGGTAGAAACAACAATGTGAGCTAA
>NW_006922111.1:1835755-1836311 GCF_000298275.1 Orycteropus afer afer | reverse complement strand
GCAGCCCTTTCCCAGTCACCTTTTGAATGCCTTCCGACCTGAGGGGCTCATCTTCCTGCACTGTATCGGTCAATGTTTCAGGGCTATTCATAAAATTTTCCAGTCATATATCAGACAGTATTTCACTACTCTTCATAAGGTTTTCACTGGCCAGTTCCTTGAAAAGTGGATGGCCTCTTCCTTCTTCCAAGGAGGAAGGCTCATTAACAACCTGCAATATGCAGATGACACAACTCTGCTCTCTGAAAGTGAGGATGACTTGAAGCACTTACTGATGAAATGGAAGACTGCAGTCTGCACTATGGATTACACCTCAATAGAAAGAGAACAAAATCCTTACAACGGGACCAATAAGCAGCATCATGATAAATGGAGAAAAGATTGAAGTTGTCAAAGACTTCATATTATTTGGTTCTATAATCAATGCCAATGGAAGCAGCAGTCAAGATATCAGACGTCATATAGCATTGGGCAAATCTGCTGCAAAGGACCTCTTTCAAATGCAGAAGAGCAAAGATAGTGCCTTGAAAACTAAGGTGCACCTGACCCAAGCCAT
>NW_006922111.1:1831882-1832485 GCF_000298275.1 Orycteropus afer afer | reverse complement strand
GACATCAAAGCATCTCATGGTGTCCCCAGATGGTGCTATCAGCTAAGGTGCTTGGCTCCTGCCTCGAAGGAGGGAGGTTCGAGACCACCCAGGAGCGCGTCAGAAGAAAGGCTGATCTGCTTCTGAAACATCAGCCCGAGACCCTCATGGACAAAGTGCTGACACATGGGTCGTCGGGTCACAGTCGACAGGTCACAGCGCCGCTCGGACACACGGGTCGCCAGGGGCCGGAGTCGACGGGACGCTGCCCTGACACACGGGTCGCCAGGGGCCGGAGTCGATGGGACGCTGCTCTGACACACGGGTCATCAAGGGCCAGAGTCGACGGGACGCTGCTCTGACACAAGGGTCGCCAGGGGCCGGAGTCGACGGGACACCGCTCGGACACACGAGTCGCCAGGGGCCGGAGTCGACGGGACGCTGCTCTGACACAAGGGTCGCCAGGGGCCGGAGTCGACGGGACGCCGCTCTGACACAAGGGTCGCCAGGGGCCGGGGTCGACGGGACACCGCTGTCTACTGGGTCACAGTGAAATTCTGCTTTGGGCTCGTCGCCAGGAAGCAGCCACCTGCCCGTGAATGACTGAGTTCCCAGTGTAGCCAC
>NW_006922111.1:1829832-1830897 GCF_000298275.1 Orycteropus afer afer | reverse complement strand
TGCTGATGCCCTTCTGGAAGTGGGTGGGGTAAGCACAGAGCCGCCAGAATAAGGGGGCCAGGTACACACTGCGCACCAGACTCTCGGGCCCCGCTTCTTCTTCTGTGAAGTGGGGATGAGGTAGCCACTTCTGGTTGGATGGCTGTTCTGGTTCCCTAGTGCCGCTCTGACAGGAATATACCACCAACGGGACGGCCTTAACGAACAGGAGTTTATGCTTACAATTTGGAGGCTTTAAGTCCAAGTTCAAAGTGCCAGGTTCTACGGGCTGGGTGAAAGCCCCTCAACCTTGGGCTTCAGCTCTGCCTCCAGCACCTGACCCATTGAAGCTGGAGGCTTTTCTTCACTCAGCTGCTGGCTGCTGAGGCTGAGAAGCCTCAAGGCTGACAAGGAAAAAGGCACAGTCCTGATATTACCAAATTACACGGCAGGCCATTCATTCAAATCCACTGAAAGGCCCAAGGTCAGCAGAGCATGGCAGGCTGCTAAACAACAACTCAGCTACATGCAAGGCCCAAGTGTGCCATAAGCTAGAGACCATTCCCAAAGCTGCTGCTTATATATGGGAAGCAGACCACATCCCCAAAGGCAGCTACTCAGCTGCTCCCAGTAGATTCCACCATGGAGCTGATTACCAGTCTCATCATGGGGAATACTACTACATCCAGCTGCCCAGCCACTCAACCAGGCCCAACCAAGTTGACACAAACGTAACCACCAGAGTGGCTAAACTCAAAACTCACTGCCATTGAGTCATTTCCAACTCATAGCAACCCTCATCGTGGGTTTGAACTGCTGAACTTCCAGTCCCCCCTGTAGATTCCCAAACCCACAAGGCGCTCAGAAACAGCACTTGTCATCCATCAGTGTCAGCCTGTAACCATCCCTCCCTCCCTCCCCAGGGTGCCCTGCAGCCAGGCCAGCCCTCCCCACCATCATCCTGGGCCACAGGAGGCGGGAGCCCGACAGACACCCAGCCCCTCCTCCTCATGGGGCTCCAGGGCTTTCAGGGAGACGTCAGGGCTTCACCAGAGAGCACCAGGGGACAAGGACATCAGAGGACGA
>NW_006922111.1:1826703-1828047 GCF_000298275.1 Orycteropus afer afer | reverse complement strand
AGCCTTCAGCCCTGGGAGCTTCACAGGATCCCCACTTTGCGCAACGAGCGGCGGCCTAGTGATCGCTAAAGGTCAGGTGTGTCCTCGTAAAAGCTTAGAAAATGGCTAGCGGGTGTCCACGCATCCACTGTTCTGCTGGGCTTTCAGCCACCGACACGAACGCAGCCCAGCCAGGTGAGCCCCTAAAACCCCAGTGCAACAGCACCCCAAGGCCACCACCTCCACACCGAGGGCTGCCCACGGCCTCCGCCCTGTCACAGTGGGGGCTACAAGGTGCTGAGCACTGCTGGCCTTGGCCGTCCAGCTGTCCGGGGGGGGGGCCAGGACCCCCTTGGGGCTGGGCTCTGGCAGCAGACACAGCCATCGGAGCTGACCTCCCAGCTGATGTCCAGCGGAGGAGGAGATGCTCCAGCAGACGGGCCCACCCCGCCTGCCCTCCTGGCCTGGTCGCCACTCAGGGACACCTATGCCCCTGGCCCTGGCCGCCAGTCCTGGGGTGTGGGAGGCTCCCCGCCTGACTGCTCAGCCCAGGCAGCCTGCCACCCCGTGCCCCCTCCGGGCCCCGCCCTGCCGGGTGCCCAGCATCCTGACCGCTGACTCACGGCTCACTTCCTCTCCCCCAGCATCTGCCGCACGCTCGGCAGTGACGGCGACTGGGCTACGCGTATTTGAATCCCACCCCCGGGTGCAGCCTGCCAGGCACCTTCGGGTCCGGCTGCCCCCTGCCTGCTCCACACACGGGCACACGCACCCTCGCCCGCTCTCCCAGGCTGCTGTTGCTGTGTGCTCCTGAGCCCACCCCGGCTCTCAGAGACCCCACGTGGCACAGAAAAGCAACAGAGCAGCAGGTCTTTCTCCCGTGAAGCCGCTGGGGGGGTTCAGTCAGCCGCCGAGTGCTCAAGCACTGTGCCACTACGGCACCCCCCCCAGGTGCTCACATATCATTTCACCACCTCCAAGGAAGACTCCTGAAACAGCTCACAGAGCCCTGCGGCCTTCGGCACCCGCTCATGAACAAAACGGCACCTCTGCCTGCTGCTGGTGGAGGATCTGACGACAGGGCCTGCTAGGTCTTCATCCGGTCTGCACGGGGCAGCCCAGGGCCCTGTGGCCCGCCACCACACACCATCCTGCCTGTCAGACAGTCCAGCCACAAACCCTCCCACACAGCTCACATCCAGCCCACTCAGCGACACACTGCTGGGGGGACACACGGCCTCGTGTCCAGACCACCAGGTGACACACTGCTGGGGGGACACACGGCCTCCCGTGCAGACCACCCAGAGACACTGCTGGGGGGACACACGGCCTCACATGCAGGCCACCAGGTGACACACTGCTGGG
>NW_006922111.1:1823339-1826483 GCF_000298275.1 Orycteropus afer afer | reverse complement strand
CACCCAGAGACACTGCTGGGGGGACACACGGCCTCACATGCAGGCCACCAGGTGACACACTGCTGGGGGGACACACGGCCTCACGTGCAGACCACCCAGAGACACTGCTGGGGGGACACCCACTCCCCCTCCTCCCTCCCCTGTGGGACCTGTTGTAGGGCACCTAGCCTTCCTTTCCACACAGGAGGCCAGCCCAGGAACCAGAGGGCACATCCCAGGGTCCCTGGGCCCTGGAGCATGCACAGCCCCAGCCCCGGCCCTGCCCCCAGAGCTGGGGACAGGTGTCTGACAGCTGGGCTTTCCCAGCAGCCCCGCCCCACACGTGAAGCCCGGCTTTAGTTCCCGAGGGAAGAAAGTATGAAATGACTCACCCTGCACTACTTTCTCGGCACCCTGACCCAGGCTCCGGCCCGCCTGATCTCAGGCCCTCTTTCTCGGCACCCTGACCCAGGCTCCGGCCCGCCTGATCTCAGGCCCTCTCGCAGCCCCCGCCCACCCTCCCAGGGGGCCCCCACGTCTGCTGCTCCAGCTCGGGGACAGGTTCTCACGGGCAGGTGCCTGAGTCAGCACGACAGAATTCGAAATAAAGGTGACCGCAGGGCTCGGAGCACGGCACACGGCGGCTGGCAGGCGCACGGACCGCCTGGATGTCCCGAGGCCGACGCCGGCTGCCGTGAACCGCAGGACCCCAGGCTCCAGGCCAGCCCAGGCGCTTCGCTGTGTGTTTGTGTTTTGTGACAAAATCCATGTAACAGGTGCCGCTTCCATGCTTTCACGCGTGCAGTTGAGCACCTGGAAGCAGTCGCCACGTTCCGATACCGTCACCCTTAGGGAAGGCGGCCCTGCCCCAGCACCCATAAACACTGATGTGCTCTGGTCTCTGCACTTGCCACTGCGAGGGCTTCGGGGTGTTACACGAACACAGACGCACACTGCTCTGTCTCTGAAGGGTCATCATGGCCCTCTGAGCCCACGCCCCTTCTGGAGTCGGGCCACTGCCGTGGGTCTCATCTTTCCTGCGTACATAGAAAGTACGGGGCACGCAGCACCTCCTTGCATGGCACCCCCACATGTGTAGATGGTATGGTCCACACAGCACCTCCCACTGTGTATAGATGGTACAGTCCATGTGGCACCTCCCCACACATGTGCAGATATGGCCCACACAGCCCTCCTCGCAGGTAGAGTTCAGTCCACTTAGCACCTCGCCACGCGTGTTGAATGGTGTAATCCACATGGCACCACCCCACATGTGTATAGATGGTATGGCCCACATGCCCCAAACTACATGTGTAGATGGTATAGTCCACATGACACCTCCCACTGTGTGTAGGTGGTACAGTCCATGTGGCACCTCCCCAGACACGTGCAGATGGTATAGTCCACACACCCCTCCTGGTGTAATCCACATGGCATCTCCCCACGTGTGTATAGATGGTATGGCCCACATGCCCCACCCCACACGTGTAGATGGTACGGTCCACATGGTTCCTCCCCACATGTGTAGATGGCACGGTCCACATGCCACCTCCCCACACGTGTGCAGATGGTATGGTTCACAAACCTCTCCTCACACTTACAGAGCCCACCGTACAGTCCACTTAGCACCTCACCACGTGTGTAGAATGGTGTAATCCACACAGTACCTCTTCATGCATGTGTACATGGCACAATCCACATGCCTCTCCCCATGTGTGTAGATGTAAGGTGCACATGACACTCCTCACACGTTTAAGAGGGTACGATCCACACAGCACCTCCCCACTCTGTCATCTTCACATCCATCGAGGGAAAGAGGTGGGCACTGGTGGCCCCCTCAGAGCCCTGCCGAGATCACACAGCTAATGGGAGGCCAGACCCTGCGCCAGGTCACCTAGTTCCACCAGCATCCTTGCCACTGTCCTGCCTTTATCCCCAAAGAGGACAGGAACAAAAGGAAGAGGTACCGCTCCAGGTGTCCTCTGAGCCCACACGGATGGTCACCCTCTTCAGAAACACAACCCCTGCAAAGTGTCTCCCAAACTCCTGGGACTTGGGGGAGCCTCAGCTCCTGCAGCTTGCCTCTTCACTCAGTCCTACAAGGGGCCCCTGGCACCCCAACTTCAGCATCCACTTCCCCACACTCTCACCCTCCCAACTGCAGATTTCCTGGCTAATAAAACTTTGCTCAAAGACCCCCCAAGTGAACCCTCACCTGCCACCTGGCCCCACTGACCAAGACCTACATGTGCGGTGACACCACCATGCACCATACTTAAGCGGAAGCTGGGGTGGCAGGGGTCCAGTAGGACAAAGCCTTGCCACTTGCCACTTGCCACTCTCTAACACTCGTCTCAGGCCCTCAGCTGCACGCTGGGCATGCCGGGCATGCCTGGGGTGAGAACATGTGCCAGACAGGAGGCAACGGTCAGCACACACGTGCCACGAGGCAGGACAGGTGCGGACAGCACTGCCTGCCCTCTCTGGAGGCTGCCCTGCTAAGGCAGCAAGTTCAGAGACGGGAGGAGACAGACCCGCCCAGCAGCCAAGTCAGCCAGCCATCTGGGCCCGCCCTAAAAGGTCCCATGGCAGCCTGTATCCTCGTGCAAGGAGCCAGACCTCTGGGCCTGTTCAAAGGCAGCCCAGCCCCACTTTCAAATTTCAAAGGGATCCCAGGGTCTGTGCTCAGTCCTCACAGGGCCCAGCTGACCAAGGTCGGCAGGGAGGTCCTCAGTTCTCCACAGCTTCCTTCCTCTGTTCCTGTCCCTTCAGGTCAGAGAACTGGCCTGGGGGCGGTGGCATGTAGAGATGCCCTGCCCGGCTAGGCTCCAGTAGGCTCCAGCAGCCTGCCGGGAGTCTGGGAAGAAAGGCAAAGGAACCACGCCTACACACTGGGCTCTAGTCAGTAACGCCACTTCCCACGGCGGCAGCTGTGTGTCGGCAGGGAACAGGGGAGGAAGTGCTGGAAAGCAAGCTCTTGCTGCTGGATCTGCAGGAGGAGGAGGTAGCAATGGTCCACGCAGCCATGGACTAGTCATGGATTAGCTGGGCAGTAGGAACTCACGTACAGCTCAACACAGTCACAGATGTTACACACAGAAGTGCTTACAGACAGGTGTGCTACACAAATGTTAGTATACATGCACTCTGAGCCCACACAAGGTG
>NW_006922111.1:1793150-1803096 GCF_000298275.1 Orycteropus afer afer | reverse complement strand
CAGCTTGCATTTCTGGAAGTTCCCTGTCAATACACTGCTGCAAACATTTTTTAATGATCTTCAGCAAAATTTTACTTGCCTGTGTGTTCTGGTTACCTAGTGCTGCTCTGACAAGAATATAACACAAATGGGATAGCCTTAACAAACAGGAGTTTATTCTCTTACAGTTCAGGAGGCTAGAAGTCCGAGTTCAAACTGCCAGGCTCTAGGAGCTGGGTGAAAACCCCTCGACCTTGGGCTTCAGCTCTGCCTCCTGCTCCCGGCCCACTGAAGCTGGAGGCATCTCTTCACTCAGGCAGCTACTGGCTGCTGAGGCTGACAAGCCCAATGTCGACAAATAAAATGGCACAGTCCTGATGTTACCAAACGACATGGCAGGCCATTAATTCGAGTCCACTGTAAGTCCCAAGGTCAGGAGAGCATGGCAGGCTTCTGAACAACGACATGGCTACATGCAGGGTTCAAGTGTGCTATAAGCTAGAGACTATCCCCAAGGCTTCTCCTTATATACAGGAAGCAGACAATATCTCAAAGGCAGCTACTCAGCTGCTTATGATAGATCCCACCATGGAGTTGATTGCCAGTCTCATCATGAGGAATAACTACCACCAGCTGCCCAACCACTCAACCAGGCCCAACCAAGTTGATATTACAAATTTAACTACCACACTGTGTTATTAATTAATGACATTGTTTGATAATTTCCACTTTCTGTTGGGTCATCTTTCTTTAGAATGGGCACAAATATGGATCTCTTCCAGCCAGTTGGCCAGGTAGCTGTCTTCCAAATCTCTTGGCATAGATGAGTAAGTATCCATTTGTTGAAACATCATCAATTCCTGGAGCCTTGTTTTTCACCAATTCCTTCAGTGCTGCTTTGACCTCTTCCCTCAATACCATTGATTCTTGATCATATGCCACCTCCTGAAATGGACGAACAATGACCAGTTCTTTTTGGCACAGTGACTCTGTGTATTCCTTCCATCTTCTTTTGATGTTTCCTGCATTGTTCAATATTTTGCCCATAGAATCTCTCAGTGTTGCAACTCGAGGCTTAAATTTCCTCTTCAGTTCTTTCAGCTTGAGAAATGTCGAGCGTGTTCTTCCCTTTTGGCTTTCTACCTCCAGGTCTTTGCACATTTCATTATAATAATTAGCTTTGTCTTCTCGAGCCAACCTTTGAAATCTTCTGTTCATCTCTTATCTTGTCATTTCTTCCATTTGCTTTAGCTACTTCCATTCAAGGGCAAGTTTCAGAGCCTCTTCTGACACCCATTTTGGTCTTTTGTTTCTTTCCTGTCTTTTTAATGACCTTTTGCTTTCTTCATGTATGATGTTCTTGATGTCATCTCACAACTCATCTGGTCTTTGAACCCTTAGTAATGTTTATTATCAATTTTAATCACACAGTCATATGAGATATAGTTGTAAACTGCTTAAGTGTGGTAATTCTTTGATTATATGAATGTTGTTGTTGTCAGGTGCCGTAGAGTTGGCTCTGACTCATGGTAACCCCACATACAACAGAATGAAACCCTACATGGTCCTGTGCCAGCCTTACAATCCCTGCTACACCTGAGCCCATCGTTACAGCCACTGTGTCAGTCCATCTCATTGAGGGCCTTTCCCTTTTTCATTGGCCCTCTACTTTACCAAACACAATATCCTTCCCCAGGGAATGGTCCCTTCTGACAACGTGACCAAAGCAGGTGAGATGAAGTCTGGCCATTCTCACTTCCAAGGAGCATTCTGGCTGCACTTCTTCCAGGACAGATATGTTCTTCTGGCAGTCCATGGCATTTTCAGTGTTCTTTGCTAACACTGCAATTCAAAGGCATCGACTCTCCTTCGGTCTTCCACATTCACTGTCAGCTTCCACATGTGAGTGAGGTGACCGAAAAGACATGGCTTGAGTCAGGCACACCTTGATCTTCAAAGTGACATCTTTGCTCTTCAGCACTTTAAAGAGGTCTTTCGCGGCAGATTTGCCCACTGCAGTACAATCTCTTGGCATAGATGAGTAAGAATCCATTTGTTGAAACATCATCAATTCCTGGAGCCTTGTTCTTCACGTTGGTGAAGAATTTGGTGAAGAAGTGCAGCTTTGACCTCTTCCCTCAATACCATTGGTTCTTGATCATATGCCACCTCCTGAAATGGATGAACATTGACCAGTTCTTTTTGGCACAGTAACTGTGTATTCCTTCCATCTTCTTTTGATGTAGTTGTAAATTGCTCAAGTGTGATAATTCTGATTCCTTGACCACTGCCTCCATGGGTGTTGACTGTACATCCAAGTAAAATGATTATATGAATATTAACAACAAAAATGTTTTATAAAATATTTGTACACTGGATGACATTAATTATAATTTTTATTATAATTTATTAATAACCGAGCAGAAGCCTTTTTGAGTTTTCCCTTCTTTTCCTTTAATGATGACTTTATTCTCTAAAACTGTCAATACAGTTCCACAAACACTACTGACCACGATATTGTAGCAAAAACACCAGAAAGCTTGACAACATCAGCAGCTATAACACAGGCAGTAACAAGATTGACAGCATGCGCTTGCCATGTGTACAGACGAAACCACGTGATCAGAAGCGTCCTTGTAGGGGGATGATCATCACAGCTCTGAGAGGAGGGCATTAGAGCATTCGAGAAGCAACGCTTTCTCGGTTTTAGCCTTGTAGCTGTCAGCCGGGCTCATGAAAAACATTTGTGTTGTTACAGCAGCTACAGGCATATTTCCATTTTGTGGAAACACTGCACTCAACTCTATAGTGTCCTTTAGGTGTTACCCTTCCGCACCCCGCTGCCCCTGAGTGACGCCACTGCTCGGGTCTTCTGCCTCACTGCTGACTGTCAGGGTCTCCTCCCGCCACGCCCCAGCAGCCCAGCGGGGCTCCTGCAGGAGAAACACCAGTGGTCATGGAGGTGCCGGCCCGTGACGACCCCATGGCTGTCGGAGGAGCACTGCTCCGCGGGGTTCTCTGGAGCCTTCAGGGAAGGTGAAGAGGGTCACCAGGACTTCTTCTGAGGCACCCGTGTGCAGAACCCCCAGCCTTTGGGTCAGCAGAACACGGGACCCTTTTGCACCCCAGGGTCTCTGCAAAGAGAGACCAGAGTCTCTCTTCCTCCGGCCTGCCCACCTCGGGACCTTGGCCAGGGTCTGTGTGATCGTCAGGCCCTTCTGCTACCCAGTGGTAGAAACCCGCATGAAACAAGCCCCAAGGGAGTCGTACCCACATGGAGACGGCACGCCCCACAGGAGAAACTTCTTGCCATGAACAGGGGTGTCTCTCTAGCCCATTGTCCTCACTTCTCATCTCTACACTACCCAGCTTCCCTCTGTGTAGCTAGAACCCCTGTTCTTGCAGTGTGGGATCCCAGAAAGCAGCCACCCCTTGTCACAGCCCTACAGCAAGCCTCAAGGAAGGTGTGGTACTTAAGGTTGTGTGTCAATTTGGCTGGGCCTGGTTGAGTGGCTGGGCAGCTGGATGTAGTATTCCCCGTGATGAGACTGGCAATCAACTCCATGGTGGAACCTACTGTGAGCAGCTGAGTAGCTGTGTTGGTAGGATGTGGTCTGCTTCCTGTATATAAGGAGAAGCTTTGGGGAATGGTCTCCAGCTTACGGCACACTTGAACCCTCGTGTAGCCGAGTCTTCACTTAGCAGCCTGCCGTGCTCTGCCGACCTTGGGACTTTCAGGGGACTTGGATCAATGGCCTGCCACGTGGTTTGGTGACCTTGAGACGGTGCCGTGTTGTCGACCTTGGATTTGACAGCCTCAGCAGTCAGCAGCTGCCTGAGTGAGGAAACCCTCCAGCTTCAGTGGGCCGGGAGGAGAGGCAGAGCTGAAGCCCAGGGTTGAGGGGCTTTCACCCAGCCCTAGAGCCTGGCACTCTGAACTCAGACTGAAAGCCTCCAAAATTTTAAGATAATAAACTCCTGTTTGTAAAGACATCCCATTTGTGGTATATTCCTGTCAGAGCAGCACTAGGGACCAGAACAGAAGGGTTCTCATTGGCCCTGCTTGGTCACGTGCCTTGGGCTGAAGACCACGCTGGGACCAGGGTTGGGGTGCTATGACTGGCAGTCCTAGCTGAGCCAACCAGGATGGGAGGGCTGTTCCCCATGGGAGGGATGCGGCAGACTCAAACAACAGAGAGAACCAGGGAAGGTGGGAAGGAGTCAGACCAGAACGTCAGGGCCACCCGGATTCCAATCCCCCTGTGAAGTCCATGCTACAGTCGCTCTCTGGGCTCCCGGGCTGTGCGCTTGCCAGGGGCAGCAGTGTGGACAGAGCAGACCAGCCCAGCAGACCAGCCCCCTGCTCAGTGGACAGGTGTCCTGGTTACCTAGGGCTGCTGTGACCGAAACACCCAGTCACAAAAACCAAACTCAGTGCCGTCGAGTCGGATCCGACTCACAGCGACCCCCCTTGGGTTTCCGAGGCGGTATCTCTATGGAAGTAGAGGTGCTACAGACCAGAAATGATGGCCTCACAGTCCAGGAGGCAGGAAGCGGGACTGTGCCTCTAGCGGGAGGCCCCTCCCTGTCGGCTTCAACTCCTAGTAGCAGTAGGGCAGCGCGTGGCCTCCTGGGCTCCATCTTCAATCAGCGTGTGTCTTCCTCGTGGTCTCTGCATCTACTCTGGTCTTTTTATAACTCAGAAGGGATTGGGTTTAGGACCCAGCTGACTGGTCCAGCCTCATTAACAGGGCACAAGAAAAGCCCCATTTCCAGACAGCCTCACACCCACAGGTATGAGGGCCAGGCAGTGGGCATTCTGGGGACACAATTCAGTCCATAACCTGAGGCAGGGACCAGCTACCTCAACGAGGGCACTTGCTGGTATGAGGCTTCCATCCCGCCAGCTCACTGTCCTGATCACCCAGGAGGACATCTGACCACTCAAGGCCACGTGGCCAGCTCCCCACCTCCTCTTCTGGGGGCTAAGCTGGACATGGGGACGTGGGGGAGGAGCAGGCCTGCACTGAGTGGGCTGTGCCCAAAGCCAGGCTTTGCTGGTGGCTTCAGGCAAGTGGCCTGCAGGGCACTCCCATTCCCGGGGTGGGCCAGACCCTCAGAGCCCAACTCCAGCCTCGGGTGTTGCTCTGTTGCCCCTTGCAGGCCGCCCTTCCGGACCCCGAGGGCCTCCAGACAGTAGGATGAGCGGGTTCAACAGAAACCCCCAGGAGAGAACTACCACAGGCTGCACCCCAGAGAACTGAAAGCAGCAACCCGGGCACCTGTGTTCGCAGCCCACCCCTCGCAAGAGCCGCAGGTAGAAACGGCCAAAGTGTCCACCAGCAGATGGAGGGTAAAGGTCACAGGGTCCAGCTGTCCAACGGACTCAGCCACCAGGTGCAGCAGAGTCCTGATGCCCCTTACCACCAGATGAACCTCGAAAACGTGATGTTGGCGGAGATCAGTCAGTCACCAAAGGACGAGGAGCGTCCGATCCCACTTACATGAAACGGGGACCAGAGCTTGTTAGCAGGTACGGAGGGGGGGGTCGTAAATTAGGGAAATGAACTGCTGCTCCCAGAGGTGGGGTCATTCAGAAGCAGATGGTGGTCATGAGGCCACAAGAGGACGGATGCAGGCCACGCCACTGCGCCATACACATAAACGGTGTTCATTCACTCGGCAAATGTTTCGTTGTGTGTATTTTTACCACAATACAATTAGAGAGAGACCCAGGTGACAAACGGAGGCAGAGGACGTTGGCGGCCAGAGGAAGGTGCTGCTCAGAGAGAGGCCGGCCAGAGGCACCAGCCGCAGAGCATCTGCGCACCGAGTTCAGCCCCTGCTCCACCCTCAGCCTCTGGGACCTGGGGCAGGTCACCTGGCCTCCCTGAGCCGCGGTCCTCCCAACTGCAGAATGGGAACAGCAACCCGCCCCCCATCAGCCCCAGGACCAAGGGAGGGGCTGGGGGGCTGGGCACCTCCTGCTGCCAGATGTGCGCCCTGCCCTGCCCCTTCCTAGGCCTGCCCCAGCACGTGGGAACCACCCATGGGGCCTGGACAGGCCTCAGGGCCTGGGCCCAGCACCCACAGGTGCTCCAGGAGGGGCTGGGTGGGGCGCGGCACCATGTGCACACACAAAACCCTGGTTCCAAAGGGCACGAGGCACAGGCGCCAGGGCCGCCAGGGAGCGTGGGTGCGGGCTCTGGGCCGATGGCCGCCCACGTGGTACTGTGGGAGCTGGCGGCACCTGGCACGGAGCAGCCCTGGTAAGGGGTGGGGAGTTTTATTTCATACCGATCAGGCGAGGAGGGTGGAGCCAGGGGCCAGGAGAGGGTGCAGCGAGGTTCCAGGAACCAGCTCCAGGCTGGGAGTCTTCCTACTCGGGGTGACCCACCAGCAGCTGGTGAGCCACTCTGCAAACAGGTGTCAGAGGGCGCCTGAGGGGTCGCAGTCACAGGCCTCAACAGCCTGGGCCCCCAGGAACGGCCCCACCCCTCTACCAGCCCCACCTGGGCCCAGCCCGGGCAGCCCTGACTCCGGCTCAGGTGGGAGAAGGTGCTGACACCTGCCTCCCGCCCTCCCCCAGGAAACTAGATGGGACGTAACCCTAAGAAGCCTGTGCGGTGAAATTGGGGTGCAGTCTGGAGTCTGCGGGGTAACAGGCACCGCGGGTGATTCTGGGGTCCCCTGGAAGTTGGAGGAGCTCAGTCCACTCCCTCACAGCCCTGCATGGGGGGTAAGAGAGGGGGGTCTCAGAAGACCTCCCCCCACACTGCCCTGGGCCAGCCCACCACCGCCTCCTGGATCCTCCCCGCCTGCGACCGAGCAGAACCGCGCCCCGTGGCGTTTCCGTGGCTGATTTTTCTGAAGCGCATTGCCAGGCCTTCCGAGGTGGTGCTGGGCCGGCAGCCGAGCCCAGGCCCCGTGTGCACCGCCGAGGCCTGGACCCCGCCAGCAAAGCACAGTTTATCCCCCCAGAGACGAGCCAGGAGAGTGTGCTGATGTCACGGGACCGACCACGACCGCCGCCCCCGTCCCTGAGCCCGAGGGTCTGTCTGCCTTCCCACGCTCCTCCCACCACCTACCGTGAGCAGACCATCATCTTCGCAGCACGGGTGGTTCCTGGAAAGGGCAGCCGGTCTCAGAGCAGATACAAGAAAAGCTGGGGGCTGCCAGGACAGGGGCCCCCTGCGAGGTGTGGAGGCCGCCCCACCGTCCCCAGCCCTGGAAGGGGGGCGGCCCCAGAGTGCAGGCCTGGTCCCTCTGCCCAGGACAGGGGCCCCCTGCGAGGTGTGGAGGCCGCCCCACCGTCCCCAGCCCTGCAAGGGGCGGCCCCAGAGTGCAGGCCTGGTCCCTCTGCCCCGACACCATCCTGGCCCCTCACGCTGGGGGCAGCAGTCCTCTGTCCATGACTGCTGTCTGGAGGGTGGCTCCCGGGTCCCCTCTCGGCCATGCTCATGATCCCGGGGCAGGGAGTGTCTAAACAGCAGCATCCAGCTCCTCACCTGTGGGCCAGCAGGGTCTGTGACGGGCCCCCCCATGTCACCCTTGGCACCAGGAGCGTCTGCAATGATCTGCCCATGTCACCCCTGGCACTGGCAGAGTCTCCAGAGGTCCCCCCATGTCACCCCAGTACCAGCAGGCAGGTGGTGTTCAGTAGGGGTGCACAGCAGCTGAAAGGTCCCAGCAGAACCCCAACTTTATCCAGTCAGGGAGCAGCCCCACAGACAAGCACTTCCTGACCTCTCGTTACGCCGTATCTGGTGCTGGGGACATGGGGGACACAGGGGATATGGGAGACATGGGAGGGTGCCTCAAGATTTGCCCTGTCCTCGGGCTCCTTATCCGGTGCACAGACGGAAGCAGAAGGCGACACCATCACAGTGCGGCCAGTGCCGGGACAGAGGGGAGGGCAAGGAGGGCAGGGTGGGGCGGAGAATGACACCCTCAGGGCCAGAAGGCTTCCAGGAGGAGGTGATGCCCAAGCAGAGGCCAAGGAGTGTGTCAGGGCAAAGAAAGGTGTGTGTGTGGGGGGGTGATCCAGGCAGAGAGCATGTGCAAAGGCCTGGGAGGTGGGGGAGACAGAGACAGAGAGGAAGAGGGTGGGGGACAACAGAGGGACTGAGAGAGACAGGCACAGAGACCCTCAGGGCCCTAGTTTAATCTGTGTGTCTTCCGTCCACATTAGAAGGCCAGCCCATGAGGCAGGCCTGTCTGACCCCACACAGTCACTTGTCCAGTGACTGGTCCTCACCTCAGGGCCCAGCCCCAGCTGTGGCTTCTCCTGGAGTGCCCCACCCCCATCCCTGCACCCACACCAGTGGGCGTCCTTTGCCTCAGGACTGCCCCTCCCCCCAGCTGGTGCCCTGCTGGGAGCAGGGGCCACGCCTGGACCTGACCCCTGCAGACTGCAGGTGCCCTGAGCACAGCCCCTCCCCCAAGCCCCGGGCCCGCAGTTCGTCTTGACCATCTCATCCCTGTGCCCCCTCCTCCAGGAAGAACGGGGTGAACGAGGGAGCCCCATGATCATGAACAGGCTCGCTCTCTGCAAAGCCCAGCAAGGGCTGAGCAGCCTGTGGGCGCTCAGAGAAGAGGGGCCATCAGGACAGGCTTCCTGGAGGAGGCGGCACAGGGATGAGATGGTCATCTTGGCTTCAAAATGCCGTCAGGGGTAAGGTCACCATCAACGCAGGAAGAGCTCTCAGGGAGGTGGACCCCGCCACTCGACGGCACACATCTGCCGCGGCTGCACCAGCATCCCGGAAGTGCCAATGCACACAGGCCTAATGACAACGCAGAGCTGTCTCCCTGCTCGTGGTCCTTGGGAAACGGTCCTGGAGGGCCTCGAGCAGGGCTTAGTGGGCCTCCGGGAGGCGGGAGGGCGCAGGGATGGCGGCCGCTGCGCAAACCTGGGGCTCGGGACGCTGAGCCTGGTGGAGGGCGCCACCTGGTGGCCGTGGGCGGCAGTGCGGCGCTCAGGGGCAGGCTCGCGCCCCTGGATCCTGCACCCATCCCGGGCCTCTGCCCAAGCCTGGCTTCCTCCTGAGCCTCCCTGCTTCTCTGTAACCCTCGGGAGGAAGGACAGGGACGGGGTAACTGCTGGCCTGGATTCTAACCTGGGTCTTCCCAGCCGCGTGAGCTTGGCAGGACTGTCTGAGCCTCCTGCTTCGCAGGGGCAGTTGGGGTCTCCTTCCTGCCTCTCCCTCCCTGCCCCTGCAGCTATCCACGAGGCTCGAAGACCTTCTGGGGGAGGGGGGCGCACGCCTGGGCCCCGAGTCTGGAGCCACCCCGGATGAGGGGCTCTCCAGCTGAGGGGCTCCTGGGGGAGTCAGGTCAGGCTGGCAGGGGCAGAGGAGCAGAGCGTGGGGGCGGCAGCCTCTGTGTCCTGCGTCCGTGGGGCCGAGCAAGCGTGGAGAGTGGGGGCTCTGGGGTCCTGGGAGATCAGGGAGGAGCAAGGGCCTTAGGGGGCCTGGGGCATGAGGAGTCCAGAGTCGAGATGTGTGTTTTGAACAGACCTGTCCTGTGGCAGAGGAGCCCTGGTAGCTCAGAGATTAAGCGCTCAGCTGCTAACTGAAAGATTGCTGGTTCAAACCCACTGGCTGCTCTGGGAGAGAAAGATGTGGTAGTTGGCCTCCCTAAAGATGACAGCCTTAGAAACCCTCTGGGGCAGTTCCACTCTGTCCTCTGGGGGCGCTGTGGAGCAGGATGGACTCCATGGCAAAGGGTTTAGTTTGGGCTTTGTTTCTGTAAACACTGATAGCCTTGGAGACCCTGTGGGCAGTTCCACTCTGTCCTCTAGGGGCGCTGTGAGTCAGAATGGACTCCAGGGCAGTGGGTGTGGTTTGGGCTTTGGGTCTGTGAAGACTGACAGCCTTGGAGACCCTGTGGGCAGTTCCACTCTGTCCTCTGGGGGCGCTGTGGGTCAGAATGGACTCCAGGGCAGTGGGTGTGGTTTGGGCTTTGC
>NW_006922111.1:1785595-1793020 GCF_000298275.1 Orycteropus afer afer | reverse complement strand
TCCTCTAGGGGCGCTGTGGGTCAGAATGGACTCCAAGGCAGTGGGTGTGGTTTGGGCTTTGGGTCTGTGAAGATTGACAGCCTTGGAGACCCTGTGGGCAGTTCCACTCTGTCCTCTAGGGGCACTGTGGGTCAGAATGGACTCCAGGCAGTGGGTGTGCTTTGGGCTTTGCTTCTGTAAACACTGACAGCCTTGGAGACCCTGTGGTGCAGTTCCACTCTGTTCCTCTCTATGGTCACTATAACACTATGGCAATGAGAACTGGGTTTTCTCCTGTGCTTGCAGGGTGGAGGGCTGAGCAAAGGAGTGAGAGGGAGACTCCCGGCAGGAGCAGTGCAGGGCTGCCAGGTGAGCGTGCGGAGCAGGTGAGCGTGTGGGGGCTGCCAGGTGATGGGGGGGAGCTGCTGTGACCTCCAGGTGAGGGGGAATTCAGGCGCCCCTGGCTCATCCAGGTGAGCCTGTGTGGGGCTGCTGGGTGAGCATGGCTGGTGGCCTGGACCCCTGGGATTTCCTTTTGTGGAAACAGCACATGTTCCCAGTGGACGTTTGGCTGGATCTCAGAGGTAGGGTCCCGTTGGGTGCCCTCAGCAGGGACTGGCCAGCGCCACCTCGCACACAGCGCCTGGGGGGCGGGGGTTACACGGCATCGCTTCTCTAGCCATGGTCTTTGTGACTCCCAGCAGATTACCGGGTGGAAAAAAAAAACAAAAAACCAAACTCGCTGCTGTTGAGTCATTTCCAATTCGTAGGGACTCCTCCTTGGGCTTCCGAGAAAATCACGTGCAGACCTCTGACGTGCGGACTGGTTACTTTTGTAACCATGCCAGGCTTCACGTGAGCCTTCCCAGAGGCAGAGGGGGGCTCTCACTGCCGTCGAGAGGGAAGAGCTGGAGGTGGGGTGGAGCTCTCCTTGGACCCGCGACCCCTGGGCTGCACCTCCTGGGCTGAGAGGCGCCCGGCAGAGACGCCTGGCTGAGAGACGGTGGCAGTGCAACCAAGAGGCGCGACACACGGTGGAGGCCTTGCTGGCCCACAGAGCCAGAAAGCTGGGTGCCCTCGGGCAGGAGGCTTGCTGGTGGAGTGGGGTGCATGTAGGGATACCTATCGGCAGAGCTCAAAGAGCTCTTTAACACTTGCCGGAGCAGGGCAGAGGCCAGGCCAAGAGGCCAAGGGCCAGAGAGGTGCCTGAGGGCACAGCAGAGGGGAGACCGTCCTGATCGAAGAACTGGATCCTGGGAGCTTCCTGAACCTGAGTTCAGGTTCAGGAGCCTGTTACTGACAGCCTGAGCCTGTTACTTCCCTAATAAACCCCATAGTCATGAGCATTGTCTGTGAGTTCTGTGAGGTCATTGCAGTGAATTACCAAACCCAGCAGAACAGTAGTGAGTGCTGTGGGAGGGACGGCTGGTGTCAGAGTTGGTACAAAGGCTGGAGGGTGGCAGCAGGTCTGGCCTCACAGGAATCAGCCTTGGGCTGCTGAGGGTGACTCTGTTTCCTGCTTGTGAGGCTGGAGGAGGTCAGAGGATGCCGCCCCCATGCCCCGTTAGCAATGACCTCATCCTGGAAGGAGCCAGCCTGAATGGTGCTCGGGGCAGAAGCGGGGCCCAGAGCAGCAGCCCTGCCTCCTCCTCCATGGCCCCTCAAGACACACAACCACCAGAAGCAGGGTTTGTGCAGCAATGGAGGGTCCACCCCCACTTTTGGGGCCTGTTTACAAAGGGTCTTTGCTGCCAGAGCCTCAGCTCCGGGGCCCAGCCCCCAACTGTCAGGCCCACACAAACAGGGCCAGCAGACATAGGCGGCAGCCCCTGTGGTGCTAGGTGGAGGCAGTGCTGGGAGTTTGGGGTCACACCATGCAGAGCCTTGAATACCAAGCATAGCATGAGGGCCTCCCCTGCTGGCGAGCTGTCAGGCAGTGACCCGGCCAGGGGCTCAGGATGCGGTTGCCACAACTGGCTCCTGCAGGAACTGCCTTCAACTCCCTCAGGGAAAGCCGACTGACAGGTTCCAGGGGGGTCTCTGCAGGAACAGAGGGCTGTGGCCACCACGGTTTCAAATCTCCCACATCCCCCCCAACCATGGTGACAAGGTGATCCCCAATAACCAAAGCCAAACCATTGCCATCAGATCAACTCTGACTCACAGGAAGCCCACGCTCCGTAGGGTTTGCACGGCTGCAGTTTTTACAGAAGCGGACCACCAGGCCTTTCTTCACTGCTGCACGGGTTCAAACTGCCAACCGTTAGGTTATTAGTCAAGTGCTTCACCATCGGTGCCACCCAAGGAACCCAAGATGACCCCAAACCAAACTCAGTGCCATGGAGGTGATTCCAACTCACAGTGACCCCCACTGGGCTTCCAAGGCTGTAAGTCTTTACAGAAGCAGATTACCTCATCTTTCTTCCACTGAACAGCTGGTGGCTTTGAACCACTGACCTTTTGGTTAGCAGCCAAATGCTTTAGGCACTACGCCACCAGAGCGCCTCAGTATTGTGATAGTCACAAGAATTTTCCCATATAGAAATTGAGCAAACCAATTCTGCATGAAGTATCCATCTGTCTAATCCCGGGAAAAACGCCAGATTCCTTTCATCTTCAGTGTTTTCATATTTCCAATCAGAAACTTTAGCTGTCATAGAGGAATGATCCCAAAAGGAGATTTGGTGGCCGTGCCTCAGATGGGCACCGAGGGATAGTTCTTGTCTAATTACAAGAACAGCCATGAAAGGTATTCCCACTTGAGGACTTCTGGGGGCGCGAGCACACGCCTCACAGTTTCTTTGAAGCTACAGCCATTTTTCTTGCTGATACTCCAAACGAGTTATCATTAGAGGACTTACAAACAGAGAACGTTAAAGAAAAAATGAAGAAGATTGAAAATCATTACAGCTTTGTAAATTTAACCTTCAAGTCCTCTGTTACTTTGGACTTCTGAAACTCAGCTGGTGTGTGTCCAAGGGTCAATCATTGTAATTCTGCAGCAGTTTGTGTTGCTAACAGGACTCAGTCGGGGCCTTTCCAGGGAAGCTCCAAAGCGGTTTTCCATTGACCACTTCTAGCAGACCAAGGCTCCTGGTTCTAAGTGTAAACTTATTCCAGCAGTGATTCGTCAAAGGCATCCTAACCTATTGAGAATATTTTCCTGCATAGTCCATTAGAGATTTACAGTAGAGTAATACAGTAACATTTTCAAGACGAGAGGGGTTTAATGGAGAAATAGCTAAAGACATTTTTTTTAAAAAACAAACAAAAACCAAACTCACTGCCACCAACTCAATTCTGACTCATAGTGACCCCCTTTGGGTTTCCAAGGCAGTAAATCTTTACAGAAGTAGACTGCTCAGTCCTCCTTCTGCAGAGTGGCTGGCGTGTTTGAACCGCCAATCTTCTGGTTGGTAGTCAAATGTCTTGGGCTCTATGCCACCAGAGCTCCTTAGCTAAAGACATAGAATGCCCGATTATAATTTCACAGGGGGCTCATCTATCTTCTCCTGCAGGGGTTGATCTCCTAGCCACAGGGGCCAGAGGCAAGGTCTTTGGTCAAGGAGTTCTGTGGCTTCTGTCAGTTTAACAATTTTAATCATAATGTTTTATTCGTCGTTTCAACTTTCCCTGAAGATTGGGGACATAGGGACAATGGTAATGGGCCAGCTGGCTTTTAGTATTTTCATTCATTGTTGAATAATCTACCCAGTGAAATCCATTACTGAATCACTTCATGTCTCTTTATTCCCCAAAGAGGAAAACTATTTTCTAAGAGTTTTTCACCACTGGAATTGTAGCAGCTTTTCTACAGGGAAACGGTTCTGTCCGGCTGGGGAACATACAAATCATAACCAGGGCATAATGACACCCCATCAAGGAAGGCAGTTGTATAAAACCCACTTGCCAGTGTTCAAAAGGTCCTCGGGGAGGGTGCTGGCCAGGATCTGTCATGACAGGCTTTCCTAGATTACGGCTTAAACAGATGCCACATTGATTACAGATTTTTATAGATTCCTGGGAATTTCTCATAATTTGTTTCATTTTCTTAATTCTGTGATGAGTTAGAGAGTGAAAAATTCTAATTAAAGGGTTCTTCAAAGATTCAGGTAGAACTCACTTTTATTCGGTCCTTCCATCAACCCAGCATTTTCATTATGTTTACAACCAGCGCTCATCTGAGTTTGTTCCTCTTCTTCAGAGACACCCTTCTTCTTCTGTTTTCTGATTTCTAAAAGTCTCTGGATTTAGAATTTTCTTTAAGTAGATAGGTCAGTTTCTAGCAATCAATGTTTACAGCTAATTTGGCATAATAATCAGCTAAAGCATTTCCTTGGTGTTCTGGTTCAATTTTTGTATGTGCTTCAAAGCTGATTATTGTATGTATGTATATATTCGTAATTGGATAACATTCATTAATTCCTTAACTAAGGAATTCCTCAACTAAACTACATTGGAGCCTCACTGGAAAGGGCCTTACCAAATACTGTTAACAACACAAACTGCTGTGGAATTACAATGGATTGACCCTTGGATTCATACCAGCTGAGTTTTAGAAGCCCGAAGTAACAGAGGACTTAAAGGTTACATTTACAAAACTGTAATGATTTTCAATCAACCACAACACCTTTCGGGTATTCTTGCTTTCAGTCAAGATCCATCTGACATCAGCAATGATATCCCTTGTGTTCTGGTTTCCTAGTGCCACTCTGACAGGAATGGGATGGCCTTAACAAACAGGAGTTTATTCTTACAATTTGGAGGCTTTAACTCCAAGTTCAAAGTGCCAGGCTCTAGGGGCTGGGTGAAAGCCCCTCAACCTTGGGGTCCAGTTCTGCCTCCTGTGCCTGGCCCACTGGAGCTAGAGGCGTTTCTTCACTCAGACAGCTGCTGGCTGCTGAGGCTGCCAAGCCCAAGGTTGACAAGGAAAAAGGCACAGTCCCGATGTTACCAAACCACATGGCAGGCCATTAATTCAAGTCCATTGTATAAGTCCCCAGGTCAGCAGAGCATGGCAGGCTGCTGAGCGACACAGCTACATGCCAGGTCCAAGCGTGCTATAAGCTATAGACCATCCCTCAAGGCTTCTGCTTGTATACAGGAAGCAGACCATGTTCCCTGAGGCAGCTACCCAGCTGCTCACAGTAGATTCCACCATGGAGTTGATTACCAGTCTTATCATGGGGAATAACTACCACCAGCTGCTCAGCTACTCAACCAGACCCAGCCAAGTTGACACACCAGTTGAACTACCATAACCTCCTACGTTGTTCTTCTTCAGTAATACTTTGCTTACCCTAGGTCTCTTGCCTTTTCTTATACAATTAGTGATTGGTTTTCCATGTCCTTAAAGAATGCTAATGAAATCTGGATCAGTATTGCATTGAATGTATAGATTGTTTTGGGTAGAATTGAATTTTCACAATGTTCAATCTTCCTATCCATAAGCATGGTATGTTCTTCCATTTACGTAGATCTCTTATGGTTTCTTGAAGTGGTGCTTTGTACTTTTCTTTGTATAGGTCTTTTGTGACCTGTAAGATTTATTTCCAAGTATTTTCTCTTTTTGGTAGCTATTGTAAATTGGTATCGGTTTCCTTATTTCCTTTTCAGAGACCTCTTTGCTGGTGTAGAGGAATCCAACTGATTTTTGGATGTTGATCTTGTATCCTGCCACTATGCTAAATCTCTCCACTAGTTCCAGTAGTTTTCTTGCTGAATCTCTTGGGTTTTCTATGTATAGGATCATATTATCAGCAAATAAAGAGTTTGACTTCTTCCTTACCAATTTGGATGTCTTTGATTTCCCTTTCTTGCCTTATTGCCCTAGCTACAGTTTCCAATACAACGAATAGAAGTGGTGATAGCGGACATCCTTGTCTGGTTCCTGTTTACAAGCGGATTGTTTTCAGTCTCTTTCCATTGAAATAATGTTGGCTGTTGGTTTTGCATATAAGCCCTTTATTATATTGAGGAATTTCCCTTCTATTTTTCTGAGAGTTCTGAACAGGAATGGGTGCTGGATTTTATCAAATGCCTTTTCTGCATTATTGACACGATCCTGTGATTCTTTTTCTCTGTTTTATTTATGTGTTGGATGACGTTGATTGTCTAATGTTGAACCATCTTTGCATACCTGATATGAACCCCGCTTGGTCATCATGTATTATTTTTCGGATATGCTGTTGGAGTTTGTTGGCTAGGATTCTGTTGAAGATTCTTGCTTCTATATTAATGAGAGATATTGATCTATAGTTTTCCTTTTTAGTGGTGTCTTTGCCTGGTTTTGGTATGAGGGTTATGCTTGCTTCATAAAATGAATTTGAGAGGATTCCATCCTTTTCTATGTTCTAGAATAGTTTGAGTAGGATTGGTGTCTGCTCTTCTCTGAATATTTGGAAGAATTCTCTAGTGAAACCATCTGGGCCAAGACTTTTTTTCATTGGTAATATTTTTAATGACCTGTTCAATTTCTTCTTTTGTTATGAGTCTGTTCAAATTTTCTACCTTAATCTGTGTTAGTTTAGGTAAGTAGTGTGTTTCTAGAAATCTGTCCATTTTTTCAAATTTGTTGGCGTACCATTCTTCATGTTGTTGTTGTTGTTAGGTGCCATTGAGTCATTTTTGACTCATAGTGGCCCTATGCACAGCAGAACGAAACACTGCCTGATCCTGCGCCTGCTCCATGATCCTTGCTATACTTGAGCCCATAGTTGCAACCACCGTGTCAATCCATCTTGTTGAAGGCCCTCCCCTCTTTTGTCGACTCTCCACCTTACCAAGCATGACATCCTTCTCCAGGGAGTGGTCCCTTCTGACAACATGACCAAAGTAGGTGAGATGAAGTCTGGTCATTCTCGCTTCCAAGGAGCATTCCAGCTGCACTTCCTCCAGGACAGACCTATTAGTTCTTTTAGCAGTCCATGGTACTTTCAGCATTCTTTGCTGGCACCACAACTCAAAAGCATCAACCCTTCTTCAGTCTTCCTTAGTCATTGTCCAGCTCTCACATACATATGAAGCGATTGAAAATATTATGGCTTGTGTCAGGTGCACTTAGTCCTCAAGGAGACATCCTTGCTCCTCAGCACTTGAAAGATTTCCTTTGCAGCCAACTTGCCCAGTGCCATACGTTGTCTAATGTCCTGACTGCTGCTTCCATTAGCATTGATTATAGAACCAAGCAATATGAATTCATTGACAACCTCGATCTTTTCTCCATTTATCATGATGCTGCTTATTGGTCCAGTTGTGAAGATTTTTGTTTTATTTATATTGAGACATAATCCATACTGCAGACTATATTCTTCAATCTTCATCAGTAGGTGCCTTAAGTCATCCTCATTTTCAGCAAGCAAAGTTGTATCGTCTGCATATCTCAGGTTGTTAATGATTCTTCCTCCAATCCTGATGCCACATTTTTCTTCATATGGTCCAGCTTCT
>NW_006922111.1:1782509-1785495 GCF_000298275.1 Orycteropus afer afer | reverse complement strand
GTTCCCTCCCCTCACCTGGGTCCCTGCGGCTGCCTCCTCACTCTATGCCTCATTCTTCACAGTATCTTGATATTATCCTTTTTATTTCAGTTGATTCTGTTGTGACATCACCGTTTCATTTCTTACTTGTGTCATTTGCATCTTCTTTTCCTTTGTTAAGTTTGCCAGTGGTTTGTTATTTTATCAGTCTTTTCAAAGAACAAACCTCTAATCTTGTTGATTTTTTCCTATTGTCTTTCTCCTTTCTGTTTATTTCTGCTTGAATATTATTTCTTTTCTTGTGACTGTAGGCTTTTTTTTTTTTTTTTGCTGCTCTTTTTCTAATTGTTGGAGATGTTGAATTAAGGTGTTGGTTTTGGCTCTTTCTTCTTTTTTGATGCATGCATTTATTGCTATAAATTGCCCGCTAAGCTCTGCTTTTCTTGTGTCTCAAAGATTTTGGTATTGGTGTTTTCATTATCATTTGATTTGAGGAAATATTTTTATTTCTTTGATTGCCCAGTAGTTTTTCTTTGTTTTTTTTAAGAGCTTGTTTTACATTCAATGTAACACATACATACAATTAGTTTCATTCCCCATGCGCCACGTCCAACCCTAACCCAGTCTCCTCCTCTCCCTACCCTGTAACCCTCCCCCTGTGCCCCTCACATTTATGAACTCTTGTTTGTCCTGCATTTCCTCAGTTTGAATGTTGGTCCTCTAGTGTCCCATGGTCTATTGCTCTAAGGGATGTATTACCATAGAGCATGTGGGTGTGCCATCCTGGGTTGAGTGGTCTGCATGTACATCTTGTTAACTATTGGGCTGAGAGCCTGCCCCTGGGGGTGAGTTTTATTCCAGGTGCAGAATGTATTCCAGGGCCATAGTATTGGGAGTCTCACCAGACTTCATCTGACCAGTAATTCTGGTCCTTATTGAGTGTTTGGATTTTGTTCCGTGTTTTACCTCCTACTCTATCCAGGATCTCCAGATTTGATCCTTTCCTGAGGGGTTGGCATTGGCAGCCAGGCACCATCTAGTTCTTCTGGTCTCGAGGGCCTTCATGTCCTAGGGCTGATTGCTTCTAAATTTTTTTTTTCATTCTTCTTCACTTCTGATGCTAAGAGACCATTAGCTGCATCTTAGATGGCTGCTTGAAGGCTTTTAAGACCCCAGTCACTACTCCAATGTAGGATGTGGAGCAATGCTTTTATGTATTTTGTTGTGCCAATTGCGTCTGGTGTCCCCCAGTACTATGGTCCTGAGGTAGTAGATCTATTGGATCTCTCTCCATAGTGTCTGGATGTCTGTGAGGGATTACTCTGTGTCTGTCTGCTGTTGTTTCTGTAAAGACTGCATGTATTTTGTATCACTGGTGTCTGTGCAAGATTAGCCTCAGCTAAATGTATCCTTGGTCTAGAGTATACTTCTGTTCATTGACCCCTGTCTGATCATCTCAGGTGTTTATGTGTTTATCTGTGTAGGCTAGTGTTTGGTGTTAATGGCATTGCAGTATTGTGGACACATTGGTTGGTATTAGCATCTGTCATCTATCTCTTGTGTGCACAATTCGATGTCCTCCCATTTCCTAATGTTATCATGGTGGTCATATATCCTTCCCGCATATCCCTCCCCCAACCTATGTCAGCATGTAGGCCCCAACTAGCCTGAAATTAATCCCTTCCCTTCCCTCCCCATCCTGGTAACCTACTAGGTGAGTTCCCTTTCCCAAGCAAACTCTTCTCTGTCTTTTTAGAGTAATGGGCTCATATACTGCTTGTCCTTTTGTGACTGACTTACTTCACTCAGCATAATAGCCTCCAGGTTCATCCAGGTGTGAGATGATTCGCGTATCCCTCATTGTTCTTTAATGTGGCACAGTATTCCGTTGTGTGGATATACCGTAATTTGGTTATCCACTCATCCATTGATGGGCATTTAGGTTGTTTCCATCTCTTTGCTATGGTGAATTGTGCTGCGATGAACATAGGTGAACATATGTCTGTTCGTGCACTCTCTCTCATGTCTTTAAGATATATTCCTAGTAGCCTACACAGACAAACACATAAACACCTGAGATGATCAGATGGGGGTCAGTGAACAGAAGTATACTCTAGACCAAGGATACATTTAGCTGAGGCTAATCTTGCACAGATACCAGTGACACAAAATACCTGCAGTCTTTACAGAAACAATAGAAGACAGACACAGAGTAATCCCTCACAGACATCCAGACACTATGGAGAGAGATCCAATAGATCTACTGCCTCAGGACCATAGTACTGGGGGAATTGCTGGGTCAAATGGTACTTCTATTTTCAGTTTTTCAAGGAAACGCCATACCATTTGCCACAATGGTTGTACCATTTTACAATCCCACCAGCAGTGTTGTACAAGAGTTCTAATCTCTCCACAACCTCACCAGCATCTGTTACTATGTGATCTGTTGAACTTTGCTATTACTGCTGGGGTGAGATGATATCTCATTGTTGTTTTTATTTGCATCTCTCTAATGATTAATGATTGTGAGCAATTTCTCATGTGTTTGTTGGCTGCCTGTATATCTTCTTTGGTGAAGTGACTGTTCAAGTCTTTTGCCCATTTGTGAATTGGGTTATTTGTCTTTTTGGTGTTGAGGTGTTGAAGTTTTCTATAGATTTTGGAGTTAAGTCTTTTATCAGATATGTCATAGGCAAATATTTTCTCCCAATCTATAGGTTCTCTTTTTACCCTTTTGACAAAATCTTTTGATGCACACAAAAATTTAATTTTTAACAGGTCCCAGTCATCTAGCTTCTCTTCTATCTCCTGCACATTCTGGGTTATGCTTGACAGTCTATTTATGACGTAAATTAGGGCTCTTAGATTTGACCCTATTTTATCTTTGATGAATTTTATAGTTTTGGGTTTTACATTTAAGTCTTTGATCCAGCTTGAGTTTGTTTTTGTGTATGGTGTGAGGTATTGGTCTTGTTTCATTTTTCTACAGGTGGATATCCAGTTTTGC
>NW_006922111.1:1780373-1781232 GCF_000298275.1 Orycteropus afer afer | reverse complement strand
TTTTCCTTTGTTTTGTTTATGTGGTGGATTACATTGATTGATTTTCTGATGTTGAACCACCCTTGTAAACCTGGTATGAATCCCACTTGGTCCAGCTGTATTAATTTTTTGGTATGTTGTTGGATTCTGTTGGCCAGGATTTTGTTAAAGATTTTTGTGTCTATGTTCATGAGTGATATTGGCCTGTAGTATTCCTTTCTAGTTGTGTCTTTCCCTGGTTTTGGTATTAGTATTATGTTTGCTTCATAAAATGAGTTTGGGAGTACTCCCATCTTTTTCTATGTTCTGGAATAGCTTGAGTAGCATAGGTGTCAATGCTTCTCTGAATATTTGATAGAATTCTCCAGTGAAGCCATCAGGGCCAGTACTTTTCTTTGTGGGAAGTTTTTTATGACCTGTTCAATTTCTTCCCTTGCTGTGGGTCTGTTCAAGCATTCTATTTCTGAGTGGGATAATTTAGGTAGGTCTTGTCATTCTAGAAACTTGTCCATCTCTTCTAGGTTCTCAAATGCCCAGTAGTTTTTAAGGAGGGTATTGTTAAGTTTCCATGTTTGCTCTTTTCTCATTCATCTTCCTGTAACAATAGGAAATAAATAATTTCTATTATTTCAAGGAAATAGGAAATATAATAGAAAATAAAAAATTTCTAATTTTTTAGCATTGTAGTCTGAGAAGATGCTTTGCAGTATTTCAATGTTTTAAATTTACTGAGGCTTGCTTTGTGACCTAACATATGGTCTATCCTGGAGAATGTTCCATGTGCACTGGAAAAGAATGTATATGGTACTGTTGTTAGGTGAAGTGCTCTGTAGATGTCTATAAGGTCAAGTTGTTGTATTGTGTTGTTTAGTTCTTCTGT
>NW_006922111.1:1744786-1762500 GCF_000298275.1 Orycteropus afer afer | reverse complement strand
ATATCTATCCACATACTTCTGCCCCATACATCCTTGTCATCAATTTTCCAATCATGCTCCTTCTAAGTCCCAGACCATTCAGCCAAGCCATTGGCCACAGCCTACGAATCCATATTCAATTGTACATCTGGCCATTTCTTGTTCCATGCAAGGTGAACAGCCTTATGCATGGCTCGAAGTTCTGACCATTGGGAGGATTTCCCTTCACCACTGCCCTTCAAGGAAGTCCCAGAAAGGGGCTGCAGTGCCCTGCTGTCCACTTTCGAGTGGTGTCTGCATATCATGCAGAACCATCTGTAAATCAGGTACGAGTTTTTTCTTCCTTGGTCAACTAATCATAAGGAACTCCCCATGAGGCCATAGGTTCACACTGGGAGAGGGGAGGTAATGTGACTGGAGTGGAGATCATAAGCACTTGGGCTACTTCCTCATGCAACTTACTTGTGCCTTCAGATCCTGCTCAAGCCCAGTCTCTGATATACCACTTCCATTTAATGATGGAGTGCTGCTGTGCACGTCCAACTTTATGACTCTGTGGGTCAGAAAACACCCAGTTCATGATGCGCAACTCAGGCCTCATGGTGACTTTGTGGCCCATAGTTAGACATTCAGTCTCTACTAAAGCCCAGTAACAAGCCAAAAGCTGTTTCTCAAAAGGAGAGTAGTTATCTGCAGAGGATGGCAGGGCTTTGTTCCAAAATCCCAAGGGTCTGTGTTGCAATTCACCAACAGGGAGCTGCCAAAGACTTCAAACAGCATCTCTGTCTACTACAAACACTTCAAGCACCATTGGATCAGCCAGATCATAGGGCCCAAGTGACAGGGCAGCCTGCACGGCAGCCTGAACCTGTTGCAGGGCCTTCTGTTGCTCTGGACCCCACTCAAAACTAGCAGCTTTTTGAGTCACTTGGTAAATAGGTCAAAGCAACACATCCAAATGAGGGATATGTTGCATCCCAAATCCAAAGATGCCCACCAGACGTTGTACCTCCTTTTCAGTTGTGGGGGAAGCCAGATACGGTAACTTATCTTTCACTTTAGTAGGAATATCTCGACATGCCCCACACCATTGGCACCCTAGAAATTTCACTGAGGTGGAAGGTGTCTGAATTTTTGTTGGGTTAATTTCCTACCCTCTAGCATGCAGATGCCTCACTAATACATCTGGAGTCATTGATACTTCTTCCTCACTAGATCCAATCAGCATAATGTCATCAATATGATGGGCCAGTGTGATGTCTTGTGGAAGGGAAAGGCAATCAAGATCCCTACGGACTAAATTATGACATAGTGCTGGGGAGTTGATATACCTCTGAGGAAGGACTGTGAAAGTATATTGTTGGCCTTGCCAGTTTAAGGCAAACTGCTTCTGATGGTCCTTTGAAATGGGTATTGAGAAAAAGACATTGGCCAGATCAATAGCTGCATACCATGTACCAGGAGATGTACTAATTTGCTTAAGCAGTGAAACCACATCAGGAACAGCAGCTGCAAGGGCTGACGAGCTCAAGGTTGGCAGGCAATATCCTGGCTGTTGACTCCAAGAAATGATGAATCCAAGATCTCCAGGCTGAATAGTATATTGTTCCCTCATGGACAGCTGTAGGCAGCACAACAGGATTCTGATCCACAGAAGAGTGTCTCTTTTCCCAGGATGTCCATAAATATATTGGAAGCAGGCCACACCCCTAGGGAAACTCCCTTTCAGTGGATTGACTGCTCAAAACATATACATCCAATCCCATCACATGGGAATAACCCACATCATAATTGCTTAAACCACACAGAACTGTGGTCCAGCCAAGTTGACACACAGCTCCAACTATCACACTTCTTTTCCTGTCTTTTTAAAGATCTTTTGCTTTCTTTGTGGATGATGTTCTTGATGTCATTCCACAATTCTTCTGTTTTTTGGTCATTGGAGTTCAATGCATCAAATCTACTCTTTACATGGTCTCTAAATTCAAGAGGGATATAATCAAGGTCATATATTGGCTCTCGTGGACTTGTTTTAATTGTCTTCAACTTCAACTTGAACTTGCAAATGAGCAGTTGATGGTCTATTCCACAATCAGCTCCTAGCCTTGTTTTGGCTGAAGATATTGAGCTTCTCCATCACCTCTTGCCACAGATGCAGTCAATCTGATTCCTGTGTATGTTGTCTGGCAAAGTCCACGTGTATAGCTGCTGTTTGTGTTGTTGACAAAAGGTATTTGCGACGAATAAGTTGTTGGTCTTGCAAAATTCTATTGTGTGATTTCCAGCATTATTTCTATCTCCAAGGCAAAATTTTCCAGCTACCAGTGATTCTTCTTTGTTTCCAACTTTTGCATTCCAGTCACCAGTAATAGTCAACACATCTTGATTGCATGTTTGGTCAATTTCAGACTGCAAAAGTTGGTAAAAATCTTCAATTTCCTCATCTTTGGCTTTGGTGATTGGTGTGTAAATTTGAATAATAATATTAATTGCCTTTCCTTGTAGGTGTATGGATATTATCCTATCACTGACAGCACTGTACTTCAGGATAAATATTGAAACATTTCTTTGTGATAATGAATGCCATGCCATTCCTCTTCAATTTGTCATTTCCAGCATAGCACAGCATATGGTTATCTGATTCAAAATGGCCAAAATCAGCTCACTAATGCCTAGGATATCAATCTTTGTGTGTTCCATTTTATTTTTGACAACTTCTAATTTCCTAGATTCATACTTTGTACATTCAATGTTCTGATTATCAATTGATGTTTGTAGCTATTTCTTCTAATATTGAGTCGTGCCACTTCAGGAAATGGAGGCCCTGAAAGCTCTACTTTATCCACATCATTAAGGTCAGCTCTCCTCTGAGGAGGCAGCTCTTTCCCAGTCATATTTTGAGTGCTTTCCGACCTGAGGGGCTCATCTTCCAGCACTGTATTGGACAATGTTTTAGTGCTATTCACAAAATTTTTCAGTAATATATCAGGCAGTGTTTCACTACTATTCATAAGGTTTTCATTGGCCAATTCTTTGAGAATTCTTCCTTCTTCTGAGTCTGTCTCAGTCTGGAAGCTCCACAGAAAACAGTCCACCATGGGCATCTGTGCTGGTACAGCCTCCAGCCTCACAGCAACATGCAAGCCACCACAGTATGACAAACCGACAGACAAGTTCATCTCTCTTAGCTGTTCCAACCACTCTGCTCACTTCCTGGCCCCCCCCCACCTGTTCCTGCTGGCCCTGTCTGCCCTGCTCCCTGCCACGTGGGGCTGTCCCCCGCCTGCCTTACCTGTTCTGGCTGCTGGCATTCTTTAAAGTCCCATGCTGTCTCATGCTTCTTTTGTTTACACCTTTGAAGGAGACAACAATCAGTGTTTTTGTGGACAGACTTAGGGATTCACATCCAATAAGGTTTCAGAAGTTTGGTGAGCCCATTTAGATGCACCCCAACTGGATGAGGTGGTAAAATCTGTAACATCATCTTCAGTTGTTTTCCATTTTGCATTTATTATTGATTTTATTGCTTTCCCTGGACCCAAACTCATGTCTATAAATTGGTATAAATCAGGGAGCCCTGGATCATATGTTCTAATTAAAATTCTTAATTCTTCATAATATTTTTGTGGTCATCACAGGGTAAGGAAATTCTTTTATGATACCTCTTAACTTGGCTTTGGTCCAGGGGGTATGAGTAACTTGAGCAGACATTCCTGTCCTCACTAGTTCTCACCTTAAAAGGTATTTGTGGTATAATTTCTTCTTTGCAGAAATAAAATTCAAATAAAATTAGAGCCTTTATGATACCAGAGCAACTAGATGGCAGGGGTAAAGGGAAGGAGTTGTAGGCAGTGAGGAGCTTGACCAGGCAAATCTTTAGGAAGGGACTTCCCCTTTTCCAGAATGTTAGTTTTCTCATTAGCTTCCTGCAAGGAGTCTTTGAGAGATGCAATTTTACTCTCATTTCTACTTTTTCTTTTTTTTGGAGTTTTCCCATTCTATTGGTTTTAGTTAATTTTAGGTAAAGTTTTCAATTTTTCTCTCAAATGAACTATTTTTTCCAAAAAGAAAACTCCCCATTTTGACCACTGAAAATCCAAATTATCTTCAGTATAATCAACCCATCTTTTAAAAAGCAAGCAACTCTGTGGCCCCTAGTTCTTGTTCATATACCCAGCCAGTGTCCCAGAAGGGGGGTTGTGAGCCCAACATTTTCAGATTTTAAAGATCCTATTTCTTCTTTGGTTGACTATTCTCTCAGAGCTAAAATACCTACAACAGAAAAGCTCTGAGAGTGTTCCGAATCAACCCGGTGAAACCTAGTTTCACTTTGTACCTTGCAGCTTCCTAGAGACCCAGTCTCCCTTATAACTTAAATCAGTTTCAAAGAGCATCAACACAAAGATGTGGCGCTCAGAATTCAAGAGGACTTACCAGATACCCCAAGGAGTAAGGAAAGAACTGGTTGAGCCAAAAAATGCTCTATAGGCACCATTTTCCTCTTTCTGCCAGACATTCTGGGGCCAGAGAAAAGATGTCTTCAAATCCCACTTATGACACCAAGTTTTTTGTCAAAATGATTGATGTTTATGCTTACTACGATTTATAAGCTGGGGAAATACTCTCCACTCAAAGCTGAGAATGCCCCCAAAGCCTGGGGACTTTGCATAGGTTTTGATAATCAAAGTCAGCACAGATGTAGGTTATAAATAACAATGTACAGAGCCAGAAGTTGCATATCTCTCTGGAGAGAGCAGTTCATGTTTGATCAAGGCAAACTCTAAACACCCCTAAATGTTTGTCTTTGTAAGAAAATTGCTTCTTCTATTCGAAATAATTTACTAATCAACCATCCAAGAGAAAGTTCTATGTCATTTGGTTGTGAAACTTTTTTGCAGTTTTGAGTCCTAAGGTTAGGGCAAGTCAGTGTAATGATTGTGGACTATTGCTCTCAGAGGTTCCAGCAAGTCAGAAATCTGTGAGAGATTTTACTTTGTTCTTACAGAACCACCAGCTGCTCTGTGAGAGATGAGGCAGTCTGCTTCCACAAAGAGTACAGCCTTGGAAACTATAAGGTCTTTCTACTCTGTCCTATAGGGTAACCATGAGTTGAAATTGATTTGGTGGGAAAAGATTTTTGTTTTGTTCTGTATTTATTATTCATTTAGAAAGCATTTGTCTTTGCTGTTATCTGCCCCCGAGTCAGCCCCTGACTTATGGTGACTCCATGCACAACAGAACACAAAGCTGCCTGGTCCTGGACCAGCCCCATGATTGATTGTGGATTGGACCATGCGATTCATTGGGTTTTCATGGCTAATCTTTGGAAATAGATCACCAGGCCTTTCTTCCTGGTCTGTCTCAGCCTGGAAGCTCAGCTGAAACCTGTTCAGCATCACAGCAACACACACGCCTCCACTGACAGGTAGGTGGGGGCTGCATAGGAGGTGCACTGGCCGGGAATGGAACCTGGGTCTCCTGGTGTAAGGTGAGAGTTCTACCACTGAACCACTACTGGTCCCAGCTAAAATTTACCCAGTAGGTATTCTTGGTCCCTGGGTTTGCAAAGATGAGCCAAAGGAGCAGACATACGTACAAGTAACCACATCCCACACCCTGCGGCTGGTGACCTGTGAGGAGTCCTAGTTCAAAGGCATGTGGGAAGCAGGGAAGCACTTGTGCTCAGGGTGTTCAGGGAAGGCTTCTTGTAGGAGGAGCATTCAAGCTGGCTGTGGAATAGGGACTGGCAATAACAAGCACAAGATATGGGGGCCAGCACAGCCTACCCACCGCAGATTGATCTGCAAGTTCTGAGCAAGAGTGGCTGCCAAGTTTGCTGAGATCGAGGATCTGAGATGACTCATTGCAGAGCTGAGGGCAGACTCTTACACTTACCTGGTTTGCTGACCTGTGCATCACACCTCCCTGGCGTCCCTGCTGAGGGGCGTCCATGGCACCATCCAAGCTGGGGAGGGACATATGTACACTGATGGCTTCCCAGTCCTGCACCTTTCACGTACCTCTGGCTGAACCCTAAGGTTGAGGGTCCTGGCACTAACATGACCTGTGAGGCAAGACCCACAGGGGCCTGGCCTGCCCACCTTCCCGGATTGTTCCCTAGATGTCACCTCCCCCAGGCTTCTTGTCCTTGCCAAGGCCTCAGGCCATCATTAGTACTGCTGAGAGCTGGTTTGGGAGCCCAGGGTCTACCTGGACAGAGATCATGCCAGCAGGCAGCAGTGAGCACCACTCACTCCTGGGAAGATGGCCAATACCTCACCAACCTGCCCAGGCATAGCTCTTTCCTCCAGCTAACTGTGACACAGCCATCAAAGCCCAGCCCTCCCTGAGAATCCTCCCTGACTCCCAGGCTGGGCTAGGTCTTCCCATGCACCGTCCCACCTCAGGCCTTTCCTCCACGACACGTAGAGAGCGGGGAGTTACAGGTGGAGAAAAACCAGCACAGACGAGCTCAAGCAGAAAAGGAGAGGCAATGATGTATGTGACTGCCAAGCCCAGGGTTGTCAGGCACGGGTGGATCCAGGCTCAGGCGACTCTGCCACTCTTTGGGTTGGTTCTACCTCATGGCAGTGCCAGGTCAACAGTGTCCCGGGTAAGAACCAGAGGTGTCCTCTGCCAATAGTTCTAATTGGCTGTGGTCAAGCTGGAGCCACATGTCAACCCCTGAAGCATCAAGGACTGGGATTAGCTCTGCCTGGACCACTGTCTGGGTTCCCTAGTGCTATTGTAACAGGAATGCCATGGATGGCTTGAACAAACAGGAATTTATTCCCTTACAGTTTAGGAGGCTAGAAGCCTGAGTTCAAAGTGCCAGGTTCTAGGGGCTGGGTGAAGGCCTCTCAACCTTAGGCTTTAGCTCTGCCTCTTGCTCTTGGCCCACTGAAGCTGGGGGCATCTCTTAACTCAGGCAGCTGCTGACTGCTGATGCTGACAAACCCAAGGCCAACAAGTAAAATGGCACAGTCCCAAGATTATCACACAACACGGGAGGCCGCTTGTTCAAGTCCAGGAATTGGAAATGAAGACTCAGACAAATGCAGGATCCACATGTGCCAAAAAGCACGAGACTTTCTCAAAACTTCTCCTTCTATGCTGGAAGCAGGCCACACCTGAAGGCAGCTCCTTAGCTGCTCCTGGCAGATTCCACCATGGAGGTGATTACAGTCTCATCGTGGGGAATGACTACATCCAGCTGCCCAGCCACTAAAAGCCATAGCCCAGCCAAGTTGACACAGAATCTTAGCTATCACAACCATGTGGCCTGAGAGTTGGGGAGGAGATGGGCTGCAGTGAGCAGTCAAAGGAGAAAAGGCCTAGGCAGTGAGACACTGTCCACCTCACTGTGGCTGGACCCACAGAAGCAGCGGTCGAAACATCAGATCTGTTGCAAAAGACGTCTTTAAAGTGTTAAGGAGCAAAGATGTGACTTGGGGGACCAAGGTGCGCCTAACCCAAGCCATGGCATTTTCAATCACTTCATACGCATGTGAAAGCTGGACAATGAATGAGGAAGACTGAAGAAGAGTTGATGCCTTTGAATGATGGTGTGGCGAAGAATGCTGAAAGTACCCTGGACTGCCAGCACGAACAGACCTGCCTCGTAAGAAGGACAGACAGAAGGCTCCTTAGAAGCAGGGATGGTGAGGCTTCGTCTCTTGTACTTTGGTCGTGTTGTCAAGAGGGACCGGTCCCTGGAGAAGGACATCAAGCTTGGTGAAACAGAAGGTCAGTGAAAACGAGGAAGACCCTCAAGGAGACAGACTGACCCAGTGGCTGCAGTGATGGGCTCAGACATGGCAAGGACTGGCACAGGACCAGGCAGTGTTTCGTTCCGTTGTACACGGGGTCACTACGAGTCAAAGCTGACTTGACGGCCCGTAGTAACAGCCAAACAACAACAAGAAAGAGTCTAAGTCAGCCGCAGGTGAAGCGTGGAGGCAAGCAGGGTGTGTGTGGTTGTGTGTGTGGTTGTGTGTGTATTCGCGTGCATGTATATTTGTGTGTGCGTGCCCATGAGGGAGAGGCCAGAGTCAACCTGCTCCCCCCTCCCCAGCCACCTGCAGCCCTCTCAGTCCTCTGCCAGGCCTGGTAGCCCCCTGCCCATGCTCACCCTTGGAAACCCCAGACTGGAATTTGGAGCTGGCCCACTTAGAATGGCCTGGGCTATCGTGGGTCCTGGTGGCCAGCCCGGCTATACACAGAGGTGCTGTCACTCCTGGCCATCCTCCCTGCATGAGGAGCAGTATCTGCACCAGTACCATCTCTTGGAAAAACCCTTGGGTACCGGGCCATCTGGTCAACTGATCTTCTTTCTCCAGCCCTGCTTCTTGCCATCCGCTCTGTTCTAAAACACACAGCTAACATGGCCTCCACGGCCTCAAATCCCCATTACCCACAGGAGAAAGTCCAGACTACAAAGTCCAGCCGCTTCCCACCTCTGGCCTCATCTCCAGCCCTCGCACCCCTGTACTTCCCCCATTGCCCCTGGGTGTTTCTTGCTCTATGCCTCTGCACAGGTTGTTCCCTGTCTCGACTTCTCACATTCCCACATGCCTGCTGAGCTCCTATTCACCCTTCAAAACCCCAGTACCTGGAAAACTTTCTCAGACGCTTTCCCTCTTCACCCACAAGGAGGAGATGACACTGTATTTGGAGCGACCTTGCCTCTTGGTTTCATCCTACAGTATTTTAACGTGTGTGTGTGTGTGTCTGTCTGTCTGTCTGTCTGTCTGTCTCCCCAGTAGACTGAACTCGAGGAGGGGGACCCCAGCACTTCTGTCTCATCAAGGCTGTACCTAGCTAAGTTATCACCTATTTGGGGGGGTGGGACACACTTTAATCTTCAACTTTGGAAAAGGCAAGGAAATGGACCATTTTCCCTAGAGCCTCAACAAAAAATGCAGCCATCCAACACCTTGACGTCAGCCCAGTGACGGCCGTCTCAGACACCGGACCTCCAGGCTAGAAGAGGCCGTGCTTGTCTTGTTGAAAGCCTTTTCGTTTGTGGAATTTTGTTACAAGAGCAACAGGAAGTGAGTGTACCCATTTTACAGAGGGGGAAACAGGTCGAGAGAAGGGACTTGGCCAAGCCCATAGCCATGGACACAGCCAGGCCTCTGGACTCACTGTCCAGTGCTCCTGGCCCTGCCCCGCCTCTGTCCCTGACGGCAGAGCCCCTGCCACAACCCCACAGAGACAAGGGGTGAAAAAGGCCAGCCACGCCCATGTATCTGGCACCCCAGCAAGCAAGCCAATTCTGTGTGTGAAATTCAGGCAAAGTGGTCAATTAGCTGCTGTAAGCAGAAGTCGGAACTTGTAAGAACCAAGCCCCTGCCAATAGCTTCTCCTGGCCCCCGAGTCTGCCCAGGGCACATGGCAGAGTGCCAGGGACGTCAGCCTTGATGCGGGCCTTCCCAGCCTCCACTGGCACCAGCCTATACCCCTCCTGCCTCCCCGAGGCCCACCCTTGGCCCTGGCCCACCTCCCCGAGGCCCGCCCTTGGCCCTGGCCTCTTTATAACACCCTCATCCGTCTTCTTGGCTTTTGATCCAGGTAGGGGCTGCTCTGGGGCACTGCTGCAAATCTCAGCATGCTTGCCAAATTCCAGCAGGGCCTGAATCATCGCACCTTGCCCGGTGAGGCCCTGCTCCCCTTCTGCTCACGGGGCTGGTGGGCCGAGGCTGAGGGGGCTGTCCCCACACACTCCAGGTGACACCCAGAGGCCGGACCCTTGGGTCAGCCATCCAAGGAGTCTCGGCTGACCCCTGCCAGGAGAAGTGTCCCATGGGAAGAGGGTCCCATGTCCCTGAGCTGGTCTTTTGTCCCTGGCAAGACGGGTGGCCCATGACAGGCTGCAGAAGCCCTTGGTGTTGGTGGCTCCTCAGGGCTGGGGGCCCTTTGTGGGGGTCACACAGGGCTCAGGCCAGGTGTGCCTACCCTCCCCCAGTGGCCACAGGTCCCGAGCTCCTGGTGGGTGGGGCTCCCTCCCAGGTCTCCACTTAGGGGCCAGGACGACGGCCTTCAGCCCCCGGACCCTGGGAAGCACAGAGATGCCTTCTGGTTTGAGTGGGGTGTCTCCACGTGGGTGGGATGGCCTTCCGTCCCAGGTGTCCTGCCCAGTGGATAGGGAGGCGCCTGGTTCCCTCCCCATCCTTTCCCTGGCTGCCATCCCCAACTCCCTCCAGGGTGACAGAGTGGGAGGCCTGTGTCCTGTTACCAACACCTCCCTGTAGTGGGTGGCTGGACTTGGTGACAAGTGCGTGAGCGGAGCTGAGCAGAGCGGGGAGGGGCGAAGGGAAACTTCCATCCCAACGACAGCAAAAATAGCCCTCTTCCATCAACGCCTGCCCGGCGGGGCCCTCGGCGTGGTTACTTCTCCTTCCTCCAGCCTCACTGCACACTTGCTTCCCAGCAGTGATGCCTCAGAGCCCAAGAGGCTGACTCACTGGTGAAAGGAGGTGAGAGACCAGGATTTGAACTCAGCTCCTCTGGCTCCAAAGCTTTACAGCCTCTATTGCTGCATTTTATTTATTTATTTATTTATTTATAAAGAAGAAGATATAATTAGGGGTTGAAGACTGCCTTTATCTTCTGTCTACCTGAGTGGCACAAACAATTAAACACTGGCTGCTAATCAGAAGGCGGGTGGTTTGCATCCACTCAGAGGTGCTGCAAAGAAAGAGCTGGCGACCTGTCTCTGAAAGGTCACAACCATTGGGAACGTTACGGAGCAGAGTCTACACCGACACACACGGCATCGCCACGGGTCAGAGTTGACTCAATAGCCCTGGGTTTGGATTTGTTAAAATAAAATCTAATCTGGGTCTTCCCCTATTTCTTTAGAATTAATAACAGAATTAATCCTTTGTCCGGGCCACCAGCCCACCTCTCCGTCTCCAGGAAACACCTTCCAAGTTGAGCAAGAGAAGTATCCTACAAGATGTGGACCCCTGTGTATGAATGGGGCCCCCCTGGTCACCCGTTTCCCCAAGAAACAAAGCTGGGAGGTGCAAGCCTCCTGAGGGAGACATGGGGGCTTTCCCACTCCGCTTTCCCCGAAGCCCTTGGCAGCCTCTGTGGAGCGTCCTGCACACAGCGGTTCCACTGAGCGCGCCACCAAGTGAATGATCTTGTACATGTGGCACCGTCTCCACCAAGGGAAGGGGTGGGCAGGGGCGATCCCTGGGGTGTTGCAGAGGAAAGAAGTCATGTGAGGTGGGCAAGGGAGGCGGGGCCATACCTTCCCCCGCTCTGCTACCTGCCTCGCCGTGCGCCCGGTTGCTCGGGGGCACCTCGCCCCACCCAGTCCATCAGCATGGCCCGCTCACCGATCTGCAACACCCAGCCCAGTGCCAGTGAGTCACTTCCTGCCGATGGCGCCCCAGGTGTTACCCAGCAGAGCTGAGCCTGGTAGCGTTCTCTAGGCATCGTCTGATGGAGCCAGGCAGGGCTTTCTTCTGTGGTGCTACAAGGGAGGCCTCCATCTCACCCACCTTTCCGTTAGTAGTCGAGGGCAAACATCTTGTGCCCACTTGGCTCTAGCCCAAGTCGCACTATGTCTCCCTCCTCCACGGCCCCCACTGGTCCCCACCTGCATGGCTGTAGCATGGCCTCCCGACCTGCCTTCCAAAGCTTCCATCCACACACTTCCAACCAGTCAGGTAACAGTCTGACGGCATGAATGACGCCCAAGCCTCGCTGTTCTCAGGCACCCAGCGCCCACCCCTGGCATGTCCACGCCCCTGTGCCCCTTGCACATACCGGCCCTCCCCTCTCCCTGACCGCAGCCACACGACTGCAAACGCCCCGTGAACTCCTGCCCCAGGGCCTTTACACTGGCCGTCCTCCCTGCCTGCTATGTGCTCCTCCTCCACGTCCCCAGGCAGGCTCCTCACCGCTTCCTTCTCTGAGTCTTCATCACCGGCCAGGAGGCTTCCACTTTCCAGATCACCCCGTGTCCCCCCCCCCCTTGTTCTGCTGTGTTTCCTCCCTGCACAGTGAGTGTTTACCGACTGGACACGGTCTGTTTTCTCCCATAAGAACAGCTCCGTGAGGCAGGGCGCTGCCCTGTCTACTTTGGTGTGGAGTGAACGTGGTGTGTGTGAATGGAAAACTGAGTGTGTGACGAGAAGGACAAAGCCAGCGTGGGGCACCTGGCCTCCTCCAGGGGGCTCCTCTGCCTCTGGTTCCAGGCAGAGGTGAGTCCTCGGCCTGGGAAGGTAGGATGGAGCTTTGGAGGATCACCTGCTGTGAGGCTGCCAGGGATCAGGAGCTGTCCCAGCCACCCACTGGGGGAGGAGGGCTGTGCTGTCACACAAGGCAGGAGAAGCAGAGGTCACTGCCTACTGGGAGAATTCTTGGGTGGCACAAACAGTTGGGAGCTCTGGTGGCATAGTGCCCAAGCCATTTGACTGCTAACCAGAAGGCTGGCGGTTCAAGCCCACCAGCCACTCCTCAGAAGGAAGACTGGGCAATCTACTTGCGTAGTGATACTGCCTTGGAAACCAAGGAGGGGTTGCTATGAGTCAGATCTGACTCAATGGCAGTGCGTTTGGGTTTGTTTTTTTTTTTGACAAAGTGAAGTTCTTGGCCAGTGACTAACAGGCTGCTGGTTCGAAGCCATTCACAGGCACTTTGGAAGAAAGGCTTGCCAATCTCCTTCCAAAAGATCAGAACCACTGACAACGCCACGAGCGGTTCTAGGGCGGTTCCGCTCGGACACGTGGGGGCTGCCCTGAGCCAGAACCGGCTCAGCGTCAACCGGGTTTGTTTTGTTTTTGTTCTGGGGACGGCTTTAGTGCCCCTCCCTGTGCCTGGCAAGCCCTGTCCTCTGGGAGCTATTGATGAAGCCAAAGTCAAGATACAAAAATAAAGAATAGTTTCGAAAAAGCCTGCATGTGCAGGTCTGCAGAGTGCACGGCTGTCTTGGCTCCTCCTCCACTCGAAGGGGGAGAGTTGACTCACGCCGGTCAGAACACAGAGGCAGCCTGGGCACCCAGCAACGGATGAATGGATCAGCAAAAAGTGGTTGGCGCGTTCGCTTGGCCACCGCAAAGAGCGAAGTACCTTCCACGCATGCTCGGGGTGGATGAACCGTGAAAACTCAGGCCAAGTTGGACCACAAGGACGATTCCACTCACCTGACTCCACTTCCGTGAAGAGCCCACAGAGCAGGCGCACGGAGGCAGGAAGCAGATGGGTGGTTGCAGGGGCTGCCGGCAGGGGCTGGGGGACTGCTACCGGGACGAGTTTCTTTGTGGAACGAGGAAAACATTTTGGAATTAGCTGATGATAAGTGGCACAGCTTTGCGAATATATAAAAACCATGAAATTATGCACTTCAGAAAGGGTGATGCTTATGGTATGTGAATTACAGCTCATTAAAAAAGATGAGGTATGTGAAGGAGAAAAATAATCCAGTAAGACAACAGTGCTTTCCACCATGCTGGTTTCGTGATGATGTTTATGGGCATCAGGGTGGGCCTAGGAACAATGACAGCGATGACAGTAACCCCAACGAGTGAGCACTGAAGGCCCGCCCGAGGGCCCGCTCCTGGCTGTGTGGCCGGTGCCCTCTGGGCTGGGTTCCTCCGCCTGGGGCTGTCCTCAGTCCCTGGGACGCTCCGACCCACCACCTTCCAGCTACCTCTCTCTGAAGGTGGCACCTGTGCACTCCAGGGACTTGTGTTCTGGGTTTGGCCCTTCCTCGCCCGCCAGCTCAGGCTGTCTCCAGGGACTTGTGTTCTGGGTTTGGCCCTTCCTCGCCCGCCAGCTCAGGCTGTCGGGCTTCCCCTGGGCTGGTGACCAGACCTGGGATGAGGAGACGCGGTGGAGCCCAGCCCCTTCTCACACTGTGCACCCAGGGCCTCAGCTTGCAGTGTGCGAGTGGGGCTGGGAGCATTACCCTGCAGGCAGCGAGGGGCCCAGTCCCTGGAGCCACAGGGAGGTGTGACCCAGAGGCTGTGACCTGCGACTGCTCGCAAAGCCCGGGTGGCAGAAATGCAGAATCACACACCCTTCACCCACACGCATGCAGGGCTCTGGTCTAGGTGTGGGCCACGTAGCCGAGAGGGTTGGATTCTCTGGGGTTTCTGCCACCTGCTCATGGGCAGTGTTTGGTGGCCTCAGGCAGAGGCTGCAAGGAGCCCTGGTGGCGTGATGATTAAGCACTCAGCTGCTACCAAAATGTCGGTGGTTCAAACATACCCGTTGCTCCACAGGACAGAGACAAGCCAGTCTGCTTCCACAAAGAGTTACAGCTTTGGAAACCCTACAGTGCGGTTCCACTCTGTCCCACAGGATGGCTGAGAGCCAGGCCTGAGGGCACCATAGGTGGGGGCACAGACCACATTTGGCCACTAGAGGCCACTGCAGCCCAGGGAGGCCTGGGCAGCCCGGTCAGGACTGGCCTGGCGTGTGTGTGTGTGTGTGTGTGTGTGTGTGTGTGTGTGTGTGTGTGTGTGTGTTGGGGTGCTATGTGTTCTCCTTCCCCAGGCTCTCCAGAAGGATGAAGTGACAATTCTGGACACAAGGTCTGTGCCCATCACCCTGAGTTGGCAGACAGTAAAGGATGAATTAAAGTGTTTCAAGTCAGTCTGGAGAGCGAGATGCCAGCCTTTGTCCATGAAAGAACCTTCTAGAATCTTCCTTGAGCTAGGGCAGGGCACGGTGCAGGTTGGCCAGGGGCTGGCGTCTTCAGAAGAATCACGGGCTCACAGGCACTGCACACACCAGCTCAGATGCCCCGGAGTGGACAAAAGAAGCCCACGCTTGTGTGCACAGGTTCTGGCCATTTCCAGCAGGAAAGCATTCCCCTTTCTATTTCGGTCTCTTGGGGAAGTGCTAGTGGATAGAATGTACTAGACTCAACTCCCAGCTCCCTTCCTCCCGCGCCTCTGCCAACATTCTCATTAAAGCAAGGCCCAATATTTGTGTTCCGTGTTTTAACTTCTGGTTCCATGTTTTAACCTTCACAAGTTTCCAAGGTCAGTGGGTGGGGCCGAGGGAGGAGAGGGGATGATGAGCTCCCTCCTCCAGGGCTGTGTCCTCCTGAGTCCCAAACCCAGGGCCGAGTGGGCCGCGGCCGGGACTCCCTTGCTGGCTTTCCCCGACTGGGAGATTTCTTGAGGTTCCTCGCTGTTTAACAACCGGCCCAGGAATGTACGGCAGAGGGGGCAGGTCCCAGAATCCGTGTGGGTTCTACTCGGAGCCCCTGGCGAGCACTTTGGGCTGCTTTCCAGAACACGTGTCACACGAGAGACCCGTGATCCTGCCGGGTTGATTTGTTTTGATTTAATTTATATTTTTAACAGCACTCACTTCCTGTGGAACCCAAAGGGTGCGGTTAGGACTCGAGGGTCCGGGAGCTGCAGCTGTGAGTCCAGGTGCAGGAGAGAGCACCGCAGTGCTTTGTCTTCTCGCCAGTGGTTCGCAGGGGCAGGGGCGGCTTCCAGATCACGGGGGGGGGGGGGGACTACTAAACTTGAAACTCTCCCTCTGCCTTCGGATGGGACCCCCTCCAGGAGCGACCTCTGAGAGTCCGTGAGTGGGCCACTGTTTCCCAGGGCTCCTGGGGACCCCTCCTGCCAGCCACCCCCAAGCCGAAGGGGAGGTGACCAGGACATTGGCAGCAGTCCCTTGGGGGGACACATGCCATGTCTGCTGCCCAGAGCCCCAGGACGCCCCTTGCCACTCGGGGCCTCAGTGCCACCTTCTGTGAAGACCCTGAGTGGACGGGATCAGCGACTGACCACAGACTCCCAGGAACTGAGTGGAAGCTTTAGCTGTTGCCTCTCCACGGGCGGGCGCGTGCACACGCTGTGTAATACGCAGCTTCGGCCTCCAGCGCGAAGGCAGTGGTGACCAGAACTCCTGCTGGGCATCAAGGAGGGGAGCAGTAACGGCCCTGGGGCTCCAAGCGCTGAGCCGGCCCCTCGGTGCTGGTCAGCTCACTCATTCCTTCAACAACGCTCACTAGTAAGTGGTGGAATCAGAACTCAGGACCTCTGCCCTGCCGCTGCCACCGGCCTCCGTAGTCCTTTGTTTCACGGTGGACTGTTGCATGCAGGCGTAAAGAGAGGGGCTCCGGACCTGTGCTTGGCGCCCAGCCAGTGATTGCAAAGCCACACCCAGGTACCCTCAGAACGAGCACTAGATCCCCGGCCCCCTGGGCCCCCGCTCGCTGGTCATCACTTCCTGGCTCTTCCTCCTCTTCTGTCTCCTCGTACACACCTCAAGCACCATGGTTCAGAGGGGCTGTTTTGGACCCCACGAGAACGGGTCATGTTCTGTCTCTTGGGTTCTTGCTGTGGTTTCCACCTATCCCTGGAACCAGGAAGTGGCCAAGGGCAGCCCTGGGTAACCTTGCAGCAGTGCAGGTGTCATATTCCGGAAAAGTGGGCCCTGTCCAAACCCATTCGCCACATTCGAATTTTCAAAAACCAGCCAGTGCAGTGCGACAGAATCCTTTATTTATCTAAACCCAGCCCAGCCTATTTGAAGGCTATTGCACAACACACATTCTCTGGGGTTCCCTAGTCTCCCGATTCCCCCTTCACCCTGTCCAGGAGCCTTCCATAGGGACCAGCAGCAGCAGCCTGCGAGCCCTGGTGTCCTCCCGGCCATCTGGACCTAAACTCCTGTCCTCTGAGCCCCCTAGCACGCACAAAGGCTGGTCTGGGGAGGTCCTGGATGAATGGCCTTTAGGGACAGACCGCCCCCAACCCAGCAGGGCTTGGCAGCAGAAACTCCCAGGAGCAAGAGGTTCAGGTCAACCATAAGGCCCTCACATTGGTGTTGGTGGGAAGAAAATGGTCATATTTGGCCTCAGCCCAAAGCCATTCTCTTCGGCAGGTTTGAGCAAAGCTGGGGGGGCGGTGGCTGTAGGATGTTTGTACATGGAGCCCAAGGAAAACCCTGTCCCGTCTCTAAGACTGTCCCTGTGGTTGGTACCCACTCAGGCTCCATGCACATCTGCACTCAGCTTGGAAACAGGCCTTGCAGTGCCCCGACCCTCCAAGACCTGGCTCTGGTGGAGGCTTGGCAACACTTCCCAGCCCGGTGCTTCGAGTGGGCTCAGGGGACCTTCAGAAGGAGATTCCACCAGCCTCCCCGCAATGGCCCAAGGCCACCAAGAGCCTGGCGTGGGTTTCCAGACCCAGAGCTCTACTCTGAAGTGTTGCCACAGTCCCAGAGAGCCCCTCTTTCCAGTCTGTTCTCATCAGGAGGCGTGGGGGGTGCTGCTCGGAAGCCCTGCTTCTCCCCGAGGTAGATCCCCCTGCCTGACTGCTCCAGGGCCACACGCCGCCGCCGGTGGCGCTCCGGGAGTAGCCGCAGGCTCTGGAACCGGGCGATGCGTCCAGGCCAGGCAGCACGAGCCGGAGGCGACCTGGCCTGCGCCGTCCCTGCTCCAAATCCCGATGGCAAACCAAGGCTGTTTTTCTTTCCGTTTAAAAGTTGCGCTTTAAACCCAGTGGCTCCGAAATCCGGCCATTTGCCCACTGCCTTTCAAAGTCCAGGGAGGTTCTCCCGGGATAAAGCAGCAGCCTCTCTGCGTGTGGATGAATATAGGGGGACACTCCCCGGCAGCTTCCGCGGGTCCTCACCGCGGCCTGGCGCCCCGGGTCCCCTCTCCGGCAGCCGCCCGGCCACTCGCGCGGCCTGGGCGGCGGTCTCTGCGAGCCAGCTCCGCCGGCGGTGGCAGCCTTGGGGCCGCG
>NW_006922111.1:1731998-1743458 GCF_000298275.1 Orycteropus afer afer | reverse complement strand
GCCGCCGAGCCTGCCCCGGGCCAGGGCGGGAGCCGCGCGGCGGGCCCGACGGGGCGCGGGTGGCACCACGAGTCCGCAGTTCCCGCTTCCTAGCTACCAGGTATCGGTTCCCGAAAACGAAGCGGCGGGCACGGCGGTCATCGAGCTGCGCGCGCACGACCCCGACGAGGGCGAGGCCGGGCGGCTGAGCTATCAGATGGAAGCGCTGTTCGACGAGCGCTCCAACGGCTACTTCCTCATCGACGCCGCCTCGGGCGCGGTGAGCACGGCCCGCGCTCTGGACCGCGAGACCAAGGACACGCACGTGCTCAAGGTGAGCGCCGTGGACCACGGCTCGCCGCGGCGCTCAGCCGCCACCTACCTCACCGTCACGGTCAGCGACACCAACGACCACAGCCCTGCCTTTGAGCAGTCCGAGTACCGCGAGCGCGTGCGGGAGAACCTCGAGGTGGGCTACGAGGTGCTGACCATCCGGGCCACCGACGGCGATGCGCCCTCCAACGCCAACATGCGCTACCGCCTGCTGGAGGGCGCGGCCGGTGTCTTCGACATCGACCCCCGCTCGGGCGTGGTGCGCACGCGGGCGCCCGTGGACCGGGAGCGGGCGGCAGAGTACCAGCTGCTGGTGGAGGCCAATGACCAGGGCCGCAACCCGGGCCCGCTCAGCGCCACAGCCACCGTGCACATCACCGTGGAGGACGAAAACGACAACTACCCGCAGTTCAGTGAGAAGCGCTACGTGGTCCAGGTGCCTGAGGACGTGGCGGTCAACACGGCGGTGCTGCGCGTGCAGGCCACGGACCAGGACCAGGGCCAGAACGCCGCCATCCACTACAGCATCGTCAGCGGCAATCTGAAGGGACAGTTCTACCTGCATTCCCTGAGCGGGAGCCTGGATGTGATCAACCCTCTGGACTTCGAGGCCATCCGCGAGTACGCCCTGCGCATCAAGGCCCAGGATGGGGGCCGGCCTCCGCTCATCAACTCCTCAGGGCTGGTGGCCGTGCAGGTGCTGGATGTCAATGACAACGCGCCCATCTTCGTGAGCAGCCCGTTCCAGGCTGCTGTGCTGGAGAACGTGCCGCTGGGCCACTCGGTGCTGCACATCCAGGCTGTGGACGCCGACTCGGGTGAGAATGCCCGTCTGCGCTACCGCCTGGTGGACACGGCCAGTGCGGGGAGCAGCGGTGGTGCGGGGCCTGAAGACCCTGCCCCGGGCCACAGCTTCCCCTTCCAGATCCACAACAGCACGGGATGGATCACGGTGTGTGCCGAGCTGGACCGCGAGGAGGTGGAGTACTACAGCTTCGGGGTGGAGGCCGTGGACCACGGCTCGCCGCTCATGAGCTCCTCGGCCAGCGTGTCCATCACCGTGCTGGACGTCAACGACAACGACCCGGTGTTCACGCAGCCCATGTATGAGTTGCGTCTGAACGAGGACGCGGCAGTGGGCAGCAGTGTGTTGACCCTGCAGGCCCGCGACCGGGACGCCCACAGCGTGATCACCTACCAGCTCACGGGCGGCAACACCCGGAACCGCTTCGCCTTGAGCAGCCAGAGCGGCGGTGGCCTCATCACCCTGGCCCTGCCGCTGGACTACAAGCAGGAGCGGCAGTACGTGCTGGCGGTGACGGCGTCCGACGGCACCCGCTCACACATGGCACAGGTCTTCATCAACGTCACTGACGCCAACACCCACCGCCCTGTCTTCCAGAGCTCTCACTACACGGTCAGTGTCAGTGAGGACCGGCCCGTGGGCACCTCCATCGCCACCATCAGTGCCACGGACGAGGACACAGGGGAGAATGCACGCATCACCTACGTGCTGGCGGATCCGGTACCACAGTTCCGCATCCACCCCGACACCGGCACCATCTACACCATGACGGAGCTAGACTATGAGGACCAGGCCGCCTACACGCTGGCCATCACTGCTCAGGACAACGGCATCCCTCAGAAGTCCGACACCACCTCCCTGGAGATCCTTATCCTTGACGCCAACGACAACGCGCCTCACTTCCTGCGTGACTTCTACCAGGGCTCTGTGTTCGAGGACGCACCGCCGTCAACCAGTGTGCTCCAGGTCTCTGCCACCGATCGGGACTCAGGCCCCAATGGCCGTCTGCTGTACACCTTCCAGGGTGGGGACGACGGTGACGGGGACTTCTACATTGAGCCCACGTCTGGCGTGATCCGCACCCAGCGCCGGCTGGACCGGGAGAACGTGGCCGTGTACAGCCTCCGGGCTCTGGCTGTGGACCGGGGCAGCCCAGCAGCCCTGAGCGCCTCAGTGGAGATCCAGGTGGCCATCCTGGACATCAATGACAACCCCCCGGTGTTTGAGAGGGACGAGTTAGAACTCTTTGTGGAGGAAAACAGCCCGGTGGGGTCGGTGGTGGCGCGGATCCGCGCTGAGGACCCCGACGAAGGCCCCAACGCCCAGATCATGTATCAGATCGTGGAGGGCAACGTGCCTGAGGTCTTCCAGCTGGACCTGCTCAGTGGGGACCTGCGTGCCCTGGTCGAGCTGGACTTCGAGGCGCGGCGGGAGTACGTGCTGGTGGTGCAGGCCACGTCGGCCCCGCTGGTGAGCCGGGCCACCGTGCACGTGCGCCTGCTGGACCAGAACGACAACCCCCCGGTGCTGCCCGACTTCCAGGTCCTCTTCAACAACTACGTCACCAACAAGTCCAACAGCTTCCCCAGCGGCGTCATCGGCCGCATCCCGGCCCATGACCCCGACCTCTCGGACAGCCTCAACTACACCTTCCTGCAGGGCAACGAGCTGCGGCTGCTGCTGCTCGACCCGGCCACCGGCGAGCTGCAGCTCAGCCGCGACCTGGACAACAACCGGCCGCTGGAGGCGCTCATGGAGGTCGCCGTGTCGGGTGAGTGGCCAGGGCGGGCGGGCCGTGGGGACCGCAGGGGCCGTGCCTGGCGTGCCGGGACGCGTCCCGACAGGGCCCGGCAGCTCTCTGGGGACTTGTTCCACGCGGTGCCCGGAGCCGGGGCGCCCCCCACCTGGGGCTTGGCGACTGGGAGGGGCCCGTGCTGCTTCCTCAGCATTTTGGGGGGAGCAGGCCTGGGCTTTTCCAAGTTCCCTGGCTCGTGTCTCCGCGGGCCGCCGGCTCCTGTGGCCTGCTATTAAAGCCTGGTCTCTGGGGCGACGCGAGCCGTCTGGGTTGCCTGGCGAGGCCCTAACCACAGGTCCTCCTGGGAAGATCAAAGGTCACTGCTTGCCCCATGTGGCCATTAGCTCTCGGGTGGGACCGTTGGGAATTGCCGCCGGGGCCCTGAGTCACCCTGTGATGCGGCCGTGTCTCTTAGGAGCTCCCTTGGTCTCGCTTTTCTGTCTCCTGCAGTTAATAACAATGGACTCAGGCACGCTCGCTTTGTGTGAAAAGCATAGCCTCATTTGATCTTGGCTTCGGCTTCTGCACACGGCCTTATAATTTGGGTGTTACTCAAGAGACATGCCCAGGTTGGCGGTGGAGCGGGTGTGGGAATCCTGCTTGCCCGGCCCCGGGGCTGGAGGGGCACGGACGGAGGCGAGCTGTCCGAGGCGAGCTCTGAGCTCGGCCAGGCTGAGCACTTGGAGGCAAAGGGTGGTCCCCACGCCCCTGAGCCCCAGCGGGGCTACGGGAAGGGGGACAGGTGGAGGGCGGAGGGTTGTGAGGCATGGGAGAGAGAGAAGGATTTCGGGGTGCGATGAAGGGGCCTCAGCACCTCTTGGAGCAGGTCTGCCTGGCTTCCACCTCAGGGTATGAGTGGCTGGGACAGGCCGTGGCCTTAGTGATGACGCCCAGACATCCCCCAGAACCAGCTCAAAGCTGTAGATGGTGGATTCAGTGTCTCGGATGGGTTCTTTAAACAAGAAATTCTTACCATACAGCCAGTCCTCAGGTTAAGTACAACTGGTAGTTACAGATTAACTCCCGGAAAGCCTATTAAGTTAAAAATTTGAGGTACATGTAACGATCCTTAAAAACAAAGTGCTAACCAGAAGGTTGGTGGTTCAAACCCACCAGCTACTCCATGGAAGAAAGACTAGGCAATCTACTTGCATAAAAATTGACTACCTCAAAAACCCAGTGGGGTCACTATGAGTCAGAATCTTCTTGATGACCGTGAGTTTGGTTTTGGTTTTAATAAAGAACTTCATCAGGGCTACCGCTTTGTTAGGGATGTGCTGCTTTGTGATGCGCATCAGAACAGCACCATTCCCACTGTATTATTATGTTAAAGATGTCTGCATGTGTCAGGGAGTGTTTCTTTAATGTTTATTATGCATAGAGAGTCACACTATATGCTATATGTTAAGACAAACATTCCACCAACTGACTTTAGATACCAAGCAGACTAACTGTTCCAAGTCACATACGAATTCAGCTTACAAACCGACTTAGGGTCTGATCTTATCGGTAACCCGAGGGCTGCCTGCACTGTACCTTCCTGGCCCTGGAAGATTTAGCTGATTTTCGGGATTGCTTTGTTCCGTAGCTGCCTGTAATCTCCCATGAGGCCTGGGTAGTGAGCAGGTTCCAGGTATGGTGTTTGCTTATAAGATCTGAAACGTCCGGGTCCCGTTTGGAAGTGTTGCAATACATCAACATGGATTCTGGTGGCATCTTCTATTTGCAGGTGGCTGTTTTGGGTTTTGGGAGGAGCGGGCCCTTCTTGGTGAGGTGCTGCTCAGAGCCATGCTGTGGTAAGAACAGACATGAGAGCCAGCACAAAGAACATTTGTGTCCTCAATTCCCACTGGCATTTTCTTACCCTTTTTTCAAAAGAAGTGCCATGCCACTTCTGCAGGGTTCTTTCTTTTGCTTGATACAACGTAGTGGGCATTTTGGCCAATGTATCAATGGGTTGGCAAAATCACAGGGTTTTGAGGCTATGTGGACATGGTGCTTTCGGTGGGGAAGGGTCCCGGGAGCAGGAGCAGGGATGTTTTCCGTATCTCAAGCATGAGGGACGTGCATGCCTTTCCTGGTGGGCCCACAACGGGAACCACAGTTGGAGAAGGGTCAGGGATACCACATCACGCAGCCATGAGGTGGCTTGGTGATCTGGCCCCCGGCTCCTCATCCTTTGCTGACACACGCGCCAGGGACCAGACGCTGGGGCCTTGTGTGTCTGTCCCCCGGGATAATAGCGAGGACTTTTTCTGGGTCTGCACCCCGCTGTTTTCAACCCGTCCTGTATTCCTCTGATAACTGAGTGGGGGTGGGCTTAAGCCACTGCTGCCCATTTTACAGATGATGAAACTGAAGTTCCTAGGCAATAAGTGTCGCCCAGCCTGGGAGCAGGCGAGCCTGGCGTCCCACCACCAGATGAAACAAGGCTGCTTTCACACTCTTCTCTTCCCTAAGACAAACGGTTGGAGGAATGGGTGGTGCAGCTCAGGGTTCCAGTGCCCCCTTGGGTCTCCTGCGTTAAACCCGGCACCACCGGTTGGGTCTGGCTCTTGCAAACCCTGTGACTGCTGGGTAACCCCCAGAGCAGCAGATTGCTGCAGACCATAAGATCGGGGTTCCAGACACCAAAGCACTGTGTCAAAGCGAAAAGTAAGCCCTCAAGTTAACCAGGCTTGGCTTCTCTGGTTTTATAAAGGAACAATGGAAAACCCATTGTTTCACACCTAGAGGTTATTTTCAATGACCTGTTTGGGCTTCACTGGGTTTGTGGCTGTACCCTGTTGCCTTTAATGCATGCGTACAGCCTGGAGGCTATACTGGCTGGCTGTTAGGTTTTATGGCAGTGACTCTGGGAAAGGCCATGTGTCCCCTCTGACCCAGCACCTGCTGAGTACCGTGCCTTGCGGGGGGTGGGGTGGATTTCACTGAGGGCAGGACATCTGGGGGCAGTCCAGTGGGGGAGGTACACCTGGGCATGTTGCACCTGGTGGAGGTACACCTGGGCGTGGTATACCTAGGTAGGATGCACTTGGGGAAGATGTGCTTAGTGGTGATGCACCTGGGGGAGGTACACCTGGGTACCCTGTACCTGGGGGAGGTGCACCTGGGTACCGTTCACCTGGCAGCTGGACCGAGGCAGACGTGCCCCAGAGTCGGGGCTGCTCCCTTCTGGGGCCTGGGGTTTTAACACAACCTCTTTGACTGTACGAAGTCATTGTTGATGCTCTCATGTAGCCACCAAGGTCAAAGGCCACCTGAAAATGTTTTGCAAGTGTGAACATAGCTAAATTGCAGATGGCTGCCATTTTGGGATTCTAGCCGGTGACGTAAGACTTTCGTTTTCTATGCAGCCGTATTTGAATGGGGTTTTAAATTCTGTGACTGGAGCGTTTCTGAGGCTCTGATAGCCGCGTTGGCATATTTCAAAGCAGCCTGGCCAGTAGCAGATGGGAAAGGCGGCCCTGCGTGCTACCCGCAGTACCGCAAGGCGCCGATCTCTAGCTCGGTGGCATCTGGCTCTGCCTTGAACGGGCGTGCCTGTGGGTTCAGCTGTTGGTGGAAGGCTCCCCGACCCTGTGTGCATTCAGATCTGCAGATGTGGCAAACCAGCGTTTGAGGGTAAAATGATTGCTGGATGAGTCATCCCGACGTGGTAGAAAATCCTGAGGCTGGAAGAGGATGGGAGGGAGTCACCTTCCCACGGTGACTGCTGCGGAGTGGGGACTAATGTCGTCCAGGGCTGATGAAGTCTCAGAAGTGTTTGCCTCCTTCCAACAGGACATCACAGGGCTTTTTAACTAGAAGATTACAGATGAGGCAATGAGGGACGGCATCTTCTGGAAGCATGGCCTTATTTTTTGTCTGGAGCTCACAGTGTAGAAAAGGTTAAAAAACAAAACAGAACAAAAAACTCCGCTATTGTTGAATTGATTCCAACTCATATTGACCTGGAGGACAGAGCAGAACTGCCCAAAGGGTTTCTAAGGCTGTCAATCTTTACAGAATCAGATTGCCTCTTCTTTCTCCCTCAGAGTGCCTGGTGGATTCACACCTCCGACCTCTGGGCTAGGAGCCAATTGCTGTAACCAGTAACCACCAGACCTATCGGTGGTGGAGCTGGCTTCTCACTAGGAAGAGTTAGGTGTTGTGGAAACGAGTTAACCACTTAAGGGCACAGATAACTCTTGACACAGTAACCAGTCGCTAACAGGCTCTCTGAAACCCTGGCTCAGACACGAAGGAGTGTTTGTGCATTTACTGGGGGCCTGCGGTGGCCGTGTGGTCTGCAAAACAGTCGTGGCCCCTGCCCTGCTGGAGGCGGGTGGCAGTATACACACGACTGAACTCAAGGAGAGAGGGGTGACCAGAGAGAGTGCAGGAAGTGGGCGTGGGGACACTCTGGTGTGACTGTGTGGGCACAGCATTGGGCAGGGATGGGGATCCCTGAGTCTGGGGAGGGCTGAGTCATGTAGGGTTTAGTTGCCCCGTGAAGAGGAGGCTCGGGGCCGAGGATGCGTCGGAGGGTCATTCTAGGGTGGTGAGAGCGGGTGGTGGAGGGACGAGGAGGTGTGGGGGGGTGCTTGCAGCCAGCCTGGCCTGTGTGGGGTGGTGGAGGCAGAGGCCTGGACCGACAGAGGGGGACTTCGGAGGGTGAGATGGGCAGGTGGCCGTGTGGGTGGCATTGCTCTTGGCGTGTGCTCCACATGCAGGGGCCCTCAGTTGCAGCTGTCTGAGCACAGCCAGTCCCCTTGCTGCCACTGTTTCTGTCTTAAGGATGCGGAAGCCAGGGCCCCACGAGCTTCAGGGAGGCTCCCAGGTCACCCAGCTTGGGGTGACGGAGTGGAACCGGGCCTGCGTTCCCCGAATAACGGGCTCTGGGGGAGGAAAGGGGAGGGAGGGACATACAGGAAGTGGATTTGCTGAGGGGAGGACCGCAAAGCCACCTTGGAGGCCATGCCGCTGAAGCATCTTTGAGATTTTCGGGAAGATGTTAGACACGCAGGTCACAGAACCTGGTAAGGGGCCCAGGGCTGGGCCTGGGAAGGTGGACGGGCCTGCAGGTGACAGGGTGACCTGGACCCACAAGGGCCAGGATCCCCACCTCAGCACTGACAGCCTGGTGGTGTGGGGTCTCACCTTCCCTATCCAGGGTGAGGGGGAGAAAAATAGCGAGGCACAGGGGTCCCGGGAAAGTGCTTCAAGACCCTCGGAAGGAACCAGCAGGAAGGCTGTTGAAAGCCGCATCAGGGGTAACCAGCATTGCTGGTGTTGCTAAAGCCTTCTGGGACCCGATGACACCTCTTGAAAAGTCCACTTGGTTTGGGCTGAGGCAGATACCGCCCATCTTAAAACCTGAGACCAGAAGCCTGCTCAGAAGTGGCCAGGTGGAAGGGCGTGGCTGGCAGAGGGGCGTGGCCCACGCAGGGGACCTGGCAGCCCTTGGCACCAGAGGCGTGGCGGGTGGCCTGGTACCTGGGGCCGCCATCTCTGCCAGCACTCAGGTTCAAACAGCGGAAGATGTTATCATGTGGGCGCAACGTGTGGAAAATATTCCTGAGTTCAGTCCTGTTGGGTTCGGGCCGCAGCCTGGGGGAAAATATTTCTCTGATTTTCCTTCTGGTCCTATAACCTGATTCACAGGTTCAGATGGGAAAGTGCTGGGATTAAATTCCTGAGTGTTGCGGGGTGCGTGCGATGTGGTTAACGTTGAATTCAACGCTGCCGGGCCATCCTCTTCCATTCTGCGTGTTTGCTGTGGAAGGGTGGCCGGTAAATGGGGTGACCCAAGGACTGATGGCAGGGTGGGGAAGCAGGTTGTCCTGGGGGCAGGTTGTAATGTTGGCCCGGTGGGGACTGGTGTTGAACTTGTGGGCCACTCCTGGCGGGGACCATGGGCCCCTTCTTTACTGTGGGCATGGAGCCCAGGGCACAGGAGTCGAGTAGCATGTGTTTGTGGAATGGGTGGGAAGGGGTGCAGAGGTGCAGCAGGATGGGGCTGTGGGCCGAGGCCTGGTATCCGCTGCCTCCCTTGGAACAGAGAAAAGCGTGCGGAACAAGACCCCCCCCCCCAACCGACCCAAAACCCCAAACCCGCTGCCCTCGAGTCGTTTCCCACTCATAGCGTCCCCAGCTTGGGTTTCCGAGGCAGCATCTCTATGGAAGTGGATCGTCCAGTCTTCCTCCCGAGGAGTGAGCAGCCATTGACAATCTCTCCTGAGTGTGCTGGGGTCCCTGGGTAGAGCACGCCCCATTGCTAACCAGATGGTTGGGGGCTCGAGTCCAGCAAGAGGCCCCTCGGAGGGAAGGCCTGGTGGCCTGAAACATTAACCACTGAGAGCCTCTGACACGTGTCGGGGGTAGCGGCTGGTGGGCGCTTGTGCTGGGGACTGGCACCGGCTGGGCGGGTGGGCGTTTTTAAGGAAGCTCATCCGGGAATCCTCGCCCTTTGCCTCAGGTGAGCACTCATAGGCTCCTAGGTAATGAGCCCCCCTTTAGGCGGGAACATTCCACAGCAGAGGAAACCCACCGGCGGCCCTGAGTTTAACCCCTTCAGTGGGAGTCTGTTCCCTGGACATCCTGGAGTCCTTCTTGTCACTTAAGTTTTTAAATTGTGCTGAACATGCTTGCAGTGATCACTGGCACTCGGCAGGACGGCCTTGTTTTTCCATGTCTCACATCTCTTCTGCCTTGGATGGGGGCAGTCAGACCGCTTTTCTATCCCTCATTTTAGTGGAAGATATTTGCATTTTCCTTCTCTGACAGGTTCCTGTCTTACGAGGTTCTGGCTCTCACAGGTTTTATTGTCTAAAAAGCATTTGCCAACGCAGCTGTTTGCACAGGTGCAGCTCAGTGACATCAGTTACGCGGTTCACCTTGCGCAGCCAACACCACTGAGATTCACTGAACCCTTCCGTGGCTGTTAACAGAACCTCTGTGATCCCTCAGCCAGGACCCCTTCCCCACCACCCACCCCAGTCACCACCAGCAAGCTCGGGTCTCTGTCCGTTGCCTCTTCTGTGTGAGTGGGATGACAGGACGTAAGGACAGTGTTTGTCCTTGGTGGCGGCTGCACTCAGCAGCATGTGTTAGAGGTTCCTCCGCGTGGCAGCGTGTGGTGGGACTCCCTGTCTCCTAATGACTGATGGATGGTCCATGCACGGACAGACCACACTTGGTCCATTTGTCTGTTGGTAGGCATTGAGGTGATGTTGCCAATTGCTAAACAGTGCATCCAGGAGCCCTGGTGGTGCGGTGGGTGAGCACTCAGATGCAGGGCGGAAGGTTGGGCACTTGAGCTCACCAGCCGCTCTGCGGGAGGACGCGGATGCCATCTGCTTCTGTAAAGATGACAGCCTTGGGACCCTCTGGGGCAGCTCCACTCTGTCCTAGAGGGTTGTTAGGAGTCGTAATTGACGACATGTTTTGAGGTTTGGTGTGGCATCCGGTGGGGCGTAAGTGGCGGAACCCTGAGTACCAGGGGTCTCTTTCTGTGCCAGTGGTAACGTGGTATTATCGTTGGGGTGAAATCTGTGTAAGGCTGTACGGCGTTTTCAGGTGTGTGGTTCAGCGGCCTTGGTTGCGCTCACGGTGCTGAACATGGTCCTGGCCTCTTCCTCCCCTCAGATGGAAGCTGCCCTGGGAGCCACGCCTCGCCGCTCCGTCTCAGTGCCTTTGCTGTTCTAGGTGTGGCGCGTCAGGGAATCACAGTCTTTGTCCCAGAGTATTTGCTTCTTTCCTGCTGTGTTCAAGGGTCGTCCGTGTTGGAGCTGTCGTTTCTTTGTGGCTGCGTCATACCCACTGCAAGTATGTCCCACATTTCGTTTCATGCCATTGGCTTTTGTCACCAACCTTTCGCTTACCCACAGAGCCTAGGAGAACACGCCTGAAGCTTGCCCAGATCCCGCAGGCGGGGGGCTGGCTTGTGGATGAGGTTTGGTGGCGCGTCTCCCTCCTGAAGGGCCGCTGAATCAGTGGGTGGGAGGGCTCGCGGCAGTTTGTTCTAAGGACATGCTGGTTGGATGCCAGCAAGGTCGTGGCGTGGGTCCAGCTCCCACGTGGGACACTGAGCAGCCCCACACTGGCAGGCTGACCCGGGGCCGCTGGACTCGGGAGCCGGGCAGCCTGGGGCTGTGGGAGTGGGTGTGTGAAGGGGTGCATGCGTGAATGCATGAAGGGGCTGGCCTCGCCCCGCCCGCCCTGCTGCTGATTGGCCACGAGGGGACTGGGCCAGCAGCATCTTCAGGTTTGCCCTGTCCCCCTCCCCCTGGCCTTGGGCAGAAGGGTTCGGTGACTGCACTGCGGGTGACCCGGTGGCACTGTTGGCCAAGAGGGGGGATCCTCGTGGGAGGAAGGCCGCGAGGCAGGTGTGGAGGGCCGTGAGGAAGGGCTGGGGTGCTGGGCGGCCCAGAGGTCCCACGCCTGCGTGCAGGTAGCCAGAGGCGGAGCCGGCCAGCTGGTCTCAGAATCCGGACAGAGGAGCTGAGCTGGCCGAGGTGGGTGGAGGCACCCACAAGGTGAAACGTGGCGGGGACAGCTGCGGGGT
>NW_006922111.1:1707964-1715842 GCF_000298275.1 Orycteropus afer afer | reverse complement strand
TGATTGTCTGTTTCACTGCCAGTTCTATGTCATTTTTATAGTTTTAGGATTTGTTTATATCTAATCTGGTACTGGTTAGGGTAAACTTAACAACAAGTAATTCACATGAAACCACACACACTGTCAGCATTTAGAGATAAGAGCTCTTTTGCAGGTCACGAACTGTTACCAGCTAGTTGGTTGTCAGGGACAATTTCCTGGTGTGAGCCTCTAGCTGTGGGGCTCACCCTCAGGTGGGGCCAGCAGCAAGGATGGAGGCCCTTTGAGATAGGCCCCTTGGTATTAGAGAGAGCCCGAGATTTCTCGGTTGGTTGGCAGTGGGGTCTGATTTTGCACCATCACTGCCCAGGGCCAGTCGCGGGATGTGGGCATGTCCACCCACTCTGGGGCTCAGTGTCCCCACCTGACATGGGGGGATGACATCTCCTGAGAACCCCGACCCTGACTGATGTGACATTCTGTAGTTAAGGGTTGGAACACAGAATCCAGGCACTCCCTTCCCCCCTCCCTTGTGTCCCTGGTAAGTTTCTGCCTCCAGGGATTTGCCTGGGACATTGTATATGAATGGAATCTGACAGCATGTGACTTTTGTGTTCGGGGGGGCCTCGTTCCCATGCATGTTTCCCAGGTTCATCCGTGTTGTAGCCTGTAGCCGAACTGCATTCCTTTTGATTTTGGCTCCTCTCCCTGGCATGTGGTAGCGGCTGCCTGGGACACCCTAGGCCCCACCATGGCCACCAGGGCTGGCAGCAGACCGGTAGTCTTCACCCAGGGGCTTCCCCTAGGGCCCCAGAGCAACCTCAGCAAACCAGAATGTTCTCGGGACCATCAGGAACAGAGTGAGGAACAGAGATGGTCTGAGAAGGTTCCCAAGCTGGGTGAGGAGTCATACCCGTGGGTCAGCAGTGGTGACTGTCCTGTGGGGTCGTGGCTGTCATCTTTTCAGAAGCAGGTGGCCAGGCCTTTCTTTTACAGCACTCCTGGGTGGGTTTGAACTGCCAACCTTTAGGTTATTAGTGGAGCACCGTCCGGGGGTCTTTTGGGGGGTTGATTATATGCGAAAGAGTGACGGTACAGGGGAGAGTGCCTGGGGAGTCGGGGCAGGCTGGGGCAGGAGGGACAGCCCGAGAGGCGAGCAGCTGCTGGGCCTTGAAGGGTAGGTTGAACTGAGCAATCAAGGAAGCCAAGGGCCTGGGGTCAGGGCGGACAGTGGGGCGAGGGGCCCTGGGCAGCATGTGCAGGCGAGGCCTTCTCAGGAGGATGAAACGATCCTGGGGTCCGGACACTGGGGTTTGCCGAGGTCCCAGGTGGTGTCCGGGAGTCTGCTGAGGCTGCTGACCTGGGTCTCTTAGGTCTGAGGGGGTCAGAGATTCCAGCCTCGCCTTTGGGAGCCCTTTGGGCGTCCTGTGTGAGCCCCGCTCCTGGGGAACTCACTGCCTGCAGCTTGAGCACGGCCTGTGCAGAAACACTTCCAGTTGTGGGCATGGGCGGCTGCCAGCCAGCCAATGTCTGTACATGTGTGATGAGGGAGGTGGCTTACCTGCAAAGGGCAATGTGTACTCCCTGTCTCGGGGCCTTCTGAGTCCCAGTGTCACATAGGGAGGGGTGAGCGGGATGTGTGTGGAGTAACTGGCAGGCCGACTTGGAGCCACCAGGCAGGTTTTCAGGCACGAATGTCTCCCTTTCTCTTTTGTGTCTAATGCCACATGACACAGCTATGGGCCTCTTCAGCCTGGCTCTCTTTTCATGGAAAATCCGAGTGTGTGATTGAAAGACACCCCTGATCTTCAGAGAAGAGAGAATGGAAAAATTAGGGCTATCGTTCCAATAGATTTCCTATCCATCTGGCACATGGCCGTCAGGGGTTGGGGTGGACCTTCCTGTGTGTGTGTGCGTGCATGAATGTGTGTGTGTGCATGAGTGTGTCTGTGCAGGTGTGTGCTTACATGTGTGCATATGTGTGAGCATGTATTGTGTACACAAGCATGTCTGTGCTGGTGTGTGCCTACATGTGTGTGTGAGGATGTGTGTCTGTGCATGAGTATATGTGCAGCTGTGTGTGTGCATGAGCATATGTGCATAGATCCACTTTTATGCATGCATGTGTGCATGCATTTGCATGTGTGTGCATGTGCATGTGTACAGGAGTATGTGTGCATGAACATGTCTGTGCAAGTGTGTGCCTACATGTACGTGCGTATAAATATACACACTTGTGCATCTGCGTAAGTGTGTGCATGAGAGCATGTGTGCATGTATGCATGTGCAGGAGTGTGTATGCATATATGTGTGTGAGCATGTGAGCATGTCTGCAGGTGTGTGGCTACATGTACATCTCTGTGTGCATATGGGTGTGTAAATCAACATACATGTGCACGAGCATATGTGCATACACATGTAAACATGCATGTGCATGGTTGTGCAGATATATGCCTATAGGTATATGTGTGCATAAGTGCACATGGACATAGATGCATGCACAAGGAAGTGTGTGCATACAGACATCTATGTATGTATGCATGAGCATATGTGAGTATGTGCACATGCATGCATGTCTGTATGGGTGCATGTCTACCTATATGTGATCACGGGTATGTGCTTATGCATGAGTGTCACAAGCATGTCTATGCATGAGCATGTGTGCATGTGTACATGTGTTCGTGCGCAGGTGTGAGTGTACACATGTGAGTGTGTGTGCGAACCTTATCTGAATGTATTATATAGGGCACATGTGTGCATGTGTGTGTGTGCTGCAAGGGGCAGGGATCTTGGTGGAATGAGATGGTGTGGTTGCGTGGACACCTGACTGTGAGCACACACTCTGAGAACATCAGGACCGTTCAGTGACAGTGGCAGCAGAAGTAGGGGCTCTGCTGCCCACTGGTGCCAGCGGCCACTTATTGCTGAATGGAGCGCGGTGGGCGCTGGGTGGAAAGCTGACGGCTTCCGGGCAGGGACGGCCGCTGTGTTTCCATCTCGTTGTTTCTGCCACTCCTCGACCTGGCATTTTGGGGAATGGAAGTGAACTTGGGGGGGTGAAAGCTGGGCTGAGCTCCTTCAGGGACAGACTCACGTCTGGCAGCTCCTCTGTGCATGGAGAAACTGAGGCAGCACGGCTGGTTGCGGGGCAAGGCTGCTTCTCTGCGTGCTTTCCCACGGTGTCCCTGCTGTCTCTGCTGTCTGACACAGAGGAGCCTAAGCCGCCTGGGTTTTTCTCTCCCTTGGAATTACTGCTTAAAAAAACAAAAAGGGTGCCTCACACCTTAACCCCAGGTGACACAGGCTTAAGCAGGATTTGAGGGTGGATCAGTGAGGGGTCAGCTGCAGGTGGATGGGGAAGGAGGCAGGAAGCGTGAGGTCGTGAGAGGCTAGCTGCTCTTCGTGCCCATTAACCCTGTCACTGCGGCCGTAGGGAGCGGGTGGCCGCTCCGGTCACAGCCCTTGGAATACGGCTGCTGCTTCGGGCAGAGAAAACTGGCGAGAGGTGGAGAGAACCGAATTCGTGAGTTGAAGAGACGTGATGGGGGTGAGCTAGATGTGGAAATTGCCAAGCAGGCCTTAAGGAGGTGAAGACAAACTTTCTAAGAATGTCCTTTTTAAATTGTGGTTGTTTTTTTTCACGAGATCATAATTACGTAATCTGTGTCAGAGGGCACGTCTGCTACAGCTCATCCCCACCTGAGGATGTGCTCGCTTTACGACAAGCTGTACTTATGACTGTCTGCTTTCTGCTTTAAAAAAAAAGACGATAATTTGTGTACAGGTTGTCCTCAACTTATTCAAGTTGTGACAAGTTGTACTTAATGACTGTTTGTCTTCAAGATTTGTATGTGGGTTGTCCTCAACTTAAGACATATTTGCATCGTGACCAACTGTACTTACAACCATCTGATTTTATTATTTTTATGATCTGTGTACATGTAGTCCCCAACTTACGACAGGGTTCCATTCCGATGACTTCATCCTAGATCAGTTCTGGGCTTTGAATGGTCCGGAACAGTTCAGCAGTTGCCATGGTAAACAAGGGCTGCACGTGCATTGCCCATGGTATTTTGAGCTGACTAGGAAACAGGAGCTCTGATGGCGCAGTGCCTAAGGCACCTGACTGCTAACCAGAAGGCTGGCGGTTCAAACCCACCAGCCACTCTTCGGAAGGAAGATTGGGCAATCTGCTTCCATAGTGATACTGCCTCGGAAACCCAAGGAGGGGCCGCTATGAGTTGGGACGGACTCAACGGCAGTGAGTTTGGTTTGGTTTGAGGAAACAAACAGTTGCGCCCTTGTCAAAGGTCACGGCCGACCGTGCCGCTTTGCGTGTGTGTCGCTCTGCGGAGTCCTGCCAGTAACCCAGTCTCCCGCATCAGCTCGTGAACCACAGGGGAAGGACTGGGGCAAGGCTGTTGGAGAGCAGCATTGTTGGCAGGGCAACAGACTCAGTTGCTGTGCGACAGATGCACAGCCCTTGTTTACCTGGGCTATTACTGAACCATTTTGAACCGGTTCAAAATCCTGCTTCTGATGTAACTTGAATGCTTTTTTTTTTTTTTTTTTTTTTTAAGTTTTCATTACTCTTGCCTTTTACTCTCAGTATCTTTATAAATCCAATCTTTATTTGTCTTTGGGGGTTATGTTACATATAAACTTACAGACACATTTTAATAAGACACGTATAAAACAATGCACAGATCATTAAAAGCACAGACCATCCTAGGTGCAGGTCATCGTAACTCGAATGTCGAAAGTCAGAGGCTACCTGTGACGCTTGCCGGCTAGGGCTGACAGATGTTTAGGGGCTGACGTTGGTACCGCTGGTTGTAGCACAGCTTGAGCTGGTCTGTATCGCTTGCACTTCTGTTACTGAAAGCAACTTGTCTACGTTTTTAAAAATTGTAGTGAAATTCACTTACCACAACATCCACCATTTTGACCATTTTGAAGTGTGCAATTCAGTGGCGTTTAGGACACTGACGGTTTATGCAGCCGCCTCACTCTTTAGTTCCAGGACGTTCTCATCACCTACAACTGTATGCTCTTTTTACATCTAAAACCAGGTGGCCTTTCTTAAACTGAACGCTCGGTATCACTCTGAGTTTATTTTACTGATATTGAGAGGTTCTGTCAATCAGACAACCTCATCTCTGTCAGTAGACGGTGTCGGGCTGCCTTGGTGGCAGTGACAGACACCTGTCCCATCCTCGCAGGGTGGTGCCAGGAGGCAGGGCTTGGGGGACAGGCTGTAGGGTATCTCTGCCTGCCTGCCTGCCTGCATGGGGACTGAAACTGGAGCCCCCAGCCCTAATCGGCCATCAAAACCACTGGGGCTTTGCCCAGCCCTTCCCTTCCGCCCTTTGGCTGGCACTGGAGTCCCTTCTGCACTGGTTTGCCCAGGATGGAAGGGCGTTCCAGGACACAGGACTTGCTGTGCTAAAGTCAGGAAAGTCCTGGGCACACTGGGAAGGTTGGTCCCCCTGGCTGTCTGTCACCCAGCCCCGACAGCTGTCGCTCACGCCCAGGCTGCAGTGAGAGTCCTCAGAGCATCCTTCTGCTTACAGAAGACTCCCCCCTTGGTGCCCCGAAGCCGGAGCTGGCCAGGTACCACGCAAGCCTCTCCCCTGTCTCACTGTACCTGCTGAATGCCTCTCCCAGACTCGTCTTTGTAGAGTGCGGTGTCTCCTCGCCCCCACTTTGTCCTGAATGTCGAGAGAATCCCTGCTTCCCACCGTGTGAACCACTGCCCCGCTCCCTGGCCCTGCCTCTGGAGACCCCGGAACACAGCTCCTTCCCTCTCTCGCCCCACTCCTGCCCACCCACCTGCACGGAGCAGGTGTTTCTGAGCCTGGGGCCGCTGTTCAGTCTTCGCCCCTTGTCCCTGCCTGGAATCCCCTACCCCTCTCCCCACCCTAATTCCCATCTCCCCAGACCCCCAGCCCCTGCTCTGGCAGCACCTCCTCAGAGACACCTGGCACTGGGCCCCACCTGGGTGGGGAAGGACCCCCGGGCCCAGCTACAGGCACATTCTGACCTCCAGGACTGTGTCGCGCAGGGGCTGGAGGTGAGCGGATGGCGGACCTGCCGCGTGCGGGGCTGAGACGGATGATGGGTGGGGCGCGCACAGCCTTCGTCCTTCTCAGCGGGCGTCAGTCAGCGGCCCTGCAGCTGTTAGCACCAGCTCCATCCTCCCGGGCAGCACTCATGAAGGTTCCCTCTGTGGGGGAGCGGCGGCCCCGGAGTGAGGATGGACTAGGGGCTGTCTGTCTACATGACAGGTGTCATGTGGTGATGGGGCTCCCTTGTTGGTTCAGGCGATGAGGGCAACTGTAACAATCCCATCTGCAGGGTCTCCGTACAGTGACCCTAAAGCCCCTCCTCCTCATGCGAAATCCATCTTTGCTCCTACAGTATTACGGTTGGGGATGCTGTTGGATCACTCAGCCTGTACCCTGTAAGTCCTCTGTTTCTGCCATGTAACAGCGGTGCCTGACTCCTAGGTATGGATAGGCCTGGGCTGAGCAGGACACGCGTAAAGCCTTACTCAGGACCCTGCGTGTGGCATGTATGTGGTCATGGACTTTTAGCTTCTCCAAATATATAGATTGCTCTAGTGGTGTAGGGGGTAAGGCATTTCGCTGTGAACTACAAGGTTGGTGGTTCAAAGCCACCAGCTACTCTGTGGGAGGATGATGAGGCAGTCTACTTCCATAAAGATTTACAGCCTTGTAAACCCAGTGAGGGTCACTAGGAGTTGGAATTGACTCGGTGGCAGTGGGTTTGTTTTTTGCCCGAAGCAGTCATGGACGCTTTTTTCCTTACGTTGTCTGATATTTATATGACGTAAACCAGCCATTAGAGCCGTGGCCTGAGTGGCCCCCTCCTCTGTCCCAGGTCAGTGCTGCTGTGTGGAGTCCTAGACGGGCCAGTCTGGAGGCCGTCATGCTGTTGGTGGTGGACAGATCTCGGCTTAAATAGTGAGCGAGGGATTCCCACCCTAGGTTTACACGGGAACGGCAGAACACACAGCACCCAGCCCTGGACGGACGAGCTGACGGTGGCTTATTAGTCACGTGTGCTCACAGCCTGGGGAGGGGGACACTAGGCCACGCCGGGCCACACAGGGGTGCATTCGGGAGTGGAGGGAGCAGGGGCTGTGGGAGGCAGGCTTTGTAGTAACAAGAGGGAGGGTGCCCTCTGGTCCCCATGGGAGTATGTGATGGGCTTGTTTGAACAATTCCATGCGAAGGCAGGGCATTCCAACCTGCCAGTCAGGGAAGTAGGAACTGTGCCTGGTCCCCCGCTTTGGGAGGGGACCAAGCAGAAGCAGCGTGGGCTGGGAATAGGGTCGGAGGAGCCTGGGCACTCCTGGTTTCCTCGAATGTCGGGACACGCATAGTACTGGTCCTTCATTTCAGGCCTTACCTCCCACTCACCTCTGTGTCCCATCCTCACCTGTAAATCAGGGACATCCCAGACATCTGCCTCTGGTTGGCAGCTCTCTGGGACATGCTCTTGGTGAGGGCTGATACGTACGGGCTGTGTGACCACGGCTGCTACAGTCATCATACCAGAGCTCTTAGGACATGCTCTTGGTGAGGGCTGATACGTACGTTATCATGGCTGCGTTATCATGGCTGCTATTGTCATCACTCTAGAGCTCCTAGCAGCCCTGTCCCAAGCACAGTGGACAACCTTGGGCCCATTAGGCTTGGGGCAGGTTCGGGGACAAAACTCATGTCAGCTGGGGCCCCTGGACCTTAACAACTTACTACACCTCCCTGGGGTCACAAAGTGCCACATGGGCATGGCAGAATTGAAATAGCCAGTACCAATGGGAGGTCTGGTAGCATAGTGGCTAAGACACTTGCCTGCTAACCAGACGGCTGG
>NW_006922111.1:1705454-1707804 GCF_000298275.1 Orycteropus afer afer | reverse complement strand
AACAACAACAACAATGGGAAAATGAGAAGTAACCGTCACCCCACAGTCCTTTGGCCGAGCCAAGGGACACTCTTATCCTGAAGACAGAGGAGAACCCTGGAGGGTGGGTATGTCTAATTAGCCAGAGATGCATGTGGAGCTGGGGCTGCAAGACAGACACTGAAGGCACCCACTGCCCAGTGGGCAAGGCGCTGGTCCTGGGCCTGCTCCATGCCTCGCAGGCACCTTGCCAGCGCCAGCCGTCTGTCTGCTCGCCCACGCTCACCCTCAGCCCTCGGTGACCAAGTTAAACTGTTCCACTCAGGACACTGCAGCGCTGCTGTCCTCTGCAGCCCCCGAGGGTGTGAGCCTGAGGCCTGTCCGCCCCGCTGCCCAGAGCTTTAGGCTGGTGCCTGCTCAAGGTGGAGGCAGGTGGGTGTTTGCTGAATGACTGAATGACAGGGTGCAGAAGCACTTAGGACGGTCAACGCCGTGTTATAAACAGTGCGGTAGGGAAGTCTTACTGGATGTTGTGTTCTGTATGGAGGGAGGGCAGGGTGCTCTCATAAACTTAGTGGTCCCTGCGAGGGTTTAGGAGTCGGGCTGTGGTCAGAGCTGTGTGGACTCTTAGAACCGTAGGGTCCACAAAGTGTGCTGTATCACTATTATGGAGAAGTGACAGGCATGATCTTTTTGTTTGTGTTTTTTCTCCGTATTAGTGATATCTCCACCCTGGTTTTAGTACCCGTCTTCCAGGCACAACAAACCCAAACGATTGCTGAGCCAACCTGCCTTAAAGGTACTTTGTATTTTAAATTTTTAAAAACTTCACTATGGGTGATAGAAGTTCTTTTTCAGAATAAGACAAATCTTTGTTTCCAAAGATAAGCGAGCTCATCCTGGAACATTGTGGCAGCCTTGGAAAACTGAGGGGGAGGCAGGAGACTCCCCGAGCCCACGGCCCAGAGGCTGGCCCTGCGGACCCTCTGGGCTGCTTTGGGCACGACTCTTCTGGCACAGGGCTCGTTCTGGCCCCGTGTGGCCGTGTGTTATCAAGACGACGGTGCTTTCCAGGCCGCCCAGGGCCTCACGCTGCCCGAGAAGCACTTGGTGTCAGCCATGCTGCCCTGGCTGTGCCCGGGACGCCTTTCTCGCCAGTCTGGAAAGGCCCTGGCAGGCGCCCGGGTTACCATGGCAATGGGCACTCCTCTTGGGCCCTTTACATTGGAGAGCGATGCCTTTGTCCTGACGCTTGCTCAGCCCGTGGGACAATGGCCCCGAGCGACTGTGTGTGTCCACTCCCTGCAATTGCCTTCGAGGGGTGGCCCAGGGGGAGGGGTTCCAGTCGTCCGGACAGACGGAGCCTCCTGCTCGTGTTGTTGCTTCTTTGATGCTGAAGCAGAGACCACGGCTGCGAGCCCTTGTTTAAAAAAAGAAAAAGAAAAAGTCCATTTACTTATTTCACATCCGGAAGACCTCAGCTTTTCTGACATCCCCCCACTGGCCAAGACCGCGCCTGAGGGGGCTGCTGGTCACCGAGGGCCCAGCAGCATCTCCCCCGGCCCCGGCCATGCTGGGGAGGGGGCATGTCGCCCTCTGCGCCACCACCAGCCCTGCGGTCAGGCGTGCAGGCCTCTCCTCTTCCTGCGAGGCACCGTCTGCACAGGGACCTGGGAGTGGGCTTGCCAGGGGGCCGAGGATGGAGATGAATTGTCACCTGAGTGGATGAGGGGGGAGTGTGCTGGGGTCCCGTGCCTCGCTGGGTGGATCCCACATCCAACCAACAGTGTGGTGTTGGGTGCTGTCGATTCCGACTCCTACTGACCCCGTGGTGCATGGTGGAGCTGCCCCATGGGGTTTCCTAGGCTGTAATCTTTCTGGGGGCACATCAACAGGTCCGTCTCCTGGAGAGCCACTGAGTGGGTTCGAACCACCCACCCTTGGGTTGGCAGTAGAGCCCATAACCCACTGTGTCCCAGGGCACCTTTTACTAACAGCCAAGTCACAGGATCGAGTCCCCGCCTTGCTGAACCTCTGCCCCACTGGCCCCTTGACAGCCCCTTCTGCCCAGGTACCAAGAGCTTTCCTTAGTCTGTCCCCTGAGCCTCGGAACCCCAAAACCGCTGTCCTTTGTTTGACTCCCACACGAAGGAGTGCTCTCTCCGGCCCCGCAGCACGGACACTTGGGGCCGATGGCTCTTTGCTGGGGGCGGGGGTTCCCTGTGCCCTGCAGGATGTCATGCACTGCCCGTCTCCCTGAGCTGTGACACCAGACCCAGCCCCGCTGTGCTGTGGCTCTCCTGTCTGTTTGGGAACAGCCGGCTTGGGCCGAGGGAGGCCCCGGGGTGGGTACCGATGGCTGTGCCGCTGG